>NC_143014.1:25950830-26282830 GCF_055824585.1 Amblyomma mixtum
AAGTGACTCGCCACTTGGTGTGGGTGGGGCTGAAAAAGTTGGGCACAAAAACAAGGCCCTGAAAATACAGATGCCTATGGGAATGGTTTACAGACATGCTGCTGGGACACTACATAGAACTGGGCTCACACAACACACCCAGTGTTGTTGCATTCGTAGTCATGCAAGTGCTGCTGTGCAGCAACGTTGTTAGTGGCCTCTCTAGTCAGTCTGGAAGAGATGCTGAAACCGCAAAAGAAAAGAGCCAGACATTGCTTTGCAGCGCCACACAAAAAACTAACCGTCTGTGATGATAATCTGTGGCTCTGTCATGTTTGGCTGAAGGTACCGCACCGCCGTTACAACAGCTGTCTTCACTATTTCAAAAAGGGGGGAGGGGGGAAGGCGCAAGCAGAACGCAGCCATAAGCCCAATTAATACTGCATCAAAATACATTTAACAACTAGCAACAGCATGACAAATAGGGCCAGAAGCCTTTCGGCCAGCCACTTGCTGCAGTTCTTTTGAGATTTTAAATGTGGTCCAAAATAATCATACACAAGTGAGCAAATTTAGGCGGACCGGCTGCTACCTGCACCTTTTTCACTAAAAGAAACATCACAATGGATACTATAGTCAATGACCATAGCTTACTTAATGTGACAAAGGACTGCTGCACACTGCACTGCCTCTGTAAAGGGTGACCATGTTGATTTCAATGACATCAATATCATCGTGGCCAAACAGCAACCACTATAGAGCCAGTATTTTTATCCAGCAATTCCATACTTTGAGCGGGCTGTTAACCCTATACAATCGCTGGCCAAATATTCAGACATGCCCAATAGAGCAAATGTATAAGAACATCTAAAATTTCGGACGAGTCACTACTGAATGCTCGATTTTTCAGACGTCATTTGCACTCACTGCCAACACGCCAAATAATGAGCATAGTGTAGTCGTGCTAATTCAGACTTCAAGGGTGATCAAAAACTTGATTGAGTCAAAGCAGAAATCAAGCTAAAAGGGACCCTCTCAAGCGGCGGGGCTAGTACTGTCCGCAGGTTCGTACATTGCGCATGCGTGGCTGCTAGCTTGTAGTGTTCTTGGAAAACTTTGCGGAACTCATCTGGGCAGAGTCTTCTTCTAGAATATGCAAAGATGCAGCTGCGAAGCGCAGGGTAGGCGTACGGCTTCACAGAGATGGCGAGCAGAAGAAAATGGCCGTTTAAAGTGAGGAGCTCGTAACCGTGAGAAATGACAATTAGAAGCTGATGTGAAGTCATTTTTGTTGGTCCCTAGAGAGCCCGAAAAATCGGCTGGCGACTGTCACAGGTACAATCTGTTATGCAGCAAACACGCAACTCAACTCGCAGAGCCTCAAAAGATGAAAGACCACAATTATGCAAAAATGACTCTGCAAGATGAAAACGCTTACAAAAACATGACAAGCATGAAAATGGATGCATGGGAAGCTATAAATAGAAAACCATCCAAGCCAAAAGAATGAGTCACAGGTGAAGTATGATGAGAAAGATTGCACCTTAAACAAGGACAAAAACCATAAGTGCAAGCAAAACAAGCCAGACAGTTGGCTTCAATGAACTTTTTTTTTTTTTTTTTACCACTAGGCTTTCGTGAAAATTGCTCTTGAAAACTTGGTGCGAGAAAACACAGTCATTGCTGTGTACAGACCCAGCTAAAATCCTGGTTGTGCTGCTGTTTTTGCTCATCATTAGGCCATGACATTATCAAGCATATAAACATAGTGTAATCTCGGATAACATACAGGTCTGCCACGTCTGGCTGGTTTTCCTATCTTTGCCATTGACTTAACTTAGTTTACTGCGAATTCCATTATAACATAGCTTTCGATAAAATAGACTAGACCAATAAGCTGGCTCATGCTTCGTTACAGTGAACTTTACTTTACACTTCACAGTGCATAAGATTATGTATTTCACTATGTATCTCGGCGATGGATGGCAACAGTAACAGTGAAGATGACAGCTGCCATTTTATTAATAGGGTACCTGCCACGTATGAGTCAGCTGCTAATATAAGTCAACTAGTTGCCTACTCAAAGCCCTCACACCAAGAAAAAAAAAAAAAAGCCATTACAAATCTCCTTTTTACCCATTGTCAGCATAATTTACTATTCCTGTAAGACCTATTAAGCACTGAATAAGGGAGGGGAGTGACGCCCAGTAAGACCTCGTTAATCTGAAGTCACTGGGACTGCGAAAAATATTTCATTTCTCTAGGCTGGGAAATGGGACCTAGGCAAATTTGCTACCAGAATGCACCGCCTACTTTATTGAACGAACTTTGTGATAGTGTCACGTATAAGTCGAACCCCAAATTGTAGCTCGTGTTGGCAAAAAAAAAGAAAAAGAAGAGAAAAAGCCACCTTAAAATACTGCTGGGGTGCTATGCCTTCAACGCATGACAACTGCGTGATGTAGAGAAACCGAAAGGTACCCATGAGTACACCTCATGTTCACCTCATAACGCAGTATGTATTACAGTGTGCCAGCAGATGCCCAAGGCCGCACAGGCAACCCACATACACACACACAGTGTGATCTGCTGAATGTGAGTTTGATACAAACAATAATTCAATACATACAAGTTAGATATATCCAGGATCGAGTGTACCTGGTATCACTGTCTAGAAGCCACTGACTTTGTTCTCATTAGATGCTGCTACCAGACATGAGCTGACTGCCACCGAGTGATTCATGCAGCAAGCAGCCTAGGTCATGGAGCACTGCTGCCTTTTTCATTCGCGTGAAAAAATCCACAAACTGACATCCTTCAACATGCATCCCCTGTAATGTACAGCTTTATACTATGAGCACTAAACCAGCGGTACATTTGTGAGAACTGCGACCTGCACTGCGAGCATGAGGTCCTGAAATTTGCCTGATATGACCACGATGAACAAAAATAGCAAGCTGTGCATCAGGAATCCATAAACAGTGCCAACTTGAATTTTCAATTAGACATAACACAGTACTCGTGAGTAGTGGTTGTCACAGGCCACATTCGAGGCTTCAGCATTGATGCTGCATGTGTTGCTCCGACACAAAAGGGAGCCCAAAGACACAGTAGAAATGGTTAGCCTAACATCACGCCAGTTGTATATATGAGAAGTCATTTTTGCCTATACATGCAAATGGCATATGTTTTCACACCAAGTTGTCTTTCCAGGCATTTTCAGCACAGAAAATACCAACATAGCTGTAATATTAAAGCTCCCACGAATGGTTACAAGTACTGAAATTCAGACAAATGCGCCCACCTTCCTCATCAGATGCAGGAGATGTTGGAGACTGAGCAGGTGACTGCAGTGGACTGGATGTCCGCTGCGGGCCCTGGCTTGGAACGGCCACTGGTTCTACTAGCAATGGCTTTAAGCTATCAGGCACGTCATCATCAACTGTAAATAGACATACATAATGTTGAAGGCAAAGCATTCCTTCAAGCCAGATTCACAGCCAGATTTGTTGCACCAATCTGATGGCACAGCTAAAAGTGCACTGAAGAGGAATCTGAACTCACCTTTTTACCACGGGAACTCTATCTACACATTCTTAGAAACTACGAATTATTGTCCTATGCGGCCGATTTCCCCAACTTAAATCGGATTAAATGCCCTGGCTCCCGCCTTTTTTCAAACTCACCGTTGAAAGCCCCCTCATGATGGTTTCCCCAGGCTCTCGCCAATGCATGCGCATAGTCAGTTTTGTCTCAAAAGTCTTTTACCACCTTGGGTACAAATGCTGAATGAGCGTTTTCGAAGCTGTGTGCTGTCAGCAGAGTAGAGATTTTCCAAACAATCCAGTCAACAAGGTCAACTACGCTAGTGTGTGCACCAATGACATAAAAAAAAAAAAAAAACTGCCGACGATTACGTTACTTCTGATGCGAAACTTGAGCACAGCTCATCAGCTGTTTCAGCTTTTCGATAGATTGAGCCAAAGAATGCAAGCAAGACATTTGCGTAAAATTACAGACAGCTTTTTATTTTTCAGACATATTCCTTCTTCAATAAACACTCCACCAACTACAAAAGAATTATTGCACTTAAAGTGCACTACCACAAGAGAGAGAGGCAAACAAACAAAACCAATTTGTTCACTGAAGCTTAAACGGCGGCTCGGGTGGTCGAACCCCGGACCAGGACGAATTTTTCTTTAACTACGAAGTTTCTGAGAAAGCTGTATAGCTTTCCTTTGTAGCCGCATGGCTCCGCTCGGGTGGATGCCAATGAGTAATTACTCCCTTATTACAAATCTACTCCACCTTGGGGGATTCCCCTAAACATTTGACCAACGCCCTTCTTATATAGGCTCGCTCCACGTCTGTCTGTCTGTGTTGGCTGTGCAGCCTCCTCCTCCTCCTCGCGCTGTGCACGCATCCTCATTGGTCGAAGGCCGGGAGTGGCTTCGAGGAGTATCTGGAACTTTCTGTCGTCGTGCCGCCGTCGTAGCGCGAGTGAAGAGGTGGAGGGCATCTCTTAGCGCACGCAAGGCTGGCTATGCCCTCTCCATCAACATCGCGTAGAAAGACTCTGACATTCTAGAACAATCGACAGCAATCCCCCCGCGTGCTGCATCGGCGAGCGGAGGGAGACGGGGCAACCACACGCACAGGCTAGTCGCTCTCCAGGGGTTCCTTCTCCCCTGTTTTACGATGCGCACTGGCGAGAGCCGTCAGCGCGGCACTGTTTTTTTTTTTTGTTTCTTGCTAAGGAGGGGAGGAGAATACGCTTTTACTCTCTCCTGGTTACAACAGACAACGACGACGGTGACGTTGCGAAACGCCGAAACAGGCGCCTAAGAGCTGCGCTCTAAAAAAGAACTGATGGTCTTCTATCACTTTTTAGTTGAAAAATTTTTCAGTCGATAATCGTCAGTTTTAGGGTTTGAACCGTACAACTAACTGAAAAACTCTTGATTTCCCAAAAAGAAATAAACACCAAAAAACACCTGCAGAATTTTTCTTCAAAAACACTGGAAAGCCCACGGCCTAATTATAAAATACTATGGCCAAATGCACTCCAGACTTTGATGTTAGTCATAACCATTGCTTAACACCTCCACAAAGGAGCACAACTCACTTGACTCTCCACGCTGCTTTCTTTCCACCAGTCGCTTGTAGTCTTCAAGCTCAGAGTCAGTAATGTTGTCAAAGGGATTCTTGCTGTAAGCAGTTTTGTAGACCATTGCATTGTGCTGATAATCACGCTGAATTATACCCTTGGACGCAGCACCCACAAGCACTACTTGATCACCGGTTGCACTTGCTACAGCATCCTGCACACAAAAAGATTGACAGCACTCAGAAATGCTTCATGTGCAAACACAGAGGGCGCTTGCCTGAGCAGAATTAAGAGTAAAAAAAAAAAAAAGAAAGCATTGTACAAAGCCAACACCAGCCCAAATATAACTCAAGGTGATCGATGCACGATAATTTCTGATAAAGAAAGGTCAACTTATATGTCGCTATATATGGTATATTGCCACATATATGTTTACCTTCTTTCTTACAAAAACCAACATTCGAAATTGTGGGATTGACGTGTATACACAGCACCAACCTATATGAAGGGTCTATCTAGCACAGTTTTCACCCTAGCTGTCAGTAGTACACGCCCTACGCCATTGCCCAGCAGGATACATGCAGCTCCAAGTAAACGTTAAAAAAAAAAAAGTAATTTGTTTGTAAATTGGTTCAAGCAAAAAAATTCTAATTGCAAACCGTTTACCCGGCTTGCCTGCACTAGCGGTCGCTTTCCAGGATGAAAAGTTGTGAGAGCAAATTTCTGATGTCACCGGATTCAGAAACTACTCGAGCATTTGTTGTTCCATTGTAGCCACGGGCCACACGCAAGAGTGCCGTTTTATCGCCTTTTATCTGCTGGCACTGCGACTGTGCTGTTGTGCTTATTGCTTTCAGCTGTGCACACACCATCAAGCCATCCCATGGGGAACTACATAACGTGGGGAAGGATGGACGTGGGGTATGCCTCCACTTATATCCCGAGTTGACTTTTTTTCTGGCCAGTGAGGGGAGCAAGTTGCACAAATTGGGGGGGGGGGGGGGGGTCGATGTGTAGGCGGCAATATTCGCTCATTCCAGAGGCGGTGGCGGCACTATGCAGCCTCTCTCTCAAGGAGCAAGCTGGTGATCGCCTTGCACGGCGCGGGTGACTGCAGTGGTTTGGAATGCGTTAAAAATCACGAGCATTTTTGCTATTCCATGAAGTGCGAATCGATGAAGTTCAAAAAGCCAAACTCAAGCATAGGATTTCATTAATATCTGACAATGACTAACTGCTGCTTATCTAGATGGTACACTGCACAAAGGATATCACACTGTCAAGAAGCCGCTTCGCATCTAAAGACATATATATGCTATGGCAGTGGCGGCATCACCGCCTCGTCCGCCATGTCGTACTGCCGCCGCGTCACCTATAGGAGCTGGAATGACCGAATACGGTACATATTGCGCGTCAACACCTTTGTAGAGCTTTTTAAGGCATGTTGGTGAAATCCCCATGTCATTTGCACATGCCCGTTTGAAGCCTTAATTTAAAAAAATGTGGATAAATTACACAAGTAAATACATTAATTGGGCTTGCACAAATTACCACTGAAACTAACTGACTCTCTAAAATATGACACAATAAAGAACTTGCCTGCATTTTCTTCACCTCTTCCCAAGTGACTCCATCCAGGAGGTTTGACTGTGGTCCCGCATTTATCTTTGAGTTGAGACGGTTTTCTTTCAGCTGTAAAACAAAAAAAAAAAAAGGAACAACCAAACCAAGTAAGAACCCAAGAGGGTTACGAGTTGGCAGGTGATGATTAGAACATGTGGTGCACGAAGGTCTCTGTTATGAATCCAACCATCCAACCAGACGTCTGGAACACTGAATGACAGATGCACCAACAGTCACACACCCTTCTGCCCATGACAAGAGTATAGAAATGACAAATGACTAGATTTTGCAAATAAAGGCTGAGCAGAACGGTGTGAGTGAGAGAGAGAGAGGGCAAGAGAGCATTTCTTGCAAATACAATTTTTGCCACCCGCATAATGTACAGTAAACCAAAAAAAATCCTGCATATACAGGTATTTTGGTTTAATTCACTACATATTGTCACCACAATGCCATGCGAACTGCTTTGCTGACATGTAGATCCTAAAACAGCCGACAATACAAAACCAGTAAGTGCCCAAAAAGAGTAACAAAGTTCAAGAAATGCAAAAAAGAAGTGCAATGAACCAAAGTCAAATAAACTTGTTTCAACAAAGCAAACCTTTCACTGGAAGCACTACTCATACTCTGGTCAAGATTTAAGTTTTCCAACATAATTGCAAAGCATTGGACCACACCAAGTGTTCTTTTGCCTGGATACATTAAAGAAAAGCCACAACTAAGAGCTACTTGCAAAGAAAAAAAAATACTAATACCAATGAACATGGTTCTTACCACACACAATGCTCCGGAGTTTGAAGCATTCCACAGTGGTTTCTTGTTGCATTACAGAGAACTCTAATGCCACATGGGGTCAGACAACACTTGAAGCATGTACTCTGGGCTTCGCTTCTTGATAACTAGCGCCACTCCAGCAACTACTATGCAAGGCTTGTGCCACACATTGCTCTCATGCTGGCCGAGGGTCTGAAGCACCACAGGAAAACATGCAAGTACAGTCGTCTTACGGGGTGCAGGATCATCGAAAAGATGTGTGGATTGTCTCACTACCCTGTGAGCTGGTATTTCTTTCACCTGCTTAAGCATGCATGTTCTCCCACGCTTCCAGGCATTTTTTTTTTTTTTCCCAGCGAACCCACATGCCACAAACTATATTACGCTTAGCAGCAGGACAGAAAAAATGCCCAATTTTAATGCACCAAAAATGCATTTAGAGATATGCTGTGATTGCATACAATACAGTTAACATGCCCAAGAGGCCACACTGTTCGACAGATTACTCAATGCTTAAAGCGATAGCTTACGATCTAAGTTGCATAGCAAGCTCAATGATTTAGGCCAACACTAATGCAATTCATTATTCCACCAAGCCCTTCTCATAGGTTAGACTATGGTTCCACGGTGCAGATAGCAAGTGGAGAAAACTGATGACAAACCAGAAGCAGACAGGAGTATACGCTGCTGTTTATTCAGAAAGCACACTTCACAATCCACGAACACAGCTGCCAGACAAAAAAATAGCTCTTCCTTGCACACACAAGCAGTATGTGCAACTAGACTCGAAAGTAGTCACTTCAACAATCAGCGGATATTTTGCTTGTGGTAACATGCCGTTGCTGGCAGTGTTCCCACCAATGCCACACTAGCTACTTGAAATCGGCACCAGGCAGGAGAAACAAGACCACTTCTGAGTAGACAAAAGAAGGGAAGGGCCCACACTCCAGGCCAATGTAAATCCGAGACAGACAGAAAGACATGAACACTTCATGCTTCAGTGACTGTCCAGGTTTGGCCCTGCTATATGACAAATCACAAGACACCACCCAGCAAGGAAACTGATTATGACATACGCAGCTTCTCCGTCAAAAGGAAGAGCAAAAAATGTCGAACTTTTTCAGTCAGCAATTGATGCATCACCACATTATAGTAGAAAGACTGAATACTGTACAGTCTACGCCATTCTAGCAATCAACATCGAGCTCAAAGCCCCCTTTCGAATAAGCTGCACAATCACCGCTGCAGAATGGAAGAATGAAATGAAAGTAATAAGCTCACCTTAGATACCCCAGCTATGTGCCCATTTATCCAGAACATTCCAATAATGACTGCAAGATGGCTCTCTCTCGCTCTCTCTCTCACGCAAGCAATGAATTTAAAGGCAAAATTGTGCCTCAACCCAGGCCCCCCCCCCCCCCCTCCCCGGCGGCAAGAAGAAACAAATGAGGGACTGACCTCTTTCTGCTTGCGCTTAAACTCAGCAGGGTCAGTGCCTTTGGGGACAAACTGATGGGATGTGTCTATTTTAACGGAGGTCGAGTGGGAGGGGGAACCTTCTTGCACCCACTGCGGGGGAAAACAACAGGCAATCAGTGGTCGAGCAGCCCCCAGCAAGGAAACAGGACAAGACACTCTCCCAGCACAGAGCCGGAAATAAAAGAAGGCAAGTTACTGTTGATGCAGAACCCTACGTGCACATGGTGCACCAGCTCATGCAAAATAAGACTGTTCTCTGTGAATGACCTCTGGTGAGAAAATACGGGAAAGCAGGTACAACAAAAGTCTGTCGAATATCAAGCATTACAGATATAATGCAGTAAAAAAAAACAAAAAAACTCACAAACCATGCATATCAGCAAAGAATTTCAAGAGCAAAATAAATCAGCATGCCAATGATGAAGGTAAAAAAAGAAGAAGCAGGGCATGCGCGCAAAAATGCAATTAAGAGATGCAAGCTTACTGAATCAGCTTCCCCACTCCCTCCAACTTCTACCCACTATAAAACAAACAGAAACAAAAGGGAAAAATCAGTTAAACTGCACACAGATTACAAATCACACATGTAAAACCACACAGTTTCCAGAAAATGCAGGGCAGGGTACAGGGTATGCAAGTCAGTGTTCACAGTCAAAACCAAAAGAGAAACCAGTACAACTAAGTTACAACTCAATGCTAAGGTTAATGCAATAAAAACAGGTAAATAAACATTCAAACAGTGCTTAATTAAAAGGGAGATGTATGCCCAGGCAGTAGTAGCTGCTCTTGCAAGACAAGGCAAGCCTTTTCCTTGGTAACCCAGCCTAAGTATGACAGGCAAACGGACTGCACTGTAGTTGACGAACTTCTAGTGCACCATTGCATTGCTGAGCAACCATGTCGTATGGTTAGTGCTGTGCTCAGCATAATGCTGGCCAGGGGCATCTGTAAGAACAATGTCGATGCGCCCAGCAGGCATAAAGATTAACATGGGGCACAACCCCTTACAGGCTTGCTACATGGTCTGGTGCTGCCCAACTAAGCATTGTGACGAGTATGTTCACGAATATCAAAGGCAACTGCCA
Source organism: Amblyomma mixtum (assembly GCF_055824585.1). Classification (NCBI taxonomy): domain Eukaryota; kingdom Metazoa; phylum Arthropoda; class Arachnida; order Ixodida; family Ixodidae; genus Amblyomma; species Amblyomma mixtum. The sequence continues at coordinate 25,960,878 of NC_143014.1, forward strand.
GTACTAGTCACTGAGAACCTCCTTTCTCAGGACTAGGTACGAGGGTAGGAGTTTTTTGACGTGCATAAGCATTCTTTTTTATGCTCTACACTGGGCCATAGCAAACAGCAAACCCTCAGCACCACCCACTGCACTCTGTGCTTGCACAGGGCACCAACAATGCTTTCAAAGGCATCGGTGGCTGGCACTACGCAAAGTGCAGGTCACACGCCCCTATGAGCCTTACCTCTAAGTGCATCATGGATTGCACATTTAAAGGAATGACTACAAAGCCTATGTGGAATACAGCACTAAGAAATTGGCAATATGAAATGCATCACTAAAAATTCACAGAACACACACACGTGGCAAGAAAAAAACTGCTGGCCACAAGAGACAAATTATGAGAGATCAGAAGGTTCACTAAACCACAAGCAGACACCTCTGAAAAAAATCGGCAAAATGCAGGCCCATGGTCTATGTACAGCTAAAGAAGTTGCCACTGAGTAATCATTACAGGAACTGTACCAAACATTCACCAAAATGCTCCTTTCCCATATGACTAACATTCTTCAGTAAATGTGGCACGCTAACCTCCCGTGAATAAAAGGCCCCAATTACTGAACATAATTCATAACACTTCACAAGGACCCAAAAAATTCAACCCTTGAAAACGGCAAATAAAGCACATGAATAATGATAAACTTTTCTGATCAGGTGGTATAGAGGGCTAAAACGCTTGTCTAGAACATGATCTGGGCGAGTTTCGGGCTGAACACGCAATACCTAGCGATAACATTAGGTTAAAAATGGTCTGGATGTAACCATGTGCACCTAAGCTCAAAGGATTTCATGTCTTTTTTTTTTTTGCCTTCTTGGAGACAGCGACTTTGGGAGCTGCGGAACTGCGGAACACAGTTTGGTCGTTCTAAACATGCGTTTTGCCCTCTGTACTTGCAAGCATACCAAAAACACCACAAGTACAACACACACAGACGCGGCAGTATAGATGGTGCACAACAACCCCCCCCCCCCCCCCCCCTCAAAAAAAAAAAAAAACCTTGCACCTAGACAATTACTGAGGTACCTACTCTGTAAGAACTACCACTGATGAGTCAACATTCTGTAGCAGTACAATGTCTCACAAAAGGAATGCTTCCAACAACAGTGTTGCAGGGTTTTATATGTAAAAAAAAACTTGGTGCCTACTCCCCGTTTTCTATGTGCACTTTAGTGCAGCCAATGTAATACAGCAATTGCTGCACTACAGCAGGACAAACACTACTAAAATATAAACTCTCGGCTTCATCGAGTTCAACAATTACCAGCTAGGCTGAAGCAGCAAACAGTACTAGTAAATCGCACCATAACTGTGGTGAGTAACGGTTTCTGCAGAACACTGATATTTGCTTCACACACAAAAACAAGGCGAGGGGGTTCCACAGTGAGCTGCCACTCAGCACTGGTCGTGGTGGGTGCCCTCAACACTGAGCCGGCTCTAATTTTGAAACACGCAGTGAAGCATCAATGGAATGAAAGCTTTCGACCTAGAACTCTTAAAAATCATGCCCAAGACCACTGTTTGCATGACTGAAAATTACGCAGCAAGAAACAAGTGAGTGTCCTCACCATATCTGAGCAAACTTTTTTGGTGTAAATTAAACCATGTTTCAAGCCTGGACGATTCCCTGAATGCAGAAGAAAACTTTTGCATCTGCCTGTCAAACAAGTTCAATTTTCCTGTACGCCGTGAATTACGTTAAAAAACATGCAAACATGGCACACCCAATGCAGACAGCCCCGCCTTTTGCCCACGCAACGAAGGTCACTGCTGATGCCAGTGCCACCGCATCTGTGTGACGTCGCGGCTTGACGCTACTCCATAGGACTCCGCGTGAAATTCTGAGGGCTTTTCCGTATACCACATTTGACGAAATCAAGAGTGCCAGCCCCTTACTGCAGACAATCGCAGTGCGAAAGCGCAGGATTTTTTCCAACCTTCCGTAGTGCATTTCGTACTTAACACCCACGGCCATGGCCCTCGTCTTGTTGCCTTCACAACTCCTCTAGTGAGAGCGCTACTGGATCATTTTGGTCTGCCATCATATGCGAAAAAGCCCACCTGTGGAATTTTGCATGACCCTCTGAAAGGGGACAGAGTCAAGGTGTGTCACCGCCATGGCAAGTAATTGAGTAAACATCCAATCCATTGCATGGCGCATTGCAGCTCGTGCACCTCTGACGAATGTGCCACATAAGGTGTGCACCCGATAGAAGGCCCCAGTCGCTAGGCAAAAGAAGTAGCAAGGCCATGTAGTTTTAGCTTCCGAGCTTCGCTGCCAGCCCACGGCGACAGTGGCTACTGGCTGCACAATTGCCAGGTGCGTTCACCACAGGATTTGAGCATTTCTTCCGATCCGTTTAAGTCATAACAAGGTTTCACTAGCCATCATGTTAATTAGTGGCCAGCCACCAGTCATTTCATAGATTTTATTTTGTCACTCATCTTCCACAACCACATTAAAGTCTGCATACTGCTACCCTGAATATTGTGCAGGCATCACGTTTTGACATAGTGCCAAGACAGTCTAGCTTTATGTTTGGTTGCAAAGTCCATATGCTAATTTGAAAAAATAAGGGATGGCTTATTTATCTTAGCCAAATTTTTTTTTCATACTGAACAAATATCAGCTATTAAAGAAATTTTTTTTTTTTGCCATATTCCGTGTTTGATTCCTCTTCGAATATTTGCACACCAGTACAAAATATGCACTGCACTTATAGAAAAGCAAATAATTTACGGCGATAGAGCACCTCTGATGTATCGGTTACAACTGAATTGGCGCCCTCTGGGCAACGCTCTTATAACTGTACACTGGGTGTCAAATGTAAAATCCGAATAGAACAATGCCTAGACCTAACGAAATCTTTGCGGATGCAAGCTTGCAGTCTCCACAATCAGCGCTGAGCCACTTCCGTCTGCCCCCCCACAGAGGCCATGGCAAGCTGTGCGAGTTCGCAAAAAGGTGTCAGTACCAACAATGCTGCTGCCTTTCGCAAAAAGGCTAAAAACTAGACATCACCTAAGATGTGTTGCAAAAATGAGCGGCGTTATGCAACAGCAACAGTGACAGCGATGAGAAACATGTTGACAGCTGCCTGCCTATGAGGGAGACCTAAAGTACATAGCCACCTATGACCTTCCTCACTGAGTTTGTGCATTTGAGTCTACTGCCCGTGTACGCGCAGCCACTCGATGCTATGCACGGTACTATCAAGTTGCATCTGCTATAAACACCAATGAGCCCACCTTCCCCAACGGCTACTTTCGGACTATGCAAATTTGGATAAATATATGGGTACTTGCAGTTCTTTTTTAACAGCACAAATAAGGTAATCAGTTATAGCTATAGGATTTTTTCTTCTTTCTCAGTATCATAAAAAGTAAACTGCATGGTAGATGCAGTCCTTAAGTATTTAAATCAAACTCAAATAATCTCGCAAAAAGCTCTGCACTTACTCAGCTGCCATAAGCAGAAAGCTAGTTTAGATAAAGTAACTGCACTGGAAGACCACTCGGAGCACCTTTTTGCTGCATGAAACTTTAAAAAATAACTAGACAAGCACTCTGCGATCTCCAGCTGCATTTACGCCGCAGGAGGGATACAATTAACTATGCACTGTACTTTACAACAGCATTGCACAACATACACAAGGTCTGATGTGGATACATGTGTTGCATCAAGGAGCCCACTGGCTGGATCATAAGTATTGAATGCAGTGCATAAATGCAAGGCATGCAGGAGTGCCGCACAAGAACACAAGCAGGTGCATCCCTCACCTTGTTCTGCACTGAACTCGCCAGTGACAGATAACACACACAGCTAGTCCAATACAGCGCCTCATTTCCTCACCCTGGTTTGCTCATTTCAATATACGGCCTACAGGAGAGGCATGAAGAGAAGTAGCAGGATTCTTCCAAGTGCTATTCCACAGCACAATGATTATTGTTAAACAAACAAGCAGATGAAAAATGCCACAGGGGAAACTGGTAAAATATCCAGTAACTGAACCTGCCTATTTTGTTCTCCCGGCCCAGTGTTGATGTGACACAAATGTGCTATCTGACCTTGTTTTGTATAACCACACCTCACAATTTCAAGGAGAGTGAAAGGCGGCAACAAAGCAATGCAATATGTTTTTCAGCAAGTACATAACTGCAGATTTCACAAGCACAGAGGAGACTCGTGCTTGTACATGTGGCACTCCTGGCAATTCGCACTGGCTAGCTCTCTATCTGACACTCTTTAAGGTGTGTGAGCACTTGAGGCACACCAGTAGCAGCAATTCACTGCAGCTTGATTTAGCTCCACCACATTTTCATTGTCCAGTAAGCAATTGGCTAGAAGTCACTGCCATAGACACAGAACACATGCGCAACAATCCACTGCCTTTGCTCATCAAAGAAATGAGTCTCCTGAGCGAAAAACGATACCTTCACTGCAGAAGCATTGCATGACTGCCTGCATTTGCACTTCCTGCAAAGAGGCTTAAATGGAAATGAGACTCTTAGCAAGAGGTGTGGTTTGAAATTCGTTGCGGGTGGTACAACACAAACTAGATCACGGTCAAATGCAAGAAGACAACACAGATGAGCGCTCGTCTGTGTTGCCTTCTTGCTTTTGTCCCTCGCCTAGTTTGCGCTGTACCACCCACAACGAATTATTACCAACTCGCCCAGCTGTCCATCCTTTTTGGAATTCATGCAAAGTGCGCAGCATTTCACCTGCTTAAATGTACCAGCAATAAAAACATACCCTACGAGCAGAAACAGAACATAGTCAAAAATAGTCTCTCTACAACTGATTTTGTCAGACAGTTCAAACATTAAAAATACCGAAAATGCTGCATACAATGTACATCCAGAGCAGAAGCTGAATTCATCTTTCGCAATGTACACGTGTAGCAACTCGTCTAACTTTCATTTGCCATATCCCCCTGGTCACAGTTCAAATAAAAAAAAAAGGTTTGAACTAAATCCTCCAGTCCATTAATACAAGTTACGAGGCTTTTTAAAGTGGAAAGACTGGCTAGTTTGTCTTGGTATGCAGAATGCATTTTTTCAGCACGAAATACACAGGACAAAGAAAGGAGGATAACGCAGGACGAATGCTGCATTCGTCCTGCGTGTATCTTTTCTTTGTCCTGTGTATTTCGCACTAAAAAAAAATGCATTCTACAAGGCTTTGCTGTATTGCCTGGCAGTGATAAAACAGCTGCACACAGAGTACACCACTTCTAGATGTGACTGAATTTTCTTGCACATAAAAGGCCACTGGAATAAAACGAAACACTCAATGCATTGTACCGCATTCTATTCTGGTGCTTGGCTATATCTAGGAAAATTTTACCTGCTCATTAAATTTTATAGCCCTTAAATTTTTTTTTTTTTTCCCGCCTGAAAAACACCAGGCAGCACAGTTTCAGACTCGGAAGACACATGCAATAAGAAGCTGCCAAGGTGAAAAGCTGCTAAATGTAGAAATGCCAATAAACTGGCAATCAAGAATACTGAAACTCCAATGCCCTTCCAGCCTAACGTTTCTTTATCAACCAGAACAGTCAAGCTGATGGAAAGGAGAATCCTCCCAGTTCGTCTCCAAGTCATCATTGAAGAGAATACAAGACAATTAAGTAGAGAGCACAGAGGCATGCTCTTATTCATCGCAACACAAGTACTCCACCAAGCCAATATTCATGGAGAGGGGCAGAAAAATCCAAGGGTAACCCAAGATTGACATTTGGAAGCTGAAGGCTCCGAAGCAATTAAAAAAAACAGTGCAAGCTAGTACCGTATTTACTCTCATAATGATGGCACTTTTTTTTCAAAAAAATTGACGCAAGTTTAGGGGTGCGATCATTACGCGGGGTAAATTTTTTACAAAAAATTTTTGAGCACTGAAAACAAGTCGCAGGCAGACAACCCTTATCACACGGGCGCGCTACCCGCGGTTACACCGCTAAACGCGGTTATCGCGAACCGATCTCGGCTTACGTCGTTAACCGAGAAGGTAGAGTGCGAAAAGCGTAAGAGCTGGCCCACTTCAAGAACGTACTTTCTTCGCACTAAATCACGTTCCAAGCGCAACGCACCAAAATAGGCAGTGCGTATAGTGCTGTGCGACGGCGCTTTTATGCGGCCTTCGATCTCATCCGATAGCGCGGCAACAGCGTACAACAGCAACGTCACGCGGTGCTCAAGCTATGCATTTTACCGTCGTTACGCCGAAAAATGTCTGGTCCCTGACGCATCGTTGATGTACTTAGGTGACACGTTCGCAACGCTCGGAGCACTGGATTCTGCGCGCTTACCGCAATGGTGCCGCCCGCGAGCGCGGCGGACGACCGCGCTCTGTACTCCCTAGTTGTAGCTAGGCCTAACTTGTTTCGTATCGAAGCCACAGTGAACGGTGCTTTTGAATTGACCAACGCTATAATGAATATTCTACTTATGGTGCTGCCTTACTCACAACCTCATTGTTTCATATTAAAAGAAATATATACGATCGATTTCAGCAGAGTCTTCGCAGCGGAGCTGGCCAAGCAGATCGGGTCACTCACGCTGCAACGGCGGCAGCTGCTATGCGGCTGCGAACGTAAAACTAGCTTGTATCGCAGTTATTACTCCTACCAGCAACTCGGTACAGGCCCGCAATCCTCAAGGAGGATTCATTTTTGACGTTCCCGTATCCCAGGGTTTATTATTTACGAGAACAATAAAGTTCAGCCGGATCACCGCCTCACTTCGTTCGTTGCACCGCAACCCAGAACGGTGGCGATACTTCCGACAACGGCGAACCGCGATTCGAGATAACCGCAGTTAAGTTTGGTATCCGTGGTTAAGCATAACCGCATTTAAACTGCCCGTGTGACCGCAGGTCAACCAACAGGCGGCTGCCGCTGCAATGCTGACAGAGCAAGATGCTAATCTGCACGTGCCATATGTCAGACAGATAAGCAAGTATGATCATCATCGGCTAAACTCGACATCGTCGACAGATTGCCGCGGCAAATTCGGGGTGCGATGATTACACGGGGAATAAAAAAAAACTGAATTTTGCCAACAAAATTCGGGGGTGCGATCATTATGAGAGTAAATACGGGACTTCCAAGAGCTCAAGGTGCAGTGAAAAGAAATCTGGATCAGTGCCATGCAAGGTCTCATCACAACCACACCTAAAATTTCATCGGTATGCACACTCCAAAGCTTGGAATGAGGTCTCCATTTATGCGTTGCCCTTTCTGGATGAAAGACAGGAACAGCTCTAGCTGAACAGGTGGACATTCCAAAAGTATTCCATGAAATGAAGAAAACCTCAAATATTTTGCACAACCACTCAATGTGCAACTACCACCAAACAGGTTGGCAGGTCACCACTGGTACCATTTTTGGATGCTTTCCTTTGGTATATTTAGCCGCCAGGTAAGCAATTTGTAAAAAAGCCCTTACAACCCAAACGCAACACGAGAAAATGCACATTAGGAACAGGAACAGGAAACGACCAACTCTAGCTAAGCAGCTACAAAGTAGCTTAATGTGTTGCACTATATATTCTTAGGCATTCTTAAACACACACAATTCAAAGTGTCATAGTACAAGCCAATGTTTACATACCAGGCAATATGCCTGCTCAATATTTTTGCGAAAAGAAAAACACAGGAGGCGAAAAACTGCAAGACAAACCTGAAGCCTGACTTCTTCCTCTACGATAAGCCATCACCACACAGCACCCCTACCCCCTTTTCAAAGGAAAAGGAACTTTTTCTTTAATGGAAGCATTTAGCTCACTGCGCCCCAGCAGGCACACCATGCGACACGTTCACAAGCACAGCTAAGGCTGCAATTCCAATCAGATGCATCTGTCTGGCACCAATTAGGCTAAAACGGGCAACTTATATAGTACTGCATGTGACAATGCAACTTTATTGGCGCTAAGAGATGGAATATCAATACAAACAAAGTGAAACAAGTTGCCCTTTGATCTTTACATGGCACACGAGCACACCAGCGCCCTTAACTGCAAGCAAAAAAGTCACAACACAAGGATTGTGGCAGTGTAAGTAATACTTGTCATCAGGAACTGACTTTATTGATTTTGCACTCAAAAGCTGCAAGAAGAACCCCTCTGTGCACTCCTACTCCTTTCATGCCTGCAAGCAGCCTTGCGACACCGCCCGGCTGTGTATTCTGCAGCAAGGAAGTACGAGCATAGCATAGCTTAGCACAGTTTATTAAGGTGCAGGGCTGCACAAAGGGAATGAAGCGTGAGTGAGCAGAGATGAGGTCAGAAGACAGAGTGTGGCACCTTCTCTTGAGCACGGAACATGAGGGGGTAAACACAGGACTGTGCACTGATACTTGCACGCAGTTGAAAGCAGTTTCTACAAGATTTAACAATGCATTTTATAAATTCTAGCTTTTGTACAGTATGCCTTTACTTTCATTTTCAATATGACAAACTTGCAGAGGTTGCCAATGAAGTTGTTTAGACTACGAGATTTTTAGAATGAGGTTTTTATGGGAGTTAATGTCCCAAAACGACTGCGGCTATGAGAGAAGCCGTTGTAGGGGGCTGCAGATAAATTTCGACCACCCACCAAGCACCACTGGGGGCCATAAGAAATGGTGTAGCAGCAGGTTCCGGATGAATTTAAAAAAAAAAAAAAAAGGTACACACGAGCGGCCACGCCTTATGCTCAACAGATAAATCAGTGCAACACTCCGCATTGCACAAGCTGCCCAAGCTGGGAAGAAGTCAGACTCCAGATGCCCTGGAATAGCCTGTGCTACAAGCCAGGCTTCTACCACCACCACCACCAAGAGAGCCGCAAAAGAGCCGACAGGAAGCGCACTGTGCCCAGGTGCTGGGCAGGTGTCTGGCGGCGGCTGCTTTAGCGGCCGCTACTGGGCTACCTTTGTGATCTTCTTGGGGTCTGCAGTGCCTGTCTCGAGCACTTCCACTCGCTGGTAAGTGTTAGGTGAATTCACCCAGCGCAGCTTGTCCTGAGTCTTTCGCCCATCCAGTAGCTTCTTTAAGGGGCTGCACAGGGCAAAAACACCACAGCCGTTCAAGAAACGCATGACGCCACCTGCCCCTTACCAGCCAGGCTGCCAAGGAACTTAAACAGGTCAATGCATTTGAAATCTAGGAGAAACCACGAAGTTACAGAACTATAGAACTTTCATGCAGCAAAAAGAATGCGCAAAAACTAGAGGCTGATTTGAAGCACAGCATGCCCAGTATACAACGGCAGCAGCTGCACATTGTCAGCCCCACGAGTCTACTCTTTTGAAAAAGGAAAACTTGCAGCTCAAAAAAGTGTGCTGCACACCAAACTAACATTATCGGTAAGCTGGAATCCATGCACGGCAACTAAGACTTTGCGTACAAGGCAAAATCAAACAAGTCAACTACTGCTCTATACTATAAAACTAAGCAGAACACATTCATGCCATGCAACACCAGGTTTCAGGCTAGATTGATAAGTTAGTGTCACGTGGTAGCAAATAAGCCATTTATCCAGAGAACAAAGATTTTAAAAGCCAGAACATCGCGTGAAAGCGGAATACGCATGGCGGCACCCCTTGCGGATTCCTACAGCAGCATTCAGCGGCCTACAGTCGATGACAAATTTTTCGGACTCTCTAGGGACCGTGAAAACAACCGAAAAATCGGGCAGTCCGGAAAATCAAATTTCAGCAAAAAAATCACGAATGTATTGCCACTATGCTGGAGGAATGGGTCAGTTGTATTGCACACATTCTCAAGCTCCTCATGACTAAATTTCGCCGCGCCGTGCACAGACGACGGGCGGCGACCACTTTCACGAGCTCAGCCTGGTTGTGCCGTCCTTGGCATGTCGCCAATGAACGCATGGGTTGGGACAAAGTCTAGACGGGAAAGCGAACACGCCGCAGCGGGAACTGCGCTGCGCCTGCAGTACGATGGGCCCGGAACAAGACTGCAAAGATGGCGAAACAATAAGAGCCCAGAAACGGCAACAGAGTGCATATCTGGTGATATGCACTCTGCGGTGGCTTATGTATAATGAGAGGCGCCTTGCCTGTCATCGAAACGCCAGTTGTTTACAGTATTACAATAGAAAAGTCAGAGTTACAGTACGTTTTGGCGCAGGTACACTGCCTTGCATTGAAATGCACCCCATTTCCTTCCGCGCTCGCCGTCTCCGTGAAACCGCATGCCTCTTGTGTGCTTCGTTGCCACCTCTTCTCGCCTTCGGGACGAAAGACTCGGCACAGATGAGTTCAGCGAACTCTGACCCCTCTCATCCCTCCAAGTCTGCCTCAGCTAAAGAGCCGAGCTGCCGCAGATGATATCCTGTCCCTCGCGAGATGGCGGATGGCCATTTTCAAATAGCTGTAAATCAGATCAGCCTTTGTGCTAGCTATTTGCTGAACTGATTGCAGTCTCCTCTGCCGTCTTGGAGGACTTTGCTCTGACTGTCTCGGAAGCGACCGACCGTCCCCGCGTGTCCATCACCGTTACCGCAAATGCTGCCCTGTCTCCATACTAAGCAACGTCCACGTAGGCCGCACCTTCATATCTCCCATACTTGGTGTAGAGTGCTTTGGCCCTCGCCTTTCTTCTTTCCTCATGATGTGCTGAGGGCATGTTTTTTCGGGAGAGGTTTGATGTACAACCTCTTGCACCTTCAGTAGGCCACCCCCAGCAGAGGTGGCGGGATATAGCATTTTGCGTGTATTCCTCACAGTGTCTTGCACCACAAACAGCTCCAACTTGGGTTGTGAGCAAGATAGCCCTGCCTCCCCAGCGAGCTCGTCTATGACGTTTACTGCCCGCTGCAACGTCTCTCCCAGCTGGCCATCACTGCCCCTGGTAACCCACAACGTAATGTCGTCCATGCATGGTCTCCTCTATTTGGCGGCACTTCCTGCACCAGTTCAGGAGGTGCAGCACTCTCGCACTCGATTTGACTTCGTGCTGCACGAGTTCTCCTGCACTTTTGCACTAGCCTCCCGGCAAGTTCTCTTTTGAAAAGGCGTGTTTCAGCCCAGAAGTCTCCTCCAGCCTTGGCAGCAGCTTAATTAGAGCGAGATTAACCAGGAGCGGCGACAGCACCGAACCGTGCGAAGTCCCCCATGCCCCACAAGAGGGAAAGAGTAAGAGTCCCACTTATCTCCCCCACCGAAATCTCAGCTGTTCTACTGTTCAGGAAGGATCTAATACAGTTAAACCTCAATTTAATGAAATCGGTAAAATCAGCAGATTACTTCATAATACTGAAATTCCGCTACATCGAATTCCGAGCTCACGATCCGCCTCAGCACATCTATCGTGCCAACCATCTTGTGGGGGACGGGGACGACACATCCATCGAGTTTTGGTTTTTGCTGTCATCATTGTCCTCTTGTACATACGCTCCGAGCACACCGGCGACGCCGACATGTTTCACCGCTGCGACCTCATGGGCAGCAGTGGTGGCCTTGTGGAAGGCCACGCAGTCTGCAGGGCTTCAGAACTTTTATTTGCGGTTTTCTCAGCAACGCAGCCAACTTTCCGTGTAGAAAAAACATCCGTAGTGTTCCCGAGGAATAATTTATCTTGGCTGGTTTGATATTTCCCTTTAGAGACCCTTTAAAGGGCAAGTAAAGCACATCTTTGCACCCCCTTCAAGGCACTAAAGTGACAGGTGTGGTTCTAGACCTCCACTAAATGGCCCAGCACCAAGCCCAGTAGCCCAACCCTGTTGAAAATGACAGTAGTACTTTTCGTTTTTATGGGGTTTAACATCCCAAAGCAACTCAGGCTATAAGGAACGCCGGAGTGAAAGGCTCCGGGTAATTTCGACCACCTGGGGTTCTCAAAGTGCACTGTCATCGCACAGCACATGTGCCTCTAGCATTTTGCCTCCCTCGAAGTGTGACCACCGCGGCTGGGATTGACCCCGCGTCATTCAGGTCAGCAGCCAAGCATTATAAACAACGAGTTACTGCGGCGGCGAAAATGACAGCACTAACCCTACAACCCAACAAAGTGCACACCTGAGCATGCAACTGGGTCATCAGCATGCACCAAGCACAAGACAATGTGCTTACCTCAGCCACTTGTCTTCTTCCAGAAACTGTGCGATGGAGCTAGCTGATGGGGGCACTTCTACGTCTGTCTTGAGGCGAGGCTGCTCATTGCGCATCAGCGGCTGCCGATAGATGTAGCCTGTTCGGTGGCCCTGAAAGAATGGAATGGCAATATGGAAAATCAAGCAAAGTATGCCGCACAGCTCAAACACTGCTGGCATGTACTACATAAACATGGACAACCCTAAGCCTAGCGAAACTGAAGCCGAGTGTAGCGCGAGCGGCAGGTACAGAAGTGCCGCGCTTGCGCCCATTCGAGTCTTGCGCCGCTAGTCAGCTTATGGGGAGACATTATGGAAGGCAAAACTGCTCTTTATTATCCACTGAGAACTGCACCCTTGCAGGGTGCACTGGTGTGATCCCTAATCTAACCCAACCTCTCACCGAATTGTCCAGGGTGCGCATGTGGGCCTCAAAGACAATGTCACAGGGGCGCCAGCGCTTGGGCTTCTCCTTGGGCTCTGCCTTTTCCTTGTCCTCATCACCGCCGGGCACAGGCTCATCGGCTCCCTTCAGCCGTGCATGCTCCTCCCGCATACTGCGCTGTGCCTCTTCAGAAAGAAGGTGCACGTTGTCAAAGCCAATGGGTGCCAGCTTCATCTGCACAGAACATGTGTGACAAACATTAGCAGTGCATATTACAGTCTGGTCTTCATTGCCACACTGGCACCCAACAGTTCAATACATACAAGTAGAAGTGCGCGAATATTCGAAAAGTTTAAAAATAGTGTTTGCTATCCGACTCAACGCACACCGCACTTCCACTATTATAAGTACCGGAACCCTCTTCCAGCGCAGCCTGCTTCCCAACTAGGTGCTCTGCCTGCCAGGTGGGCAGGATTCCCCGGAGGGACCAATTTCAAGCTCAGCTGGCAGACTACCTCCTTTGCATCTCAGTTTTCAAGAGCGCTGCTACACTGCAGCCGCAGACTAACTGCTCTGCTGATGAAGCTGTATGTCACCGAGGCCACTGCCGCTGGCTGCGCCCATCCATTTCCCTCACTCGTCACAAGTGCAAAGCGGCACATATGAGACAGTGCAAAGCGGCCGCAGTCATGCCGTAATTGAATGCACTCACTGCGTGATGTAAGAGTCAGTTTGCATGGGGCAATGACGCCCACGAAGACCGACCCATGGGTAACCACCCACAGGGAAGACGCGAGCGGAAGTGAGCGCCTCCGAATGCAGTCCCCCCTCCCCACCTCTGGCGTTGTCCAAGCCGCGGCGGACGCTGCAGCTCTCCCACTGTCCCGTTTTCACTGCGATCGCGTGCTCTTTGTAGGCCACCTTGATGGCAATGGGAGCATCCCATTATCTCGAATGGCAACAATGGAGAACAAATAACCAAGCCTATCGAAGCAAGTCCGATTGCGCCATCTTTAAATCTAAGATGGCGCCTTACACGGTGGCGGGGAACGGGTTGGTTGCGACAGCGACACCTGCTCACATCTATATTAGCCTGAAATAATGAACATTCGCTTGAAAAACGATCTCCACAATATTGTTGGGAACTATTTTAGTCCGAAAATTCAAACTTTTAGACTACACAAAGCCCGAAATATTGGTCAAAAAATGTACACGTTCCTATGAGGTGCACAACGGTTCAGACGCGAAGTCTGAAATATCGCGCAAGTCCACATTATTGCAGTCCAAAAAATCAGTCGGCTACTGTATCTGGCAGACAAACATCGGCCGCGCGCTCGCGCCTACTCGTGCTCTGCGCCATGAGCATGCACAGACCAGTTCTGGCATGAGCGTGGGTGTGCAAACTTCGGAAGTGTCCAAGTTGGTGCTTTAGTGATTGTCAATGTCGCATGTACCATCTTCTGAAAGGCCCTTGTCAGAGATACCTTTCCACAGAAACATGTCTTCGGTACTGTTGAGCCCATTTGATATCCTACATTTCTTGAAATTACAACCAGTGAGCTCCTTGGGAATGCTAGCCCAAGCATCCACCATTCAACTGCACAGCGTGGCTAGAGAAGCCTGTGTCCAGCGGCAGTAACTGCAGGTTCTCCCTACCTCATCCGACCATGTAGCAGCGCTTCATGCGGTACCGATGCTTTTGACAGCAACGATTACTTTCTTTTAAAAGCCGCCACGGACTGGTTTCGCTGTCCTGATACCAAGGGAGGTGCAATCGTCCTGTGGGCGTTGCGAGGTCAGGTCAGTGTAGCGACCTGGCGTCGAAATTGAAACTACTGACAGATGCCACCGCGAGATAGCGCCTTCTCTCGCTGAAAACATAGTGGTAACGGCACTCGATAGTAACAAAACCAGAACTGCGGATTTTGGCCGAAAATTGCTTGGATCTGCATATAATGAGGTGGATATTTGACATGCTATGATCCAGAAAAAAAACCTTGTATGTGGGTTTTTGCAATAACGAAGTTATACTGCACAACCTTCAGGCAAAATGTCAATCTTTTCTCACTCAAAGCGACAATAATTCACGTACCTGTGTCTCGCAGGCCTCTATGGTTGAACAGAGGTTGGAGAAAGCATCCTCAACAGAGTCTCCACACACCAACACACCATGATTACGCAGAAACAGCACCTGCAATTCCCAGAACACAATTAAGGGCACAGGGTAAGCCCTATTCTTCCCATGTATTGTAGGGCAAGTTTCGGTACACTTTTCTCAACAACCAACAGAGATTGCGCCTACCTGATTATATCATTTTATCTTTTCTCCATGCTCTTTCGACTGAACCAAAACAATGCAACACAATTAGAAAACCCAATGAAAAAACTAATAAAAGTGCACAGCTATATTTCAACATGCTCATAAAAGGTACAAAGAATTCTGCCTTGTATCATTTTGAAGATAATGGCAGCGTTGAACCAAAAATCTTATGAGATAAATGAGTTTAAAGTAAAAGTAACTTTGGTTGGTTGGTTTATGGGGTTTAATGTCCCAAAGCGACTAAGGCTATGAGAGACGCCGTAGTGGAGGGCTCCAAAAATTTCGACCACCTGGGGTTCTTTAACGTGCACTGACATCGCACAGTACACGGGCCTCTAGAATTTCTCCTCCAAAGAAATTCAACCGCCGCGGCCGGGATCGAACCCGCGTCTTTCGGGTCAGCAACCGAGTGCCATAACCACCGAGCCACTGCAGCGGCGTAAAAAGTAACTTTATTATGAATTTTATTTGCTTTGCCAACATTTGCCGACCAATTTACTCCATAGGTATGACCGCCATAGTGATTATTCTTCACTGGTCGTTAATACTCTTACTTGCCTTGCTGCTCAGTTGGCAGAGGAAACTGGTCCGATTTCCTGAGCCGGCAATGCGTTACTGCAGGTTAGCACAAAGGGCTCTAAAACCTCGGCTCTTGCTATGTCACAACCGTTAAATGTTATGGCAGCATCTCCTGTTGATATCGGTAGCTCCTTTGTTGCTAGAGAGGCATTTTTTTGGAGCTTCATGAAAAAAAATATGCACAAACAGAATTTCCAGCTTTTAAAATGATGATATTGCTGTGAATATTATTCAAGAAAGCAAGTCATCGAAACCTTGCAAAAAGAACATCGCTTTGTACCTGTTGTCACTTCAGGTGTAACCATTCTGTTCACTTTCCCTTGTTTTGTGTGTTTTCATTTGATGCCATATAGAGGGTAAATATGAAACGCTACAATGTTAACCACTAATTTTGTATTTCCACTGAGTGTGCGTTTTCTGCACTCAACGTCTTGTCCTCAATAGGAACAATAAGGGGGCAGAGCCTTCGAAAGGCATTTATCTGCCCCGCAGACAACTGTAACTGCGTAGCCTAAATAAAACACCAACCTTGAGATGATGCAAAGGAAGATTCAAAACGCTATTATCCACCCTAAGAGCTGCAAAATTGTTCTCAAGTATGTTTTTACTCCAATTGAACTAAGAAACATTCATGTAACATTCGGTTCTGGTCATGTAAACGTGTTTCATATGGCTTGCAAGGCACTGCCTCCAAAAAAAGAAAAGGTGGCCTGGCCACTCACCACTCCCTCATTTTCAAAGCTTTTCTTTAAGGGGGAATTCCAGGAATCAATAAATCAATGGATTAAAATTTTCAGAAAGGAAGCCTGATAGTGGAAGCGCCGTGGAACTTGTGGAAGAGTGGTAGTTCACTGCAGTTGTGGCTTTCGAGTGCTGCCGCTGAGTGTTGCAATTTTAGCGCCGTGAGCAAGCACCTTAAAGGGTCAGTCTACTCACCGAGATGAGTGTATAAATAATGGCATATTCTGGTAGTTGGCACCCTATAACATCAATAACGAGGGGTCTGCGCCCAGTTTAGGTAGGAATTTATATTTTATTTCGGCGTTAAAAGTCGCGTAAAAAAGCATGGTGGCGACCCCAAACGTTCATTTTGTTCAAGAAAGTGGTAGTCTTTTTTTGTAGAAGCACAAGTGAATATACTACGTACCATTTGTATGCCCCAATGTCAGAGAAACGCACGTTTTGTTCTAGTAAACTGTAGAAGGCGTACCGCTCGCTTTTTCTGTAAATCACATGAATATTTATAGTTACACGTACGCAAAACGCAGGCGCATTCCCACTTTTAGTTCAGCGTATGCTAGCAGAGACGCAAAAATAAACTCAGCCTATAGTGGCGCCATCTGGTCGTCAGGACGGGAACCACTGCTGTAAACAAACCGACTCTCCACTTAAGCCTAGGAGCGGCAGAATCGTCACTCTAATTATTAAAATAAAGCAAATTTATCTCTTATACGTTTTCTTATAGGCGAGATGAGACAATGCGAAAGACAGGCGCCCCATTTATGACCAATGAACGCACTGAAAAAGGCAGCAACAACGAGAATTCAGTCCGAAGCGAGAGGTCCGGCTTCGACGGGCGCCGCCATGTTTGTCGCCGCGCGGCGGAAATCCAGATGGTTGCCAGATGAGACTACCATCTCATACAGATGTGTTCCCACATTAATAAATTCTATTTTAAAATGTTCTACCGCACTCCTTGGCACCACAGCTGGCTAAACGGTAATTTGAGTAAAGAGCTATCGGTTGCCGCAAAGAAAATATGGTCGATAAAATTCAGTAGACTGACCCTTTAACAGCCAAAGCGCTGGGAGTTCGCTCTCGTACAAGGCAAGCGTGCGGCGGGCAGAAAATTCGACATGAACGAAAAGTGCGTCCGATGATGGTGCAACCAAAGGGATCCATTGAGGACCACAAGCTGCAGAAAGCGCGCTTTACGAGGCAAGCCGTGCAAGTTTCCTGAACTGGAAGAAGGGCTGCTCTGCCATGCGATGGAAGTGCGGAACAACTGCTATGCGTTAACAACGGACATGCTGCGAAACTTCTTGTCGGACAAGCATGCACCAGAGCACAGCACCAGCTCGGAGTCTCAAGACTCCGCAAGTGACAACTGAACAAAGAATAAATGCTGCAATTGGTGCGTTTTTACTTGAAAAAAAAAAATTTTTTTTTTTTTGCACATCCCGCACATGGGCCGCATCCCAAAAATTAGCCATGTAATCTGGAAAAAAAAAGTGCACCCCTTACACGCGTTTATATGGTATTCTGCACAAGTGATGAAGAAAATTGGAACCACACCTTACTGTTGGGCCCCAAACTGCGAGCAATTTCGAGCGTGTCTGCGCTGCTGCCTTTGTATTCATGGTAAGCAATCTCCCCAAGCAGGGCAGCATCCGGCGTGATAGGCAGGAGGCCCTGCTTTAGAGAGGACACCTGAAAAGTTGTACGAGTGAATTCAGTCAAATGCTCAAGCCCACAACATGTAAGCCACATATACAAGCGTGGTCAAAACGTTGCACAGCATGTTTTGGTGTTTGAAATTTTCGCATGCTGTCTGTACAGAAATGATGGATCCCTGGGTTCATTAGGGAAGGTGCCAATGGCATGTGCTAACATATGTATAAAGTATGTCCTAACTTTCGCTAAGTAATATGCGAGAAGAGTTCAATCGCCGAACCATGCTCTGTAATATTATGGCCGGGACTACACACACATAAAAACATGTCCCATGTTTCAGGCTCTACTATTGAGTTTGAGGGATACTAAACGGAAGTTTGATAATGGATTAATGATAATGGAATAATGGAAGAATGATAATGGGCCCAATTGGGCCATCTGGCAATGCTGCAGAGATCTCACATATGCAGTATATGCCATACTTAGAGGGAACATAAAGAATGGGTAAACTGGTTCTAAAGAAGTAGGTTTCACCTTGAAGTGGCCGGGAGCTCACGCTTCTTGGTGAAACCTGCTTTTCTCTGTGTTAAGAGCCGGTTTAACCAGTTCTCGTGTTCTCTAGAAGTATGCCACACACCGTACATGAGCAGCCATGTGTCAATTGACCATGCCATGGCCTTCTAAATACATTGTTCAACAAATGTTCAGAGGCATGAAATGTGCATACTGGTAATGATCACCAAAGCCGTTTTCACACAGACGCACAGCGTTCCCCGATTTCAGCTACGACTAGTGTGGTTGCACTTTGAACATGACAGTGCTCAATTTCCACTGTCACTCAAGCTGACTGGCTTATTCCACTACCACAACCTACACATACAGTAGTCTCAATAATTCAAACTCTGATAGCTCGAACTTTCGGTTCGTTCAGACAAATTAAAAAGAATCTGGTTGGCTGACTATATTTTAAATGCATTTGAAAGCAGCTTAATACGTACCGCAGATTCTCTTAAATTCGCTTAATTCAAACTTTATGGCTTGTTACGCTCCTGGCCCACGAAAAAGTGGCTGCCGGGGTCTGATACGTCAGGCTTGCGGCGCAAAGCTGAAAATTTGGCCCCTCCGACCGGTTAACTCCGATGGGGTCCGAGGGGGGCTGTGTCGATCGTAGTCACCCCGTCGTTTCGTTTCCAGAGGTTTGCTACTAGCCCGTGACGATATAGGCTATCGGCAGCACGTTAGGGGGCGAAGGCAAGCTGCGCGCTGGCTCAGGCGCTGATTGGTGCGTTTGTTTTTGTTTTTCTCCTTTTAAGGTGTCACACTGTTCCAGTGCAAATGTACGTTCACCCTCACTTCCCTCCGCATGGTCATGTGTTCAAAAATGTGAGGTGATCACGAGCTGCTCGTTGTGCGGTGGCTGCATCACTACTGCATCATATCTCTGAAGGAGGCTGCCAAAGGCCTCATTATTTAGCAGCACTTTTGCTTCAGATATTCACGACAGTGGGCATGCAGCACACCACGAGAGAATTGCGCAAAATCGTCACTGCTCTGCAGTTTACCCTAAAAAGCAGAGGACCGATGCTCATCTTTTCATCAGTTAAATTTGCTACCTCGCAAAACTTTTCTGACAGGTTTCTTGTAGCCATTTGACTATCAGAACTACGGATAATTGACTTTTTTTAAAGTTCCGGTTCATATGGGTTTACTCTACTGGGAAACCAATGCATTATAAACTTTTTTTTTTTTTCAATCATACAACCAGTCATGCTGGTTGAGTAAAGACATCAGTGCCTTTCATACGTATGTCCTGTTGCGCCAAAGCATTTAGCGACATTTGTATGACGAAAGAGTTCTATATCACCATTTGTACGCATAAATGTCCATAAAGCAAATCGTGTTTAGTCTTGGATCATATTAAGGTGCGCTTCTGATAATTCAAACAAAAATCTCTGGTCCCTTAAAGTCTGCATTAATACCAGTCTACTGCATCATGAACACTGTCACCACAACGAGGACTGAAAAATTGAGCAGTAAGTTACGATGCATCCAAAATATAAGGCGCTCTTATACATTGGCTCCATGGGCGATGTCGCGATGCCGCAAGAAGTCAGAATAATTAAGCCTGTCCGAAAAATCAGGGGTCCCAATTTTCAGTCGTCGACTGTGATGTGTACAGTGGAACCTTATTAAACCTGAAAGGGAGATGAAAACTTGATCAAACAAAATGACATTCAAACTAAACGGAACCCTCTTAAACGGTGGGTCTAATACCATATTTACTCGCATAATGATCACACTTTTTCTCCAAAAAAATTGACGCAAAATTGTGGGATAAATTTTCTACAAAATATTTTCGAGAACCAAAAACGCAAACAAGTTGCAGGTCGGACTACCCTTGTCACATGGGTGCACTACCCACGGTAACATGTTACGTTGCTAAACGCGGTTATCGTGAACCGTGCTTGGTGACCTCAGTTTACGTTGTTAACCAAGAAGGTAGAGTGCGAAATGCACACGAGCTGGCCCGCTTCAGGAACGTACTTTCTTCGCACTAAAACATGTTCCAAGAGCAACGCATCAAAATAGCCAGTGTGAATAGTGCCGCACTACAGCGCTTTTATGGGGCCTTCGACCTTGCTCGAAGACGCAGCAACATCCCGCGGCACTCAAGCTACGCATTTTACCACCGTTACACCGAAAAATGTCATGTCCCTGCCGCAGCGTTAAATTAGGTGACACGTTCACAACACTCGCAGCACCGGATTCCATGAGCTTACTACAACGGTGCCGCCCGCGAGTGTGGCAGACTGTGGTGTGCTACTCCCTAGTCATCGCTAGGCCTAACTTGTTTCATATCGAAGCCACAGCGGACGGTGCTTTTGAATTGACCAACACTGTACTAAATGTTCTACTTATGACGCTGCCTTACTGAAAACCTCATTGTTTCATATTAAAAGAAATATATAGGGTCGATTTCAGCGGCTCCATAGCAGCGGAGCGTGCAAGCAGGTTGGGTCAGTTGCGCTGCAATGCCGGCAGCTGCTTTGCGGCTGCGAACATAAAACTAGCTTGTATCGCAGTTACTTCTCCTACCAGCAACTTGACACATGTCAGCGATCCTCAAGGAGGATTCATTTTTGACATTCCAGTATCCCAGGGCTTATTATTTACGAGGACAATAAAGTTTAGCACGGTTTTCTGATGCTGGCGCCAGGGATCCGCCGTAGACATGTTTCCTGGGCACAGGCAGCGAATGGTGCGGCGATGTATTTGGCTGTGGAGGCAGTGCTGTAACCGGACAATGCTGTCGGACGACACACTCGAAACTGCCCCAACTGCGCTGGAAGATATTTGCGAATGTTGCTTCGCTCCGGATCACCGCGTCACTTCGTTTGTTGCACCGCAACCCAGAACAATGGCGAGCCTTTTGACAACGGCGAACCGTGATTCGAGACAACCGCAGTTACGTTTGGTATCCGCAGTAAAGCATTACTGCATCTATACTGCCCGTGTGACTGCAGGTCAACCAACAGGCAGCTGCCTCTGTAATGCTGACAGAGCAAGATGGTCATCTGCACGTGCCATCTGTCAGATAGATGGCAAGTACAATCATTGTTGGCTAGACTTGGCACACGACAAAATGCAGCGGCAAATTCGTGGTGCAATCATTACACGGGGAATAAAAAAAAAATTACTGTCAACCAACAAAATTCGGGGGTACGATCATTATGCGAGTAAATACGATACTCTTCTCCACGTGTCGGCACATCGCACCTGCTACATTGCACCGGTGTTACACATACCAAATAGCTGGGATTATCCATTCAGTGCTATGCACTGATGCAGGCTAGAGGACCAGCGCCCCAAGACTGAAGCTTGGAAGTAAATTCCAGTCGGAAACGTTCCGTTTCTGGTACATGTAGCAATACCTCATTATAACCTTCCCTAATGCCAGAGTGCTTACTCACTGCAACACAAGGCGGGTGCTGGAGGTGGATTATACACTTGATGTCTGGTCGGTTGGCGTGGATGGCGGCATGGATCATATAGGCTGGCCGATTGAAATGGAACGTGGTAGTGCCAGAGTCAATAACATTGCTCTGCATATCCAGCTTGAGCAGGCTAGAAGCAGTCACCTCGTGGTACAGAAGCCCGAATGGGTTGACCAGAAAGTGCTCCTGATCTTGGCTCACACGCAGCTGTGGGTGGAAATGAAACATAGTTTATGTGGCAAACACAGCTCAAGACCGTGTACAGCGGTGGAACTGACAACAAGGCTACTATAGCAGTTTTGTAGCAGAATAAATTGCAATTTGTAGCAGCAATTTTGTGGCAGAACAAAATTACAGTTCATGGCAAAATTTCACCTTTTGAAGCCAACAAGTTCACATTTTCATCGTGATCACTGTAAAACAAAAAGTTGCATACACTACAATTTCCTCATTATAGCACTCTCAAAAAGATTTGTTGAAAGCAGTAGTTTTTATTCAGGGTGAAAATTAACTAAATGAAAAAAAAAAAAAAAAACTTGAACGAAATGCAAAATTGACATCCCTGAAACCAAGGCCTCCAGAAGGTACTTGTTCTTCTTCAACGATCCTGAAGGGGGCCGAAATAGTTCATTGTCGGTGAAAGGCAACTATGTGATATAACTTTCAGTGTGTGAACATACTATATCTTTCATGAGACTTGAACTTATCGCACGCACACACACACAAAATGAGTAGATGGGTTAAACAGCAGCGCAGATCAATCACCAATAAAGAATGACCCAAAACATGCTTCAGTGTGCTTCAAGCATTTTTTTTTAAGAAGGCGCACAACTTCAGCAGGATACTTTTATTCTTGTTTTAATGTTTGGTTTATGGGTGTTTAACATCCCAAAGTGACTCAGGCTATGAGGGCGCCTTCAAGGTGAAGAAGCTACTATGCAAAACTCAAGTTCCGTGCCGTTGAATATGAGCCGCAGAATTGGAACCGGGTAGCACAGAGACAGTTCGACATGAGTGAAAGAACTATCTGGGACTGGCACAAGCCCGCAAGAATGCTCCAGTCGATGAAGCCAAAAAAAAAAGGGTAGCCTCAGGAAGAATTATGGCACGTTTGTCAGAGCTCAAGGATCATCTGCACATGGCAGTTGCTGCATGCGTGTATTTTCGTCACACTCACTGACAAAGTGATCCTTGGTGCGTTATTAATGTGAAGGCATTACTTGGTTATGTCTACGATTTCGTGTCTGGAAAACGTGTCAGCAGCAATTTCTCCGTTCGTGTGAGAGTTAAACGAAAAAGAATAATTGTGTGTCACAGAGGATGATGCACATCAAAATTTGATCGATGCAAAGTAATTAGAGCCAAAAATGTCACTTCTTCAGCGCCGCGTTTCTGGCACAACCTTGCCAATGACTTCACCCCACGTACCTATACGCACGATTCAGGCGTCCACTGATCCAGGGAGCCATTATGCGCACTTCATTTCCTTAAAATGATCGGAGTGTAAAACGTGGTCAACGCCAATGAACACAACGAACGCCGACGTCTATGGCTTCAGCACCGCGTTTCTGGCACGTTGTTGTCAATGCCAAAGCATGCAGCGCACACCTGTTACTCTGACCTGCCACAGTGACTCTGAAGACAACTTTGGTTCGTCGGATTTCAGTATGGAAAACTAAACAGCGTCCATCCAGCTTGGAACATCGGCAGGCATCTGCCAGTAAGTTTCCCTTCCACCGAACAGTTCCACTACGATCGTGTGCTGATCTGTATATGTTCTCCGTGCTCCCAGGGTCACAATTCTTATCTGCAGGGTGTAAACACCTTTCGGGTGGGGCCATTCGCCAGTGGCCGCACAGAGTGTCATGCTTTCCCCTGTAAGGTGACCAAGTGTCGACCTCAGCATCGCACAGCGGTTCACCAGAGCCGTTCATTTCACTGTGCTGTTTTTCACTGCTGAAATCATCAGAAGATAAGCAACAATACAAATAAATATACCTGGATACACATATTTGAAAAACAGACGTACAGCGAGGAGAAAGACTGATCGTGATGAGAAGAGACTCCGGAGATTCAGACTTATCATATACATGGGTTTCATGCAAGGAACTGCAAGCTATGTTAGGAAGAAAGAAAAGCTGAGTAAAGAACAAATGTCTTCCATGAGACATATCCGACCACTCTGCATTTCAGTGCAATGAGAAACTGTTTTGCCTGTTGGCATGATACACACCAGACCTAACACTTTCTTTACATGTCGACAAATTCTGGTGAGTTTATCGCGCATCAGGTCTTGAACTCCCTCCTCACATTATACTGATGTACAGCATTCAAACAGCATTCAAAGCTTTGATTTGGTTTAGGCTATGGTGTTTTGTTGACAAATTTCGGGCCTAGCAAAGAATTTTTCAGGAGTGGAATTAGCTGGGCCAGCTGCTTCATGACACATAAATAACAGTGCCACAGAGAGGACAGTAAGAAAGACATAAATCACGAGCGCTCATGTTTTGTGCCTCTTCCTTTTACTGTCCCGTCTGTCGTGCTGTTATGTATATATGTAAAGACTTTTTGCGTGAAAATGTTTGGTTCAGTTTATGAGGATTTAACGCCCCAAAGCAACTCTGGCTATAAGGAACGCCGCAGTGGAGGGCTCCAGATAATTTTGACCACCTGGAGTTCTTGAACATCCACTGACATCGCACAGAACATGGGCCCTAGCATTTCGCCTCCATACGAAATGTGGCCACTGCAGTAGCATTTGAATGGAGGCGAACCTTCCATTAGTTATGGCAATTTGCCTCTTCTGGTTAGAGAAATATAACAATTAGAGACAGCAGACAGGCAAGGCCATCCTGAACAAGCAACTTGCTTTCGTGAGAGACTATACATACCGTGATGTGGTTGAAGGCTGCTGTGGTCCATCCGTACGCATCGAGCAGACGACACAAAGAAGCCAGCTTGCAGCGCAGCAACTTTTCTCCCTTAGAGTAACGCAGGCCATCGATGCCACGCACATCGTTAATGGGAACCAAGCAGCGGCCACCTCTAATCGTCGACTGCTTTGTTGCATGTGGCAGCAAGAGCTCCGTCACCTGCTGCAGCGCTGCCATGTTGGACGGAGTGTAGCCCTCTGAGAGCTGCGACTCAATGATGCGTTCAAGCTCCTCCCGGAACAGTTGGCTGCGCACAAAGTAGACACTTTTATCCACAGAGGTCCCACAATAAAATATGCTACCGCGGCAAAGGCAGGAAGCTCAACAAATGGGGGTAAGCAATCTTTCCTGCCTCAAGATGGTGAATGTGCATGCAAATGTGAATTGCGATCTTTTTATTCAAAGCTGGGACACAGTACTGGTCTTAGTTGCAATTACTCACTTCCAGCCACACTGAACAGCAGTACTTTCTATGAAACACTGCACTGACCTCTTATTCCTCTCTCTTAGGAAAGCAAGCAACGCACTGATCCTGAGCACTGGAGTCTGAAAAATCAGTCAAGATGACAACGACCTACAGCCATGAGACTGAACACATGAAACCTGTCCCCATTTCAAGAGGACAGAAGGCAAACTACACGCAAACAGCCTCCACGGAATTGGGTGCCCTCAGTAACATCAATGTAGACATTCCAAGACCAGCCCCTAGCATTCAACAACCATGCCTAGCACAAAAATAAACTGCCTGCACACTTCCACGAAAAATGATGGGTGCTTACCATAGTGGTACATACAGTACTAGATGATTCAAAAAACGAATGATGAAATGACAACACATTGAATAACAAGTTTGGTGATCAGTCATGCAACCACGGAGCATAGTGTGAACGTACAGTGGAGAGTAACGAAGTCATGGCAGTGATGGCAAAACACAAGGATACTGCGTCAGCAGTTTTGCCGCGTTTGGCGCGCCTTTCTCAACCCTTTGTGGGAAAACGGGACACACATGTCCCACTTTGTTCTCCATAATAAAATGCTTGCTAGAGGCAGTGGGATGCAGGAGTCCCCTTGTGCTGTGACGCCACCTATCTTAAGGCTGTTTAAAAATGGTTCAGCTGCATCCACTACATAAGGTAGCGAATCAAGACCTTGAAACTTTGTTCTTTTTTTCAAGCGCGTTGGAAGTTTTTGGCTATATTCGATCTGGCAAAATAAATCAAAGCCAGGATAGTCATTCCTTTTTCCTGCACAGAAAGGAACAACTGGAGAGCACAATGTGCATGTGTTCTTAAGGTTTGAGATTACAAGTAATAAGAGGAAAGCACTTTTTTTACTCTGCTGAAAATAGTTGCGAACATTTACCTAAGCCTAATGATTGAATTTTGATGGGAATTTTCAAACAACGTTCATAGAGTTTGTTCTTGGGCGCCAAATCACCAAAGGCCAAATATACAGAAACACCAACAGCAAGAAGCTCTTCTGCATGAACAAGGAGGGCAAAAAAAAACAAATGTCTAAAATGCTTGGCGTGTCGTGTGAAGTTCGGCTCACTGGCGAAGAACACAAACCTGTGAAAGTTGCACAAATGCGTAGTTCATTAAGTGGTTAGCAGAAACTAACTCGAGAGGAAACTCATGTAGGTCAATAAGAAAAATACATCCCACTTTTTTTCACAACCATTAGTACTAAAATAGTAAAATTTAGTGTGAGAACCATTACTGTGCACCTCACCTGCTTGTGCAATCAACAATTTTCCATCAATTCTGCAAAAAATAAATGCTGCCCCACAAAGGGTTAAATACTGCCTCTCAAATGAGATTTGAGGCAGTGGGGGACGACACCATGTTCACACAGAGCTCTGATTTTCACATGGAACCAAACTCATATTCACAACTGTACTGTATACGTGCAAATGCAGTACTTCAATAGGGGTGACAAGAGCAGGCTGTAAGAAATTTCTGAGTGTTCCTTTTATAAACCAACACTATATGTTAAGTAAGCAGACAGTTAATTACCAGAGCCAGTGCCAAGCTGCACTTAATTCTGCCGAAACTTGCACTCCATGCTCGCGGCACCGCCGCAGAACTTTACAGAACTGGTGCAGCGAGTGCAGGCGAATCATACAGAAAATTTTGGACCAGTGACTTTACTAAAGAGAGATTCTACTGTATGAGTGGCGTTTTCACGCAGAATCCTCACCTAGTCACTATGTAGCAGGATCAGCCTTTTCGAGCATATTTGGTGCAAATGGCTCAGAAGCAGCCACTGTTGCTAACTTTTTTACTCTACACTGTACAGACGAGCACATGCTTGTCTGAGAACTGAAGAACTACAGCGCTACTATTGTTTGTGAATGCCAGAAGTACCTGCTTCAGATTTCAGTTTTGTCTGCTCTGCACAGCACCACTAGTGAGTGCTCACAGCCACAGCTTCTGCATTACAGCAGGACAGGAAAGGCTTTTTTTTCTTGGCTGCACTACAAAATAGCCCAGAAGTTATGAATGATGACCGCCTTACCTGTTCATAATCATCTCTACACGCTTGCGGCGCTCCATTTCTTTCATGTCTTGCTCTATGTCTGGGGGCCGCCACATCTGGCGTTGTGCTTCGGGGTCGTCAGGGTCGTACCTCTCAGCCTTGGCCTGGCCGTCCGAGAGGCCGTTGGTCTGAGCCTTGGTCTCGGCCATCGTCCGTGAGCGTCACTTCTGCCACGTAAAAATGCGAAAAGTGTGAAACCCTCCACCTCCTTTATGTACAAGCACTGCACACACGGCTTTTCTTTCGGCAAGCACATAAATATACCATGGCCTCGTTTATACAATCAACATTTACAGTAGTCACAAATTTCCTAACTTTATTCAAAATCGCCCTCATGCTGAACACAAATGTCCATGCTCAGAGTCCGGACCTTCAAACAATTGAATTTTAGTTGCAAAACAACATATACAACATTTGTGACATTAGTGGGGGATGATGAGGTTAAAAATATTTAATTAAGTCACAATTATTAAAACCGTAGGAAACGTATTTTTGCGTGCCGGTTCCAAATACTGCATTTAACTTTAAGTAAATAAAAAGTCCCTTGTGCTCCTACATAGCATGTTTACAAGTCTGTCAAGCACTTTCAAGAAATTTTGCTGCAAGGAACTTACATTTTTAAAATGCATGCTAATGGTTTTTCTTGACAGTAAGAAATGCAATAAAGATAAAAAATATCATCCTGCCTATCGTAAAGCGTGAGTTACAGGGTTCTGAAGTTGCAACTTGGAACCCCCATAACTGGACTAGTATGACAAGTAGGATGATAATCTCTGGTCAGCAGTGGCCTGGAACATTACCATGTACTTAATTAGCAAACCAAGAGAGCCCATGCCCATGACACCGAAAACACCCCACAGAAAGTGAAATGAAGTACTAGCACAACCACTGCCAAGAGACGGGGCGGAGTGCAGCAGCGGCCGCGCACGCGTTGGAGAAGGAAGTAATAACGAGCCAAAGCAACAGTGGCGACGCAGGGGGCCTGCCGCAGCCAAGCAGGAAACGCGGGGACGACGGGCCTCGTTGGCCCCATCAAGGGCAAGGGATGAGATGGGGGCCTCTCATTCCGCTCGGAGAAGCCCTCGCTTCGTCCATAACACACGTTGTGTGTCTAGCATTTCGCCTCCATGCGCCCACTGAAGACCTCCGTTCACACCCAGGGCGCGGCTGTTTCCAGAAAGCTACCGCTACAGTGCCGCCTGGCGGCTGCGGCTTCGCTGTCCGGATGCCCCGCACGGAGCGCCCCACCAAGGACGAGCGGGCAAACATGCGCCGTCTCAGCAGTCGAAATGAAGCGGAGCACATTACACGCGCCGTGAAGCGCATGACATTCTCAGTCGGTCACAAGATCGCCAATTCCCCCATTGGCGCGCAAAAAACGTGCCCCTTTGATGATGACAGGTTCGTTCGCCAGCGCCTCTGGCGGCCGCCGCCTGCACCGGAGAGAACAAGCCCCCTCCCCTCCCTAGCACATTTTGTCCCAAGACAGAAAATGGAAGCGCCCTGCGCTCTGGTCCGGCGTACACTGACCTATTTTAAAGCCTCACTGGCGCAGCACAGCCTGCGCAACATGTTGCCACCGTCTCCGTGCGACCCAAACGAAGGGTCCAAGATTGAACGCCGCTGAGGAAAACGGTCTGCACGACTCTCCTTGCCCAAATTCTGCTCGCCGGACTACTTTCAGTAAGCAAGCGGATCACACGCACAGCGTGCCTCCTGCTTGTTCACGAACGCACTAATCAGACCCCGTCACCAAATATACAAGCTAATGTGGCTGCAACATCACAAGTGGCTCCACGAACAGGAACCACGTGAACGCGCGAATCGCCCGCGAAACCGAAGATGGTGCACTTGCCACTGTATCATCTAGGCGTCCCTGCCCCTCTTCTACTGCCGCCTCGAATCACTTTTCCCTGCAGGCGGAAACACGACTACAGCGGCCTCGCCGGATAAGTAACACAATGGGTGAAGAGCGCCAGAGAGGGAGGAGACGCTACCGAGCAGCAGCGCAGACCGACCGAAAGGATGCGCCACCCTCCCAAAGGGGCACGCGGCGGCCACCACTGGCCATCCGGTTCAATGCCTGCCACGCGGGTCGAATTAGCCGAGACAACGCCCAACACCAGTTACGTCTGCCATATTGCGCGATGGTATCACCCTTCTGGCCGGCTTCCAGAAACACACAAAACAAACGCGACGCCGGGAACAATGCCTGAGGATTAGTAATCTACGCACACTAGTCGGCTAGAGACGAGCCACCAGCGGCGCCGGAGGGGCAGGCCGGGGGAGGAGAACAGGCGCCGCGAAGACCAGACGGAGGTTCCGCACCGCGCGGCCGACTGGCGCCCCGGCGGTCGCCCGGGCAACTCGGGCACCAGATGCAGGTCGATAGCACACTCAACGCCGCGCGAACACCCACGGGGAAAAGACGGTTACTACTCCAAAGAATGCGTTTTGTAAATCTCCACCAATGCGATCGCAACGCACAGGATTACAAGCTAAAAAAAATTAGTAGCGCATTAACCAGCAAACGCCGATTACGTGCTTGGTCGGCTTCCCGCCACACTTCCAGGCTAGTCCCTAGTGTTGTTGTCTTATACGCAACCTAAGCCCACCGTTGGAACTGGTTCTCTGGGTCAGTCAGTGGACACCTCAATCGTGTTGTGAGGTACGTGGCGGCGGTTACAAACTGCTACTACTCAAATGGCCAGTACGAAGCTTGGGTCATTCCGCGCCAAACGTCGACCATCACCAATGTGGTGAAAAAAAAAAACAAGAGGAAACTTGAGTACATAATCTAATCCTAAAATATTTTTGACAAAAAATTCAATAGCGGTGAGCGCAATTTGAACGCTTCGAAATGGCGCGAAACCAGGCACTGCTCAGTAATTAACAAGAAATCGAAATTTTCAAAAAAAAAACACCACCAATTTCTTTAGTGACATTTGCAAAGATTCTGGCTTTCGAGATGATTGAGGTCATGTATTTTGGGAAGGTTGAAAATTCCTCTCGGAATTTAGAAAATGGCTATCTGGCGTCCCCAGATGTCTATTACCTATGAAAAATGTTACAGCCGATGAAATAAATGCGTCGAAGTGAAATAAAGTACTGAAATTACAGAAAAGTGCATTTTTGAACCATAAACACCCACTGGTCCAAGTAAAGATATAAACGATGCCGGGATTAGGAGAATAGTTTAATTGCCTTTCATTTTGAAATTTTGATCAAGATCATTTTTGTTTAAAGGGAGGAAAAAATAAATAAAGCTGAGCTTAGCGCCGCAAGTTGCTTCACCGCAGAGCACGGCACCTGGCATGACACGACATTAATGGCCAGATATAACTACAGTTTGCCCCCACTCGCAGTCGTGCATCTTAAGAAGTCGCATGGCATTTGGCGGGTGGTAAGCGATAAGCGAGATCATTTTCGCTTTCGAAGATAGAGCGAACCCGCGCTTTGGCGCCACGCAGCCCAGAGCAGGAAAACGAGGTATTCAATGTGCCGTCTCGCGAGGACCAGCCGACACGGCAACCGCCGTCCTTTGCATAGGGACGCGTCTCGGAGCGTACGTGACTGAGCGGAGTCCTCGAGACACGCTGGCGGCCTCGCTCTCGGGTGACCGAACGTAGTACTGCGGCATGAATAATCGCACTGTGCCGCACCAGCAGCACAACCTGCCTGCAGTGGAGACCTCACTTTGAAACGAGAACTGTCGTAGTACATTTCGCCGGGCGGGCCAGAGTGCCGACGGTGCTCTGCTCTCAATAGGCGCAAAGAAAACTTACGGCACAAGAGTTCACACTTCAATTTTTTTTTCTCGCTTTAATACAAATTACCTCGATTAAAACTTCAGAAATGAAAGGCAATAATAATATGTTATACCATAGTCCTTCAAAAAACATTGAAGGACTATGGTTATACTAAACCCGTCACAGTTTGTATTTTTACTTGGACCACCTCACGATAGAATAAACGGGTGTTTAAGGCTCAAAACGCACTTTTCTGCAAGTCGTGTTTTTTTTTTTATTTCACTTCAACGTATTCAGTTTCATCAGCTTTAACGTTTTTTATACGTAACAGACAGAGGGAAGCAAGATGGCCATTTCATAATTCCCAAGAGGAAATTGTTTTTTAACGTCAAAATAGTATTTTCACATTTTATTTAAAAAGTTGTCGAAAATACATTAGATTCATATCAAAAGCTAGAACCTGGGCAAATGCCACTATAAAATTTGTGGCTTTTTTTTTTTTAAACTGGGATTTCTGAATTATTTATCAGTGCCCGGCATCATGCCCTTTCGAAACTCTCAAACTGAGCTCACCTCACGAATAAATTTTCTCCGGCAAAAATATTTCAGGTTTAATTACACACTTTGCGAAAAGTTTCCATGAATGCTTCAGAACAAATCGGAGCTGGCCCAGCGCAACGTCTAGAAAGTTAGGCGTGGAATGACCAACTATTACAGCTTTCGCTCACACACACACACACACACACACGCACGTACACGAGAAACATCGCTATCGGCTGCGTCTCAACATGCAGAAGATAAGCACACACAAAGCTAGCACGCAAAAAGGGCGGCAAAGCAAAGGCCGCTTGATACGACGCGCCGGGGAAGTGCTGGAACAAGTAGCCACGAGCCAGTGTAAGCAATCTAGTCGCTGGAGTCGACAAAACCAGCGCGACCGGAAAGCATATGGCTCCCATCCACAGAACGGCAGTGCCCGAAACAGTGCGCACCAGTCGAAACTTTGGAGCGAACCACCTGCCTCCGCAGCGGCATACGGACCCGCATGAGTAACGACACCTGATATGCAGCAATCGTCGTTCGTACATTAGGCCGCCCCCATGTCCTGCCCTCGGCGCACCGCAAACCGCAGCGGCGACCACCACGCCTAACGACAAACCGACGGCGGCACGTTTGCCCCCTCTGCCGTCGCTAAACACAAAGCAATGCGCGAGGCGTACCCGCCTGCGTGCGAGTGAATGGGGCCCGCCCGTCGCATAACTGTGGGCGCAAACCTTTGGGAGTGCGCCATGGGTGAAATTTTCATCAGCGCCCAATGCAGCATCGAAAATGCACCGAAGCATCCCTTGTTCAGCAACCAGCTCGCTACTGATATCGGCGGCTAGACTGACTGGGTAGGGGCATTCGCCAGCGCACACGGGGTTCAGCTGCTACATGAGGACGCTCCAAGGGCCTCTCTGCGTTCCTACAGCTGTACTGCCTCAACAAGTCACGCTGAAGGGTTGCACATTTTTTGGCGCGCATTTTATAGCGGCCGACGCGATGAAAGCTACCCAACCACAAAAGAGGGTGGGGAAATGGGCAGCCATTGCGCCGCCAGTGCTATCCGCAGTCCCCCACTCCCGACGCGCGAGTTATCGGCGCCGGAATCACGCGAGCAACCACGCGGCAGCGACGGGCGCGCCCTGCTCGTACCGTTATTTTTCGCTGCTCCTCAGCATGAACTGATGGTATGACTTTCCAAGAGATGCGCCGACAGCACGGCGCGTTGTGTCAACCGCGGCCGCTCGTTGCGATCGTAGACGTTGCTCTGATGTCAGCGCTTCATCGAAACTTTTCTGCCACATTTCGCGACTCCCCACAAGCTAACAGATAGTCGGCGTTGCGAGTTCGTTATATCAAGGTCAACTGCTGCAACACCTTCGTTACACGGAGGACGTGCTTCAATGGGGGCGGCGTTAGGAAATTGAGAAACGTGGCAATATCGAGGTATTCGCTGCGTGGAGGTTCGTTGCATCCAGGTTTAACTGTATGCGCAGTACGCTCAAGTATCACCACCAAATGCCCAGCCAGCAGCAAACCCCCCTGCAAAAGCGACGCATCTTTCAGACACTGCGTCGCAGGGAGTGCGCGTGGCATGCGGGACTGCGGCCAAAGCTTTACGCGCGGGAGGGCCGTCTTTTTAAAGAGCCAGCCAAGGGCGTGCGACTCTTCCGTCGCACTGTCCAAAACGAAGCACATGGACAGGAAAAACAAAACTTGAGGGAAACTGTGCGAAAGGTCTCCGACAGCTTGGTGGTCCCCCGGCGCATTATTTTGCCGACACCCACACGGTTATTGCACGACATACTGCTTTTTAGAAATCATCGTACATATTAACGGATGACGCTAATTAGTGACCCCATTTAACTAATTGTTCCAATCCGGCCACTGAACGGACGTTCCTCAGTGGTGTAGCGGCAGCGTACCTGGCTCCCAATCCAAACGACAGCGGCTCGATACCGCTAGACCACCTTTTCAGAGCGGTAGCTCAGTTCAAGGACGCGTCTGTCTGCAATAAAGGTTAAATTGACCGAAACAGTAACCACGTCACACAGCAAGTAGCACCTCAATTAATAACTTTACTTTCTATTCGTTATATATGTGCCACTATAGGGGCCATCAAAGCAAATATACCTGATATAGCGAAGGTGGCTGCAAACCGCAATAGTAGTGCAAAATCGATGAGGTAGATGGCGCTGCTTAAGTACTAGAAGGGATGTTTGAATTTGGTCTTTTCCATGTTTGCTGAGCAGACCGATGTAAACACTCCCGTAAACACTCCCAAGCTCCCGTAGCTAACGCTCTCAAGTCGGACACTAAGGCAGTGTTGGCAGAGAATTTTTTATTCGCGTCACTACCCTCTCCACAAATCAGGTTTTTCCAGTCACGAAACCCGGGTTTTCCGCCGGACCTGACCTATAGCGCTACCACATAAAAACACCTCACTGGTAGGTGACACCCATCTTTTCCCCTGCATGGCCGCAATGACAGACAGATTCACCAGTGGCCACGCGCTAGCCAAGAACAGGTGTTCAAAGCACAGGGTTTGGTTTGGTTTATTGGGGTTTAACGTCCCAAAGCAACTCAGGCTTTGAGGGACGCTGTAGTGGGGGGGGCTCCGGAAAGCACCTGAGCTGCAGGTGGCGTGAGAAAGGACAGGTAGCCCATGCTCGACACCTGTTTTGCAAGACCATAGGCAAACCTTACAACCACCACCAGTCGCAATGGAAATAAGTATTAACAAGCTCCCCCCTCCCGTGACCTGACCTGAACACGTAACCTACAGTAGCCTTACAGATAACGAGGCTAACATCTGCAGTGATCCTTAACTCTTTTGTTACCACGCCTCTATGCTTCGATCGCCGGTGATCGAAAAATACAAAGCACTACGGCAGCGCGACCGCGGCCACTACGAACATGCTGAGTCATTCGGTTTGTTGTTCCCACACTGAAATTAAATTTCATGCTTAGTTCATATTTTTGCCAATATTTGAGATGCGCTTGAAGTTCGGGGTGCGGCGTTGGGCGCTCCGAACAAGCCATCATCATCGTGAATGGCGCTCGGTCGAAAAAAACCCCGTTGCACGCAATTCTGCTGCGTTTGTACCACATATTTTTGATGCATTGATTAGCACGGACCCTGACGACGATGCTGTATCATCAAGTATTGTTTCAAAGCTCAAACTGCGCAATGAGAGCCCGGAACACTGGCCTGTGCGTTCAGTTTCCTGCTTCTGCTCCGTTTTTGCGAACCAAAGCTCCTCATTATAGCGTTACGGTGATGTGGCGTCGTCTAATTTGTTCTTCAGACTACAGTTTCGGTTTCTGCGTAGACTGCAATTTTCCTATGACACGTGAATGTTTGAAATGCCCTTGAAGCCGAGAAAACAAGGGGAGGGGAATGAGGGGCTCGTTATAAATAAGAAGCCAACAGCCACAGAAACCAAGGGGCACAGGTGTTTTTTTTAGTTTATTTATTTTGTGGTGTTGATGAGTTTAGAATATTACTGAATATGTTATCGCTTAAAGCTAATTGATTAGAAAAGCAGAAGAAAAAAATTACCGACGATTACGTTACTTCCTAATGCGAAATTTGAGCGCAGCAAATAAGCTGTTTCACCTTTTCGATAGATTGAGGCAAAGAAATCGAGCAACACATGTATGCGCTATCACAGAATTTTTTTTTTATTCGCAATTTCGGCTCGTGCGGTGCACATATACAGATCCGCCGCCACCGATCTGGCTCTCTGATTGCCACCGCACAGGGGTTGCATTGGAGGAGGAGCGAAGAAAGGAATTAAGTTCGAGCCGGCGCTTTGACAACCGGATACTCGCAGGAAGAGGGGGGAGGGGGGCGGCGTGTACACCCAGCGGCAAACGATGGGGGCAGAAGCGCGCGCAGCAAGCGGACAACACGATAAAGGGAGAAGGGAAGAGATAGCAGCGACTGACTGATGCCGCTGACGCCGATAGCGCTGGGGGGATGAAAGGGGGGCGGAGCTGGTTACGAGGCCGACGACGACGCGAAACCCAGGAACGGACGCCAAAGAGCTGCGCTCTAAAACAACCAAATGCCGCCGGTGGGATCCGAAACCACGGAGCGGAGGGTACGACGAGGACGCTCCGTGGTTGGCGTCGGGCGCGCGCTCTGAAAAACCTTGTTGCGCGCATTTCGACTGCATGAACTGCTATTATTATCTATGCTATGAGTAGCAGAGTCTCTGGTGACGATGTTGCATTGTCGGATTTTGGTTCAGACACTAACTACGCAAACCGATCCCGGAACGTTGGCCTGTTTGTTTCGCTTTCTTTTTCCCGTCCCTTGTGCGGACACATCTGGTTTCTTGTTCAGACAGTTCCATTTTCGGCCTAGTTCATTATTTCCCCGCGAGTCGAGCATTTTTGAAGTGCCGTTGGAGCAGAGCTTTATTGCGACATAACATGCGGTGAGGATGGCATCGCGTCAAGCTCAGGCACTTCGCACACTCGGAAGAGTACCGCTGCACGTGATTCTTCAGCCTCTGCAGCTGATTTTCAAGATGCTCCGAGCAGCAGTGACTCGGACAACAATGCTGTAACGTCGGATTTCGATTCCACAGCTATATCAAAGCTATATTTATCGCATGCTATATATCGCAGCTATATTTTGTTGTTTTTATACTTTTTCCAAAATTTCATAAATTAAACAAGTTCCGATTTGTATTTTTTCAAACCAAGCTTTCGTTTGGCACGTAACATTATAACTTCCAATTTTTTTTTTGCATCGTAAA
Source organism: Amblyomma mixtum (assembly GCF_055824585.1). NCBI lineage: Eukaryota > Metazoa > Arthropoda > Arachnida > Ixodida > Ixodidae > Amblyomma > Amblyomma mixtum. The sequence goes on from NC_143014.1 coordinate 25,997,221, forward strand.
ATTCATATCAAGGACACGCTCAAATGAGCCTTTTCAAGAGGCATAAAGAAAAAATTTGTAGCTCGAAAACTATTCAAGTTATAATTTCAATACTTTAATGCCATGTTTTAGAAAGAATTTGCATTGTTTTGTAACTTCTAGAATTTTTTTTGGTAAAAGTGCTTTGAAAGTTGTCATTTAAACAAAAAATTTGTTCTGTTTATTTTTTGTTGTTTATTGATTTTTTCACAGCATTTCAAACCAGAATTTGGGTTGAAATAAATTTCATTAGAAAGTGTATTCTATCTCAATCATTGTTATGCATTTTATATGCTTCTATCACACTTTTTCTAGAAAAAATGTTTGTCTGAAACAAAAAAAGGTCCTTTTCCCGTGGTAACGAAAGAATTAAACACTGCCCCCCCCCCCCCCCTCCTCCTCTCAAACACTGGTGCAGCATACAGCGTTATATATATATATATATATATTACTACTGCAGAGGAGGTGGACAAGGCGGAAGGGGGGGGGGGGGTGAGGAATTTTGAAAATGGGACAAGAGCAGCGGTGCATGGGACACAGTGATTCTGACATCGGCACCTACTTCCCGCGGGGATGCAAACGCAACGAGGCGCACCTGCGCGCTTACGTTAGACCGAGACCTGCCGGATGTCTTCGCTGACCGGGATGATGCGCGGCAGCACCGAGCACAGCCGACGCAGTGACCGTAGCGCCGGTCAAGCGAGCAAACCGGTTGCCGGAGAAGCGACATGCGACCGCTTTCGTCGGCCGCGCCAGTGCCCGAGACGACCACGCCGCTACAAACGTTGGCCACTGCGCGCCCACCCGAGCTACGTCACACGCTGCTTTCGCTCCGGCCGAAAGGTGGGGAGGAGAGAAGCTGCTCCTCCGACGGATTCGGTCCACTAGGTCTCGGCTTCACCGTCGCGTTGTTTTTTATAATATTCGAATAAATGTGCGCGTTGTGTTCGTTCTAGCGCGCACAAGAAGCTATCATGCGCCCCACACACTGCTGCGCGGACTACTAGTTTTTAAGATGTTCGTAACCAGTTCCTTCTTTAAGGCACCTAATAATTCGTGACAAGTGCATTTTCTCCCAGTAGCACAAACAGCCTTTCCTTGCTTGACTTGCATTTCCAGGTGCGTACGTTCACTGTGAAGGCAACAAAAAAAAATCCAATCAAACATTGATTTCATTACCCCAATTATTGGTAAGCTATTGGTTTCTTTAACTCCCCACCAGCTTCTAGCCAACTTTGCCCGGAATATTTACTTTCCCTGGTCTACCCTCGCGAGCTCGTTCAGCACACGCGTCAATTTGTCACGGACCCAGAATTTCCTTGTTGGTCCGTGCTGTAGGTTAGCGTTAGTCTTTATCTGTCAAACGAAAATTAGTCACCCAACTAATCAATGTAACCTGCACTGGTTTTCAGCTCTACTTAGCATTAGGAACGTGCGAACATCTAAATTACTCGAGAGTAGACTCGCTCCCCCCCCCCCCCCAAAAAAAAAAAAAAAGAAACCTGGTGAGTAATGATGCACGACAGTCTACAGATTTTCTGAAATGGGACGCCAGTAACGCGGACATATCGGGCCGGCAGTGCCCTAAACGGCAGCAAACATACGATGGTGAACTTGCGCCGAGCCAGCACGAAAAATTTGTTGCCCAGAGGCTCAAAGCAGAGAAAGCAAAGGGGCTCATGGTTCCTGTTCCATGGGATCGAAAAGAAAACACAACGGGTTTTGCGGCGAGCCAAACTTCTCCGAACTGCGAAACCAGTTTCGTATGCATGCCGCTCTTCCCGACTGCGGCGCGCTGTGTCGCAATGGGCCATTTTGCGCACAGCAGCGATGCAGAACTGGCACAAGGTCCGCGCAGTCAGCATGAGCGACGTCCCCCGCACAAAAGGGAGGCGTCAGCGACGAAGCGCATTCGCTACAGTGCCCCTTTGTCTGCGGAGCGATTTCGCCGCTGCCAAAAATCCAGCATGCGAGAGACCACAGCGTCCGGAAGCAGCTGCCTTACCTGGGCAGCGCCTACTGGCCGCCAATGGGGTTCTTTCCGCCAGACTGCGTCAGCCTAATCAAGCTCATTATACAACCACAGATGCCGCGCATCCCCCTGGCCGGCGCAGCCATTCGGAAGGGCACCGCCGCCAAAACGCCGGCAGGAAGCGCCACCGCGTGTGGAGTTGCTGCTGCCGCCGACTGCGGCTCGGGCGAGCAAAGCGGTGGGCGTGCGCAGCAGTGGTGGGCTGTTTTCACTTCTCTTTCCAACGAGGAATGGTGCCCACTATTTGCCCAATGCATTTCTTCAAAAATAATCGGCTTTCGAGGGTCAATCATGCCCTTCGTGAGCGAAAAAAAAAAAAAAACGCACAGCTGCCGCCACGCACCAGGGGCCGTGTTTTGTGGCGTTTCGTTGCGCGCCTTCGTCCGCCAGTGGTGTTCTCGCTGGGCAGCGAGCTCCGCCTTGGCAAGTACGACAACGTGAGGCTGCAGCAATGGCCGGGTGGGAACTCCGTTTGGCACATTGCGGTTAACTTTTGCGAAAGACAGCAAGCGAAACATGCTGCTCTCCCTAGTTCTAGGGTAACTTTTCAATGGGAAAACTGATGCTTAACCACCCCGTTCTTAATTCACAACACCTTGCTTTACGGATCGGAAGCGTCAAATGTTGAGCCCATTACACTTCCTAATACAGCTTCATTTGACACCATCACAACCACTGCTCCCTTACACAGCTACTGCGAATTTCGTATGCTCCCAAAGTGCACCGTGCTTCACAACAGCGCCTTCTCTGGTCGGGACAGCCATCCAAATCATTTGGCCACTGTCACCGAGTTTCCCAGCCAAGAGCCCGGCTTTCAAACACCTCCGAACCACTGCCAACAGCGCTGGGCTTCCGCAGGGAAGGTCAGTCACCCCAATGGAAAGCCATCGCAGCGGCGGCTACAGCACTGGTGGCTCTTCCCGAACACTGACCAGCGGCTATATTGCCCACCTGTGTGGTGAAGAACCCCTTTTTTTTCTCATCCGAACCAAACTCGTCGATTGCCAGTTATTATGAAGGGCCTGGCCACCATTACGATCACTACACCAAGGGATTATGAAGGGCACAACCACCACCACCTACCCTATTACAACCGGCAATACCCGATACTCCCGCTAAATGGCGGCCTGCTCGGAGAACATCTGAACATGGATAGATAAGGCTGAACCCTTTAAACTGGGCGGCGGCTCAAGCCACCTAGCCGCGACTCGTAAAATTTCACTCTTGATTTTAGCCACCAATCAGATAACCGCCGCTTGATTATTTCTCCCCAACCCCAATGCTTTGAATAAATCAGCCCCGTTGCTTTCGACTGTAGGGCGCCAAGCATGGAGGCGCCGCGCCCTCTCGCGCAGCAGCGTGGAAAGGAGGCCAAGTGCACGCCCTTCTCCCGACGGCAGCGCCCAAAGATGGCGGCGCCGAGACAGCAACAAAACACTACCGGCCGGACAATGCGAGGAACTTGCTACCCAACACCTCGCGGCCGCCGTCACTAGGTGCAAGTCTGCGAGCTTCCAGATCCGACAGCGAGCTGCACTGCCAGAAGTGATAGCTCATTACAGCACCACCAGGTCACCTTCGCTAGTTCTCGCCAACCAAAGAAATGGGAAACCCAATAGCACCTTGTGAGCAAACCTGCATTTCTCCAGGATGCCAGATGAGCCAAGCAGTCTTGAACTATGGTACCTCATATGATTGAACACACCAAAGCTGCATGTTGAGACCGAGGTGCACCAAAGTGGATGATGCCAAATTCCAACCCCTTCGGATTCTACAGCATGTAGTAACATTGTACAGCACACAGGATTTGATCCCTCAACCTCACGCTATGCAGCCAAATGCCTCAGCCATTTTGCCACTGCAGCAGGCCCTTGGAAAGTAGCTTGAAACAAAAAAAAGGGGTGCTGTACAGGTGATGTGCTAAGTGCACAAACATAACGCAAACATTGTTGGCTTGACCTGAGACACTGCATCTGCATAGCCTGTCACAAACTTTTCCAAGATTCATGCTACTGTTTGCATCACACGGGCTAACAAGGGCCTCGATTCTGGCAGTCTCGATGCCATAAGTAGCATAAGAGGGTTTCTCGCACAGCTTCCGCCCCACACCATTCAATCACATTCCTACATGGCACTCACAGTAATATAGGACGTACTAGGTCCGATGCCATGGACGACGGTGTCACTGGTGAACACTCTCAAGGTTCGGTTACACAACACATAAATACCTCCGAAAGCAGAAGACTAGACAGCTGTCGCCGTAGGTAAGTTGGTAGAGCACCAGGTACAAAATTCTGAGGTCGTGGGTTCGGATCCCATCAGCAGCACATTGTTTTTTCTTCTGCTTTCTAATCAATTATCTTTAAAAAAATTACCCTATTAATGTCCCATTGATGAACACCACAATTAAAAAAACATTTTCTATGCGCTTTGGTTTCGGTGACTGTTTGCTTCCATCATGTATGTCATAGTGAGCCTCTCTTTTCCCTTCCCTTGTATGCTCACAGGTTTTGTTAATATTTAATGTGATCTCATTTCCTGAATGTCATACTTTAATAATGTAGCTTGTGCCCCTTTAACCAGCTAGGGCACATCAGCAACAAGACTAAGCAGCCCCCCCCCCCCCCCCCCCCCCACATTCAAAACCTGTTCATACTAATAAAGCTCACAATGCTTAAATGTAAAAGTTGCTTCAGTCGAGGTCTATAGCACCCGTGTAAATGAAGCTCGAAATCGGGGGGTGGGGTTGAGGCTCAGATTGGCACTGCAGTATGTTGCCAGCTGCTGCTCTGCTTTTCCTCACAGGTGCAGATGGCATCTTCTAAACAAAAGTGAAAAAAATCTCTTCAGTAATTACTAATACTGGAGACTGCTTTGGTCAAGTGCAATATGGCCCATGCATTAACAAACTTGTCTCAAGCTTGGGAATTCACAACGTTTATTTGAACTGCTAGATCTACATGTAGTAAGACTGGCAGTGGATGGAAACCCTCCAATAAGGGAAACAAAGTTCCGAAAAAGGGCACTCCTAATGAAAATCACACAGGAGCGGATTGTTGAAGATTCTGTAACCAAGTGGACAATCAAAGTGCGTTGTTGCGTGCAACAAGCTTAATAGGCGGTGTGGGCCACAAACATGGAGAAAAAGTCCACGCTTCCACTCTACCAGCTGCATAAGACCAGCATCGAATCCGTACCGCTGTATGATAACAGCGGTGTTAGCAGCCTCCTCTCTAATGCACGTGCCGAAGCTCTTGGGGCACTGGAGTACCACAGCCACTTTGATACAGCTGTGACGTGTATGATGTGTCAAGTGTGCAGAGCTGAGACAAACTATGCAGCACTTCGCCCTCCATTGCCACGGGCTCTCGACACCACCCCTGGAGGGAACCAACGTTGTCGGCGGCACCTTCAGAGCTGGTGGCCTCAGGTTAAGCAGAGGTCTCAATGACTGATCGAAAGTGGTCAAAGCCTGGAGACCTTGTGCATGTCCATGTGTGGTTTTTGTTCCCCTGGTTTTTTTTTTTGGCTGGTCACTACAACGTTGGATGGATGGATGAGCGGGCGGCAGCTTTCGCCACCTAGCCTATACTTCCCCCCCTTGTTAATTGATTTCTCTTTTCCCTTTCTTTCAATTTCACTGTTACAATGTCTAGTCTGGCTATCCTTTTCCCCTCCAAATTCACCCCTCCCTTGATTTCCGCCGTAACCACCGGTTACAAAGGGTTGCCAACATGGACACCATCAATGCTCAGTTTCAGGCAGGGAAATAGGCAGCGGTGGCAGCCTGCAAGCATTGCCTAGCTGAGTGGTGGGCCTTGGTGCACAGCTACAACTGACTGCAAGTGAGTCCGAGCACGGACTAACTTGCAGCACTGTTTTCCTTCCTTTTACTTTTTTTTTGTTTACATCTTGGTCTGACTGTTTTATCAGATGTCCACCCACTGTAAAGGGTATGAACACGACATTGGCATGGCAACCAGATCACCGTTTCCACTGTTCTTCTGCAGGCCAGCTGCGACTATGACAATGCGGCATCGTTTTTTTTTTTCTTCATACGGACACACCCCAAGGCATAAGAGGAACACTCGTTACTTCTCCACGCAGGCTGCATCACCCAAACATGCTCTGCCATGAAGGCAACTTCCGAAAGCGGACAGTACCTTTCTAGAAACGAAATTCCCATTGCCCACCAACTGGGAAGCTTTCTCAATAAGGCGAGAACGACATGCAGTACTCGCGGAGTGCGACCACCATGCACCTGAGGCAGTCATCTTGGATTGAAGTTCAACGCCCTGACATAAACGGCTCTCAAATGGCTGCAACACACACACACAAAGAGCTCGCATTGCAAAACGCAGCGCGTGTTGACCTCTCTCCTGCCTGTCTGTCCTGAACATCAGTGGTGATATGGTGCAGCTAGCACATAATGCACGGTAGCATCACAGATAACCCCTGGCCGCAGTCTTCATTTTATAATTCTCGCTGAGAGATGACCCAGTTTGCTTAGGAGTCCGTCTCACAGTGGCGCTTAAGCTGTGCCCACAGAATGTGTGATCTAACTCATAAGAGCACCCTATGCATGCATGACCTGATTTCTTCCAGTGACTTAAAACATAGCATTGCGAAAATGTCACAAAATTATAGCATTAAATAAAGCAATCCCGCAGCAACGCGACATAGCATGAAAAATATCACTGAGGGATAAGCATGGAAGTTCTTGAAGCAAAGTTTCTTGAGGTTTTGATGCAGGGGCTTTGCGAAAGCAAGGCGTTAAGAATCAGCCGTCATCCGCAGTCAGCCGTGCGGATGCCGCAGATTACGGCACGACTGCCCCACCCTTCTCTGTTATGCGCTTTGATTTTGAAATCAATGTCCAATGTAGATGCACTGAGCAACTACACGTCATGATTTTCCATAAAATGTACTATTTCAAGAGAAAAGAAAGTCTAACATCTAGGATATAATTACCAAGTATAATCACAATCCACCGCGCAGATTACGGCACGGCTGCCCCACCCTTCTCCGTTCTGCACTATAATTTTGAAATCAATGTCCAATGTAGTTGCACTGAGCAACTACACGTCATGACTGTCCATAAAATGTTTTATAAAAAGAAAATGTAGAATATCGCTTTTTAATTTTAAGCAGTGCTTCGTGTGAACGTTGCGCGTTCCCGAGAACAGTAGCTGGTTATTTTCCGCAGTAGCCCAGACTAAATATGCCCATGCTGCAGGAAGACGTTCCGACTACCGATACACGGGCGGCTGGTTCAATACGCGGGGTAAATAACACAATGGCAGCAGAAAACAAGAAATGCACCAAACCATGGCTGACGGAAGAAACGCCCGCGATGGGCATTATCAAAGAAATCAGCCGTAAGAAATGTATCAGGTACTGCTAAAAGCGAACTAACCCCTGTCTTCATAAAATACAAGGGCGCAGTGCAGTGCGCTCAAGATGACCGATGTCACGCCTCCGCGCTTTCAAACCTTGCGTAGGCTCAGCAACGGGTAGTAAACGAAAAGTGCTTTTAGCAAATATATAGCTTTGTCCCCATGCGCGGTAAACAGAACAGCACACACGATCAACACAACCGCCGCTCCCTTACAAAAAAGCGACCGCGCCCGAACCACCACCACAGCGAACTCGACGGGAGACCTACAGCGCACCCCTCCCAAGAGCGGGCCAGGCGAACCCATCTGGCAAACCGAGCGCTTTTGGTCCCTGACCGGCTTCAACAGGCAGGGCCCGCAGCTAAAGCCAAGAGTGAGGACGCGACTCGCCAACCCTCGCGAAAACAGCCCGAAGGAGCACGAAAGCGTCACGATCGACGGCAGCATTAGCTCAGGCAAACGCAGACGAGACTTGACACCTGGTCTGAGCGACATCGCGCTCACGTACGGGCCTCAATGGCGAATAGGCGTGGCACGTCGCCGCACGTGGAGAGGACGGCCTTTCAGGCGCGACCATGGACATCCCTCAATTTTTGTCTGGCGACAAACTGCCAATGAGCACCAGGAATTGCCCACAAAACACGCACTTCGCGAAACATGCACTTGGCTCGACGCCAGAAATGGAATCTGGAGCTGTGACAGTGCAGCAAGGCGCGGACACGCGAAGTCTCGGCATCCCGGTTGATCCTGGTGCATCGTCAAGTACAGCGCAGCATATTCGCAACATCTCCTCTGATGCGGGTACAGCAAGAACCCCGAAGCTATCAAACGACGCTGCACGGGCTGCGTAATTTTCCGCAATCACCGCAAAGTTAGGAAAAAGTAATTAGGTGCGTACACGCTAAATTTATCAATCGAAAACTCGACGAAACTCGCAGCGCCTTCACAGCGGCAGCCGAGATGCTCCCAAGCGGCGTGCGCGACAGCTACGGAACATGGCGTCTAACGTGACTTCCATCGAAACCGCGCCTCGCGCACGCGCGACTTAATTTGAAGTGAGTAAACAATTCTGCCCACCACACTCTCAGCCCGATGTCGGAAAATGTCAAAGCGATGACATTTCCACACATTTAGGTGAATGGTGCACGAAGATGATCGTTCACCTAAGTGATTTTTCTCCTCTCCCATATGCCCTGTGCAGTCGCGTTAAGTCCACCAGTTAAGCCTGAAGTTAGTTTCAGACAGTTCTAAATGGCTGAATGGATAACACAACAACAATTCTCACGCAAACCAGAAGAGACATACAACTCAGCTACTGCTGAAGCACCGTCTTACCGTTCGACGAACACGGTCTCTCAGCGCACGATAGAGAAGCGAACGGCTATCGTTCAAAGTGACTCGGATAGCGGACGGCAGGGCGCGGCACTGCGCTGTTCTATGAAATACGTACACTCCCTGAAATTGCCGCTTTGAGAACAACGTTTTAAAAAATTTTGGCATAATATTTTATTGATATTTTTCAAAGTTATTCAATATAATTTGTACCTAACACAATTATCTTGCTTAAATTTTGGCATTGCGTAAAGTTATGGGAGGGAGTACAAGCAACACTAATAACAAACCCAAATATAAAGTTTTGTAAAAGAAAAAGCAGTAAAAATAAAATTATAAATATGAAAAACTAAATTTTTTTGAAATAGTTGTTTGCCTAAATTATTGTTGCTACTTTTTATTGCCTTTCAGTAATAGTTCCGAGCTGAATGAAAAACTTATCACGTGACCCTTTCTCGCCATTTTGCGCCTGGTGCTTGACGTCCTAGAGTGGCCGGGCATCAAATCCGCTGTGTGTGAGCAGTAACATTGTTCTGAAAGTGCGACTAATGGTCTAGTGTTTCGTCACTCATCATGCCGACGTATTTTCAACGACCTGAAAATGCGCTCAAGCGAGCACGAGGTAAGGTAGTGGGCGTCAGTATGGTCCGCAATTTTTGCGGCATATGCATGCGCACTTTTGACAAACTCTTTCCCGGTGTCGACCTGTTGGACATCACAACATATTGCTGTTCGCGTGTGAAGTGGCTCATTCTGCGTTTCATGTATTAGTCTGGATTGTCACTCATGGTGCCGTTTTATCGCCCGCGGCTAACTTTATTTGAAGGAAGTTGCAAGATGTTTCTTTTTTGTTTTGTTTTTACTTCAGCACGTTTCGTGTTTGCTTGGTTTGCTGCCAAAAGAAATAGCACTGATTCTTCATATGTGGTCAAAGTGGTGGTGTAGTGCGCTTCCAGGTCACTACACGCGATTCGCATACTGTACAGTCTTGGACAAAAGTCTCCAGACCACGCGTTCCTCAAACAAAGCTTATAGCTCTACTATCAGGCAGCGGCTGGAGACCGCACTTGTGGAGGTAAAAGCAAATTTTTTGTTCTTTCATCTCCACAAGTGTGGTCTCCAGCCGCCGACTAATACCAGAGCTATCGGCTTCGTTAGAGGAACACGTGGTCCGGAGAACTCTGTCCCTGACTGTACGGCTGCTGGAACGAGCGGCGTGGCTGAAAACAGGCCACGCCGCTCGAGTCGCGAGTTAATGGCATGTTCTTGCAATAATTTGATTTAGATGCCCGATTTTTCCACTTGCTCCTGGAAAATGGTTAATTCCAGTACATGCTTGTAAGGCATGACGTTCATTTATTCTTGCAGAATTTATTGATGTTGGAAAGAAACATCGGGCCTTGGATGCTCTTTACGACGTCATCAAGAGCCGAAAGCATCGAACATGGCAAAAAGTGCACGAGCCAATTATGCAGCAGTACTTGGAACTCTGCGTGGAGCTCAAGAAGAGTCACATCGCGAAGGAAGGTCTGTTCCAGTACCGGAACATATGTCAGCAGGTAATTGCTCAGTTTGCTGATCGTCCCTAGCTAGCCATGCAGAGACTTGCATCTTTCGTAACGTCTGTGGCAGCTTGTTCACCTTGCTGCAGCACAAAGTGGGTGGTGCCATCATAGCAGGTCTTTTCGATTGAGCTGCACTGTCAGTGTAGGGCATGCTCTAGTTTGATCTATTTAGCCCGTGCCTCGGCAGTGCTGCACTGAGTACTTGAGAAATGCAGGCTGCTCAGTGGTGACAGCCTAGCACTGTGCTTGCAGATTGATGCCATGGGAACAAAGCTAGCTTTTTGATCATAACAGGTGGGTGGTGGAAGGTGAACAGTGCTACTTTGTGCTTGCAAGCATGGCAGCACACTCATTCGCAAACTCGAGAGGTCACCGAAATTTCTTTTTATTCGGCTGGCTTTTCTGTGTTACCAGCTGTTAAAACAATTGTTAAACAGTAAAGGAGGACTATAGAAGTTGCAATCACAGGAAATTCATAGCAGTCTGCTGTAGACAACACTCGCAGTGTTGGTGCACTTGTACAAATATGGCAGTAGCAGGCCATGGTAGTCATGAGTGGCACATTGCACCCACCACTCCTGAACTTGTACTGCACGAAATGAAGTAATGCAAGGAGTGCATACAAGTCGTGAACAAATAGTTGCCACGGGGCTCTGCTACATCTCTAACACTAGATGACATGATGAAAGGTTTGTTTTGTTGACTGGGTAAATCTTTCATTTTATTAAAATATCAGTGACCATCTCATGTGTTCTTTAAATGGTGCCTTTTCACTGTTTTACTGATACTATGCTAAACTGCTTTTGCCAGGACAATTTCTTGCTGATGTGGTTGCCACCTATAGTTTGCACACATGTTGATAGTGGATGCCAGAAAATGTCTGCTCTGTAAAATTAAAAAAACTTGGTCTGTGCAACCTGCAAGGGTTAGCTTATTATCATCACATGTGAGCAGGGAGCATTTTATTGGTTGTGATTAATCACAAGTAATCACCCATGTGAAGTGTGTTTTATTTTTTGCTGACCCATCGGCTCTTCCTTTTTTGCCCTGGGCTTAACACATTGAGTACCTATGTACTGGGAGGCATTTGGTGAGCAAAATGACCATGTTCGCAAACATCCAGGTGCATTCAGAGAGTGGGACAGCTGCGCTATTGATAAAATGTGATTTGCCATTCGAAAAGCATTAAATTTGCTAAAATTGCGCCAAGCCATGCTAAAGGGCTACACGAGCCTTACTTTTTTTCTCAGTACATTGCAACTTTCTGGTTTTCCTAGGAGTGAGTGTATGTTTGTAATTTTGAATAGTTTGCAAGTAGTGCTCACTATTGGATTCTGTCTGTGCTGGAGTTGCCAGCCATCGAGGATTTCAGACGGCGTTCACTAATTGCAGCATCTCACACATAATAGCAGCTAAGAAATCTAAGGTTTTATGAAGTCTCCTCTGGTTGGATAGTAGATTCATGTCAAAAAGAAAAGGAACGCGTACCAGTGGTTGGTGTGCCTTTTCCTTTGATACACATCAGTTAACTTGCTTTTTCCTCGTACAGTAAATGGCCAGCATGTGCGGTAATGCTGGGCCTTTAAAGCAATGCGTTGACAGCAGTCGAGAGCCGGTGTGATTGGTGCAGCTGCTGGACGCTAGCAGGCTTATTTATTGAGATGTGCGTAGCGCAACATAAGTAATATCCATGTCAGTTTTTAGAATTCAGAAGATACAGTTGCCCTCTGCTGTGGCCCAATAAATGTTGGGTGCATTGCATCAAAATACATGCACTTTCAAGAGGCTTGCAGGCAGAGCAACCGCTCGAGTGCACATAACTCTTTGAGATGAGCCAAAATTTGTTGGGCCAGTGCCAAGGGTAACTGCGTTTTTGAAGTTCTAAGGACTGGTATGCAAATTACATACAATGGGCTACAAGCCTCTAAGTTAATATTAGCAATGATGTGGTTGCTGCACCAATTCCGTCAAACTACGCCAAAAGGCAAGGCCTGCTACATGTTTCTACATTGAGAAAAATTGCGAATAATCTGCACCAAACCTGCGCCAAAACTCTGTATTGTCTTGCGAACAAAATTCTCGGGCACCGCGTGTTATCCTACCTCTGCGTTAGGCAGCACTAGTGAAAAAATCCAATTTTTCCGAGAATCCTTCAATCAGTGTTAGGTTTGTATGTGTGGGCGGTCATCATGCTGGCCAGGCAAGTTTGTCACCCTATGTAATGAAAATAAGTGAAATAGGCCTGCACCACGTTGGCGCTCAGACTTTACATGGTCCACACACACATTGTTCAGATGCAAATGGCAGGCACTTGATATGCTTTTATGCAGCATACACTTGCAAGAATTGGCAAGGTGTATCAATCTGAAAGTTGCCAGCAAATATTCCCTTTGTGCAGGACACACTGTGCGCATCACCTTTCAGTGGTTTTTGCACCTTGGTGCATTTGATTGCAGTGCATTGTCAGGGCTCTCCTTACAGCAGATGTCAAGAGTTTGTATCCTTTAAAGTCTCGTTGCTTACCTGGTGAACAATTTCTCTGGCAGTCTTGTCTGCAGATCTAAAGAATGAGTCGGCAACTACGTTTTTGGCACCAGTTTGAGTGGCTAGTATGCAGGGTTGGTGGGACTACTGTGCCACTGTATTGAACTTGTTACTGCAGCTGAATGCCTTTCCAGAAACCAGCAATATCGATGGGCAGCGGGGGCTGCCTCCCAAATACGGGGAGCATGGTCTATTAATTTGTGCACTTCATATGCTTTAATAGAGGTAATTGGCACAATTTTCCACCCTCCTAGTCAAGTCCACTGTTCGCAGTATATGCAGTTTTGCCTTTGCAGCAGTGCAGTGGAGCTGACGTAATAAAAAAAAAATGCCACACATCCCCAAAGATAAATGGGCGGAGGACTAATCTGACAGCATACTGCAGATGCATAGTGCACATGTGGCAGCTGCATTTGGGCCCCTGTTGGAACTTCAGTGCATGCCAGGGAAATGACTTCACCATTTGCCAGGCATTAATACTTAAGATGGCTGTCAGTAAAGAAGAAAAAGCGTTATCATTTTTGTTAGAAAAGAAATGGTGTGGGTTGGGAGGCAGATATAAAATCTGTCCATAGAGACAGGCATGCATGAGTTATTCTATTGAGTGACCTCAATAATGTGTATGCCCTGAAAAAACACTGAAGAAATTGCCTGTAGTGTGCCCAAATGTGAATGACATTGGAGGCTGTTTGCACCTCTTAGAAAAAGCGCTGGCTTTCATTATTACAGTAAAAGCTCGTTAATTCGAACTTCACGGGACCAGGAAAAAAGTTCGAATTATCCGATGTTCGAATTATTGAATGGCCGCGAAAAAACCGGCAAGAACCATTTGCATTATGGTATATGTACCGTATTTACTCGCGCAACGAACCCACTCGCATAATGAACCCCCCCCCCCCCCCCCCCGATTTTTGCCAAAGAATTTGAAAAAAAAAAAAAATGCGTCCCTCCGTTTCGCGCCGTCATGGTCCACAACGCATTTCTTGGCGGCGCGCCAAGATGCTGCCCAGCGATAACATCACGGTGTGTTTACTTTTGACATCAGCTTTTAGCAAGGGGGGAAGCGAACTTGGCAGAGTGCCAACGCGTATCTGGTTGTGCAAGCCTCGTTTTCAGTATACGTTCGCCTTATCGTGCCATGGGCGATTGGGGCGGACGCCATCTACTGCCACACAATCATTGGAACGCGCCCATAGCAGCAGCAAACGCCTTTTGCAGCGAACGATGCTAAAAGCCAGCGTCATGACCCATGACCGCGGCTGATCGCATGCTTCCGTTGGCGACTGATGGGTGGAAGGATGGACGACACTTGCAAAGAAAAAAAAAAGTTTTTCGCGCATAATTTGTAGCGCCCGCCCAAAGTCATAGCCTTCGTGGGCTTCGGTTGGGACCGCGCTGACAGTATTTATCCGTATTTCCGAATTAACAGGGCTCGAATTAACGAGTATTTAGTTGCGAGTTCCGGAGGTTGCACCGAAAGAGGCTAGGCAGCCGCCGCCAACCCTTACCCTCCGGTGCCGCCGGCCGTGGCGCCATTTAGGCTTTAACCACTCATCCACGGTTTTATCTGGTTCCATCTTCTGTCCCCGTTTAGGACTTGCCCAGCCTCTAGGTATGCAGAGATGCTTTTTGAGGGGGGGGGGGGCACGTGCTGTGCGCCAAGCCGCCCCTGGGCGGTGCGGCGGCGCGTAGTTAGAATTATTCATAGCGGAAAGGACTCTCTTTCGAATTAACGGGCTTTTTTTATACACAGGTCTCTTTGGAGCTTCGCCGTACCAAGCAGTGTAGTTCGAATTAACGAGCTTTCACTGTACTAGGATTTGAAGTTACCGCGTTGTATATACTACTACGGCATTGGTATTCTGGTAAGGCACCACTCTCGAAGTGAAAGCATAAGAATTCAATTCTGCATGGGCTCCGCGAACTATCACTAAGAAACACTGAGGTCAGATTGAATTGGCCTTTATTGATAGGTTACCGTACTGTCCAAAAGGACCAAGAAATCAGGTATTGCCACCACCAGCCATTTTCACAGGCAAGCTGCAGTGGCAGATTTCGGTACACGGATTATTAGGCTGCACCGCCATTCACTTCTAAACAATGACAATGTGCTGACAGTTGCACTGAGTTGACCTCAGTTTCCTCTAATGGGGCCTGCTTTTTCTACAGCCTGCATGAAGGTGATAATGCATGCTGAGATGGCTGCACAAAGATCTTGGATGTCTGCAGCTTACGGCGATAAGGGAATGCTGGGAGCAGGCGTCCTGCACCGTGGCTACGATTCACTGTGGCTGACTGGAGCTTTTACAAGATTTGTTCTCCTCGTAAATGGCACTTGAGTGCCATTTACTGTGCAAGTGCCATGCCACTTCAGTGGCTTGCATAGCAATGTTCCAATGCTTGCCTCCCATAGTTTGGGCTTTGCTTTGCATTCACGTTTCTTTCGCAGCATCTTGTTCTGCATGTGCCTTTTTCCAGGCTTTGTGCTGCTGTCATTGAAGTGTCTTGCATGCCACTCACAAGTTGTTCTACTTCTAAACTGTCTCTGTGCTTTGTGCAGTTCTTCAAGGGCTCCTGTTGCTGTGTTTTGGCTGCCACCTACGGCTTTTGACATGCTAGGCTTTAGGTCTTTGGTCTGTCCTGTGTCTGCTTGTGTGATGTATCACAGATGCCATGTCATGCATGCATTACCTAACATGCCTTTAAAAAAAAAGACAGCCATGTCCCACATTGCCACAGCTAGGATCAGGTGGCTTATGTGCAGCAATGGTGCGTCATCCCTGCCCTCTCTCTCTCTTTTTATCTTGATCACCTTTCTTATGCATGCACGTTGAAAGCCTGACTAGTACGTGAAGCATGTGTAGTCATTCTATAGTACATACAAATGTCGGGCCCTATAAACAAACTAGTTAAGCTGGAATGTATGCAGGTGTACAAGTGGTCAATTCATTGAGGTACCGTATAAATGTGTGTAAGGGCTGCGCCACACCCGAACTTTCCATGACCCAGGCGGGAATAGCCATCTAAATACACACACCGTGGCCTCCGCGATCGGCTCTGGCTGCGAACAACGGTGCACTCGATCGCGGAGGCCACACACGCGCACTAGAGCTTCTAAAAGCCGTCCAGGGATGGCGCCTGAGGCTGCAGTCGTCAATTTTTTTCTCCGCCGCGACTTCCCGCTATCTACATCAGTATCGCCAGCTCCAGCCTTTTGTGGCGTGTTCACCGTAGTAGTGGTGGTTGTGGCTTTCGCGTGCTGCCACCAAGTAATGCAGTTTTAGTACAATGGGCAAGCACTTTAACAGCTACACGGCTGGGAGTTAGCTCTCGAACACGGCAAGCGTGTGGTGGGCAGGGAATTCGACGTGGCCGAGAAGTGCGTCCGATGATCGTGCAACCAAAAGGGCGCATTGAGAAACACAAGCTGCAAAAAGTGCGCTTTCCGAGGCAAGCAGTGAGAGTTTCCCGAAATGGAAGAAGTGCTGCTATGTGGTGGAAGTGCGGAACAATGGCTACGTTTGACAGCGGACATGTTGCACAGCTTCTTTTGGGATGAGCGTGCACCAGAGCACAGCACTAGCTCATAGTTGAAATACTCCGAGTGGTGGTTGAACGTAGAATAAATGCCGCTCATTCCCTGATTGGTGTGTGTTTACTATATTTTTGTTACTTACATCGCGTGTATGGGCCGCACCCCGAAAATTGGCCCCCGAATCTGGAAAAAAAAGTGTGGCCCCTTACGCACATTTATACTGTATATGCACCTGAAGAAGGCCTTGAGAACAACCCACTGGTTTTGATCAAGGTGGGGGTACAACGGCTGCTTGCATCTGTTGACAGCAGTGGATAGGGAGAGGGAGCACTAGTCAGGCCACTGGCGTGTGCAGCCAAAATTATTTTCCTTCTTTATGACAGCTTCAAATTCTTGAGTTCTATAATTGTGGCTTTTTAAAAAAAATACCGTATAAATGCGTGCAAGGGCTGCACTTTTTTTTTTTTTTTTCAGATTCGAGGACCAATTTTCAGGGTGCGGCCTATACACGCTACGTGCGAAAAACATTTTTTTTTTTCTTTTACTATAAACACATCAATGAAGGAATTAACACCATTTATTCTACATTCATTCGTGACTTGCGGAGGCTTCGACTCCTAGCTGGCGCTGTGCTGTGGTGCACGCTCATCCCACAACAAGTCGCGCAGCATGTCCGCTGTCAACACGTAGCCATTATCCCGCACTTAAATCTCGTAGCAGAGCAGCTCTTCTTCCAGTACGGGAAACTTGCACGGCTTGCTTCGGGAGGCGTGCTTTTTGCAGCTTGTGTTCTTCGTCGGGACACTCTTCTCGGCCCCGGCGAATTCCCTGCCCGCCGCACGCTTGCCGTGGCCGAGAGAAAACTCCCAGCCTTGTAGCGATTAAGGTGCTTGCCCATCGTGCTAAAATTGCAACACTCGGCGGCAGCACACGAAAGCCACAACTGCGTTGAACTAACACGCTAATACAACTCCCGGGCCTTTGACAGCCACAAAAAAGCTGGAGCAGGTGGTACGGGTGCTGATTTGGATAGCGGGTGCTCGCGGCGGAAGAAACAGTTAACGATAATGAGACCCGGTCTCATACGCCATCTGTGGGCGGCACCTGGAAGCTCCTTTGCGCGTGTGTGGCTTCTGCGATGAAGCTCGCCGTTGCTTGCAGCCAGAGCCGATTGCGGAGGCCACGGCCCATGCATTTCGCGAGTCGTGGAAAGTTTGGGCACAGCCTTTCCACGGGCCCCACCGCGGTGGCTTAGTGGTTACGGCGCTCAGCTGCTGGCCCGAAAGACGTGGGTTTGATCCTGGCCGCGGCGGCCAGTAGCCTTTACCAAGATTTTTTAATGTTTCCTTTGGGAAAACAGGGTGCGGTACGGTATGTAGTTTGTTGTGCTTTAGTCAAAAGGCATCTTTATACTGAAGGGTATGAATGATTTTTCTTCGGCTTTGAATCCTTGCTACAAAACCTACTGGAGTGGTATGACTCACTGATGTACCGTATTTACTCGAATCTAGGCCGCCCACGATTCTAAGCCGAGACCCGAAAGTTGAAGGCCACAGAAAAAAAAAAACTTACCTCGATTGTAGGCCGACCGAAAAAACAACTGCAAACAAGAGGTACAGCACGCAAACAACATTTATTGCCAGGAACCCGCTCATTCGTAATCATCGCTGACTTCTTTATCGCTGGCCTCCTCGAACAGTGCACTATCTTCACTGCCATCAAGTGCATTAGAGATGCAGCACTTGTGGAATGAGCGCGCAACCAAACTTTCTGGGATGTCATCCCAGGCTGCAGCTATCCAAGTGGCTACAACTACCAGCGAGGTGCACTTCATTCGGCCTGTTGGTGTAAGCTCGCGCCGCTCTTCACTATGCCAGTCCACGTAGTACTTGCGCAGCCGATCCTTAAAAGGCTTATTAAGGCACACATCAAGAGGCTGCAGCTGGCCTGTCATGCCGCCGGGTATGATGGCGACGTCGGTACCGGCTTTGGAAAGCGCAGCTTTTACGCCGTCAGTCAGGTGTCCACGGTAAGAGTCCAGGACGAGGAGGGAACGTTTGGCCAAGAGGGCCCCTGGACGCCGCTGCCAAACCATTCTGATCCACTCCTCAACCATATCGCTCGCCATCCAACCATTTTCGTTGGCGCGGACGATCACATTTCTTGGAAAAACTTCCCGAGCTGGAAGTCTTCCGTTTAAAAATTATATACGCCGGCAGCTTGTGGCCATCCGCCGTGCAGCCCAGCATTACTGTCATGCACTGCTTCTTGTATCCGGCCGAGCGCACTTTCACTTCCTTTGCACCTTTTTCGTTCACGGTGCACGCCACTGGCATGTCTAACCATACCGGCGTCTGGTCAGCATTTCCCATTTGTTCTACGGCGTAGCTGTGCTCCATCCTCTTCCTTATTACGAACCGCTGAAATGAGATCAGCTTCTTTTCAAAGTCGCCTGGCAGCTTTTGACAAATGGACGTGCGACGTCAGAGGCTGAAGCCAAAGCGCTTCATGAACTTCTGCAACCAGCCCGGCTGGCTTTGAACTGTTCCCGGGGGGGACGCCTCGCTCTCTCGCCAGCTCTCTTGCTTTGGCTTGCAGCACTTCCGTGGTCACTGGAAGTGCCGCAGACCTCTGCGTCTTCACAAACTCGGCCAGTGCTACCTCCACTTCTGGATGACAGCCTTTCTTGAGGCCCGTGAAAGCCTTTCTCGTTGCCGCGCAAGCAAAAGTTTCGTTACGCTGCCCCCTCCAACGGAGAACATTCTTCTCATCCACGCCGAAGTCCCGCCCGGCTTGAAGATTTGACGACTGCTCTGCAGCAAGTATAACTTTCCGCTTGAAGGCGGCACTATAATGGCACCGCTTGTTTGGTGCCATGGTGTTGGTGATAAAAACCACGTACGAAAACTTCACTGCTGCGAATGTGCTCACGCCACCGCACGAGAACAGAACAAGGCCAAAATGGCAGCCAATGCTCATGTGTGCTTTGATCAGTATCGGCTACGGATAGCAACGGCTACAGTGCTGTCTTTCGTTGGCGTTTTGTGGGGGCGCCACCTGCGTGCTACATTTGTTCGTATTTTACGAATACGAAACGAAATCCTCGAATCTAAGCTGACATAAGAGTTCTACATCTCGGTTTTTTTTTTTAACTATCGGCCTAGATTCGAATAAATACAGTACAAAGCATATACTTACCACTTTGGTAAGGGAGGTGTATTAATTCGGTGCTTGCATTGAAGACCCACAGTGGTGCAAGTTCTGCGGTGGGCACCAGTCTTACAGATAAAATTGATTTTTTAGTAAAACAAGCTCCAGGATCACCAGACTGCTATGAGCATGCACATTTCATACGGTCGGTGTGTGTACGTGCCTTGTATAGGGTTAGGAATCACTTCGAAAATTACCTCATTAAAACATGAATCTTCTGAAGTTGATGTACTACGTGGACCATGTGACGGTTTTACTTTGACTACCGAAGTGTTCATTTGCTGTCTTTTGTCCTTAAGCTGCAATTTACTTAAGCCCTCTTGTTAACTTAAAAAAAAAATGAAATGAAGCGTTGCAGCCAACATAAATAGGAAGCAGTACCACTCAATTTCTTATTTATGAAGAGCATTAAACTTCATGCAAGTTGCACAGACAATTTGTAATTTTTCAGAAAAGGGTGTTTTGTGATATCACTGTGACCTCCACTTTTACGCAGGTCTGCAAAGTTTGGGAGGCCGTCAGGTGTCCCCAAAAATATTTGTTGGGAAAAATATTTTCCCGATGTGCCATCTGTAAAACAGCAAAAAGGCACAAGTTTATGAGATGGTTAAATTTATAAGATGGTAAGTTATAAGATATGGTAAGTTTAATAGTGATGGCTAATCTGAGATGGTTGTCAGTGTGTCTGAGACGGTTGGAATGGAGTGGACTTTCTGCAGTCTTTTCCAAAAGTTGTCAAGCCACTGAGATTGCTTTTGGGCCTTGCAAAGCTCATGTCCCTAGTGGTCCATACCTTTCGATGGTGACAAAGCTTGTCTTTATCCCCCACCCCTCTGAAATGCCAAGGGGTGCAGATAGTGCTCTTTATCGCCCAGCAATAAACACAGTGGTGAGAGCACTTTTGAAAGAGGTGGCATGATGCAGTTATTTTGTTGTATACTGCAGTGACAGTACAATTGCTTAGTCATAGAATCATTTTTTTTTTAAATAGGTTAATATAAAGTCTCTGGAAGATGTGGTACGTGGCTACCTGGACTTGGCTGAAGAAAAAACTGAGGCAGCACGTGAAGAATCCCAGCAAGCAGTGGTTGACATTGATGACCTTGACAACGTCCAGACTCCTGAAAGGTGCTTCCGCTTTATAAAATGCTCATTTTATACTGTGCGCTGCCTGTCAAGGACAATTATCTGGTGTACTGCAAGTTACTACATATTGCCACACCCCTAACCTTCGGAGGCAAATGGAGGTAAAAGCTGCGATGCAAAACTATCGGTAAATTGATTGTTGATAGTATTAAGATGGTTTGCTAAATTTAGTTCACTGTCGCAACTTAGCTACTACAGTTAAACTTGGATATAATGAAATTGAAAACAGTCCGGGATTCGTTACATACAGTGTTCACATGAAGACTCCAAAGGGCAGGATGAAAACAAAATAATTGCCCAAAAGATAATAAGAATCTGGCGCCATGTGTGGGCGGCACCTGGAAGTTCCTGCTTGCATTCATTACGAATTCTCTCATTTCGAATGCTATTCCCGAGTGGGTCGTTAATGCTTGGGCATGGCCCATATATATATATATATATATATATATAGGCAGTGGAAGGGGAATGAGAAGCGAACAGCCACAGAAACCAAGGGACAGAGGGGATTTTTAATTTATTTGTGTGCTGTTCCATTTAGAATATATATATATATATATATATATATATATATATATATATATATATATATATATATATATATATATATATATATATATATTTCCTTAGGGAAAACGGTGGGACCCATAGATGGGTGTGGCCGTTAAAAGCATTTCTACAGTAACTCTGAGCAGGTGCCTCATGTACCTTTCAGTCTGCCACAGGCAGTGCCCAAGCAGTGCCGATATCTGGCATTCTATTGTGATAACGCATATTGTGATGCTGTGTTATTTAAAATTAGTCTCCAAACTGTTGAAGCCCTTTAATGGAATAGCAGGTCTCTCTGTGCCCTTTTAGTCCACTAGCGGCAACATGTGGTACATGGCGCATGTACGATTCCCAAGATCTGGGCACGAGTGGAAGTGCCCTGCGATTTCCGCATTGGCAAATCGCACCCCTGCAAGACGGCTTTTCTGCACAATGGTGCAGTCTCACATAAGCTATCTTTTCAGGGGTGCATTTGCCAGCGTAGAAGAGCTTATATATTTTTCGTTAGCTCAAAAGTACCGTGCAGACGCCCGCGAGTACCGTTGTGCTAAGTCGCTGGGGTTCGTGGTTGCAGCGGAAGTTCGTTTTAACTGAGCCAGGTGCAAAACAATTGGTTGCAGATCTTTTTACATCGATTCTTATGGGGAACTACCGTATAGTGCGGAATATAGGTCGAGGTTTTTTCCGAAAAATATTACCATAAAGGTCACCCCTCGACTTATATACCGGCCTTTGGCACAAACTGAATAGTCATCTGGGAACATGTGTGAGCCGCGGACATTTTGGCATCCGCATCGTTATCACTTCCATGTTGACGATTCTTTCCTTCCTCTTTGTCAACCGACGCGGCTAAATGTTGATGGCGGTAATCGTTCTTGGCGTTGTAACGTATTAATTTCGCGACAGCCCGCAAAATGAGTACCGGTACTCGACGTCAGTTCACTGCGGCGTTTAAAAAAAAAGTAACCGAATTCGCTGAAGAGTATGGGAACATGTCTGCCCAGCGACACTTTGGCGTCTCGGAGAAGAGCGTCCGGTACTGGCGAGCGCAGAAAACCGAGCTGTCTGCCTGCAACGCGCGGAAGACGTCCTTTCGCGGGCGTCTGAGCTGCGTCCGTGAGCATCGTGCCAGATCCTTGCCATTGACAGCAGAGCTTATCCGCATCAAAGCACTCGAGCTCGCCCATGAATCCGGACTGTCCCAGGAGCAATTCAAGGGCTCCATTTACTGGGTTCGTCGCTTCATGCGACACAAAGGATTTGCACTTTGCCGGCCCACATAAATCTGCCAGAAGCTTCCAGATGCATACGAGGACAAGCTGGTCGAATTCCAGCGGTATGTTATCCATCTCCGGCAGCAGCATGGCTACTTGCTGGGTCAGATCGGCAACGCCAATGAAACGCCAGTGTGGTTCGACATGCCGTCGTCCACCACAGTGTGCGAACGTGAAGGAAGTGAAGCTTCTTTCGACAGGGAACGAGCATTCGCATTTCACGGTAATGCTCGCGTGCACTGCAGATGTCAGAAAGCTGCCCCCATATATAATCTTCAACCAGAAGACTCTGCTGAAAGAAGCTTTCCGACGGGACGTTATCGTTCGCGTGGACGAAAAGGGCTATATGGACAAGGCCCTCATGGTCAACTGGATTAACACCGTCTGGAATCGACGACCCGGCGCACTCGTGCGGTGTCCGAGCATGCTCGTGTTGGATGCCTTTCGCGGGCACTTGACAGCCGATGTGAAGCAGGCGCTCCGCGACGGGAGGACGGAGCTCGTTGTCATTCCAGGGGGCATGACTTGAACACTTCAGCCACTGGATGTCGTGTTGAATAAGCCCTTGAAAGACCATGTGCGTGAACTCTACATTCAGTGGATGGCGGGCGGCAACCCAAAGACTCCCACCGGCCGGCTGCGAAGGCCACCTGTCGCCACTGTGGCCACCTGGGTGGCTCAGGCTTGGCGCTCGCTGCCCGACGATATGGTGGTGCGGGCATTCAAGAAATGTTGCATTAGCAACTCGTTGGACTGTACCGAGGACGACATGCTGTGGGACGCAGCCAGCGCGAAGCAGTCGTCTTCGGACGAATGAGGAGGCTACGAGTCTGGTGGCACCAGTGAATAAAACGAAGTTTTGTGCCTCGTAATTTTTATGTTGACTTTTTTGCTTCAAGGTAAGGGGGTCGACCTATATTCCGCATTATACGGTACTGAAATGGTCTTGATTGTTCATCTTGTCCGAGAATTTGTCTTAACAGTGTTCATCTTAATGGGAGTCTACTATACATCATCTGCGTCTTGACGTTGAGCGTTCCGCACAAGCTTCTGTTTTGTACGCAAAGCCAATTCCAAACAGCACGAAAGTTGGTAAAGATAACAGTTTAAGTAATAATTCTATCCTCTTTCGGCTCTGAAGCAGGCGCGCCCAAGGTTGCATCTCTGACCGCTTGGAAGCCTTATGGCCGGCGCTGGACACTGTAACCAGCAGAACTAGGACCTTCGCGGTACTCCGATTATTTTTGTATCCAGCGACTGTACGGAGGTTAGGTACGTCTGCAGTGCTCGGTGATGCGAGAACAGAGAACCCTATTATTACCCTTGCATGCATAAAACGTTGCGAAGTTTATGCTCTAGCGATTACGTGCTTTAGGTTGCGTGATCTTATACTATCGATTGTACTATCGATAGTTGTGCATCACGAGCTCAAAGGTGATGAAACGGCACTCCGTCGTGCCTTTTCATAATTGCGGCCGACTGAAACTAAATGTTCCTGTAGTTTCGGATTCTGCTGCGACACGTGCTCCAGAGGTTACCTGAAGTTTGCTCTGCTGCTCTCTACTGCTCGTCTGGAACTGATCGCCAGTGTGAGCGAGCAGAGTAAAGCACATTTCAACACACAAGTTTGTACTTTTTTTTTTTTTTTACTCGTGGAGCTCTATGCTTCTTATCAGGAACTATAGTTTCAAATGTAGAAGGCATTTTTTTCAGGCAGAAATTAGATTTAACTCATTTTTTGGGAATCTGCACAGTGTGAATGAACGAACACAAAGGGTGCTGTGTATGCATTATTCAAGGCTGAAATTAAGTTGTCTTTTGAGTTCACCATGCAATTCACTCCTCTAAATGTCGTCTGTAGTATTGAAGCACTGGAAGGGCTGCTTTTACTGGAGTCTGTATGATGCTGTTGTGTGTTGTAATTGGTTTTGCCCTCTGCATCACTGCTTACTTCAGCAATTGTATTTCCAGTTTGCTTCTGAGTGCAGTCAGCAGTGAAGACACCCAGGACCGCACAGATCGTGTGGTCCTCACACCATGGGTCAAATTTCTGTGGGAATCCTACCGACAATGCTTGGAGCTTTTGCGGAACAATTCACGTGTGGAATGCCTCTACCATGACATCGCACGCCAGGCATTCAAGTTTTGCCTCAAGTACAACCGCAAGACCGAGTTTCGCAAGCTGTGTGATCATGTAAGTACCTAATGTCTAAATGACTACTGTATATTGCCAATTTGAAGTC
Source organism: Amblyomma mixtum (assembly GCF_055824585.1). Taxonomy (NCBI): domain Eukaryota; kingdom Metazoa; phylum Arthropoda; class Arachnida; order Ixodida; family Ixodidae; genus Amblyomma; species Amblyomma mixtum. The sequence goes on from NC_143014.1 coordinate 26,022,062, forward strand.
TACTCCCCAACTCGCGATCCCACCAAGGGAAAAAAAAGACTGTGAATATAAATCGACACTGCCTCACCCTGTGGCCCTGGCTCACCAATAAGTTTTTCTGAAGATTTAGTCACTTATGGAAACATTTATTTGTCCACGAGACATCGACTCATCACTGCTGGTGAGGAGGACGCAGTTGCGGTCATCGTTATCTTGTGAGCCACTGCTGCTGCTGTTGGCTGTTGGAAGCGGTGCCAAGATGCCGTGCATGGAAAACGCTGCACAGACCATGTCGGTTTGGTAGTCCATACCAGGCATTGTTTGGCCCTTTGAGCCTTTATACCCAAAGATGCGTACTTCAGCCACTCTGTCAGTGTCTTGGATCCATTCATTGTAGAAGGCACCAATGCAGTATTTGAATGACTTGTTCAGAGCCACATCCAGTGGCTGAAGAACAGTTTTAAATCCCTCCGGAATGATCAGGCCACTTCCGCTGCCGCTTTTTTCATGTGTTCGGTGATGTGGCCGCGGAAGGAGGCCAGGATGGGCATGCTACGATTTCGCTCATTTCTCTTCACGAAAAGAGCATCCAGTGGTTGGGTGGGGGTCGCCCGCAACGTATGTCGAAGATAAGCTTGCAGCACAGTCCTGTGATATTAGGGCCTTAAGCAGTGTACCCGGACGACTGCACCACATGAAACGAAACAGACATATTCGTGAAAAAATCTTTTCGTTAACTCTCATGGTAAATTTGGGCGGAAACTTATCCTTAGTCGGCATTGTTTTTCTCTCGAACAGATGAAAGGGTGGTAGCTTAATTGTGCCACCTGCAGTACAGCATGTGACCATGAAACGGTTGTGCGTGTTGCCTGTGGTCAGCTGGAGAACATGGCGCTCCCCTTTCCCAGAGCCGGTCCTCGTACTGAGCATGTCAGACCAGACCAGAGTGGTCGACGTTGTCGATTTGACCAAGCAGGCAAAAATGTTTTGCCTGTAGGCCACCCGCGTAGTGTAGAAACGCATGCAGTTTCTCTTTGTATGCTTCGGGTAACCTTTGGCATAGGCAGGGGTGGAAGCAGGCTTCAGCTTTTTGGAGCCAGGCACGGGAGCAGCAAAAGGCCCATTTTGGAACAGGTGTGGAGCAATTTGTAGGCTATTTTGGAGCAGACTGGCGACATTTAAGTGCGACTGAGAGAAATTTTGTTTGCAACTCGTCCAAAAACTACATAAATATTGATCATCAGTCCTACAGGCCAGAATTCTTTAAAAGGACTGCAATTATTCTAAAGATAATTGCTAGAGTTCATAAAAAAAATAGACATGTAGCAGCTGCTACAAACAATAGTTGCAGTAAATTAGCTGTAATGAATTTCAGTTCAGAAAAAAAAAACAATGGCGACAGTTCCTCAAAACCGTCAAGAGTGCAGCAGAATCTCGAATATACTATGTCAGGACCGGTGTCCATTCCCTGGCAGATCCACGTATAAGTCCGTACTTCGTTTGTTAAATTAGCTCCGGTAAATAAAATTATATTCACCTGCCGTTTACCCATCCCACTCACGCTTGCGGTCGCTTTCCAGGACAAGGTGTCCGGAATCCTGAACAACCGAATCGTTGTCGGTTCGGTCTGCTGCTAGTCAGCCGGGCCTATCGCGAGGACGCCGTTTTAGTTTCAGTGCCGTTTATCTCCAGAGTTTTTCCTTCCTCCAAGAGCTTCCTCCATGTCCAAGAGTGAACCCAACTGTCGATGCCAATGCGGCTGCGTCCATTTCGTAGCGAGCGCCCAGTGTTGCCCAGCCGACAATAACACTCGGTTAAATTTGGCTCTGTACACTTGCAATGGGCGTAAATTGCCGTTTAGGAGCAGCACTTCCACCCCTGCATAGGGTCGTGCGTCGCCTTAGGCTCAAACCGTTCAGTATCATGAACCATTTCTTTGTTAGTTGGGATGTGGGGATCAGATCACAAAAATCTCAAAAGAAGTCAGTTTTTGATAAGTACAATTTTTGGCATCTCCAACACTGTTTCTATGTTGTACTGAAATATTTCACCTAAAAATGAACTTTAAGCACCCCAAATAAATATATTTGTTGGCATCTACACATAGACAGTGTGTGCCAGCTTAGAACTTTCAGGCTTGTTTTCTTGAAAGTTTGTTTTGAGCATAACACTTTGCCCGTGGAAAGCGTAGCACAGCAATGGGTGCATGCATTTTTACCTCGTTTGTTTTGTTGTGATCACTGAAGTGTGGTCTGCATCAAGACAGTCTCAGATTTACTGTTTAGGCTCATATGTTTTTATTACATGGTAATTAGAGCATGATACATTCTAGACATAAAAGAAGGTGCATACTGTGTCCTTTAAATAAAAAGAGCAGGGAAATTAAAAAAAAAATTAAGAGAGTCTTGATTTACACTACACTTTTCTGTAAATATTAAACGCATTTGCAGACCTGTAGCCTGTTTTTTTGTCATGCTAGGCTTTCCACAAGCAAGCAACATGGGGACAACATATAAACAATGGTAAAAGGGAACCTACTGAAGCTGTCATTGTGAAACTTCATATCTGATTGTTTGATGCTGTTTTAAGCCAGTCTGCCAAATTTCATCACTCTAAGTCGAAAAATAGGAAAGGGAAGGGATGGGGGTCTTAAAAGCTTCATTTTTATTTGTCAACAGACCTTGCTGAAATTGGGCGTGCAGGTGTATCATAGAATGCCAATTTCAAATGTCTCATCTGGAAGGGTCACGTCCCTTTATGGGCTGCACCCTCTATTTTGGACCGGATAGTTGAGAAAAACGTATGCCTCTTGTTTTTTTTTATTCGTGTATGGGCCGCAGCTTCGTGTATGCAGCTGAGCCTTGAGGTAAAATATTTGGACGATTGTTCGGGAACTGGCAGCAGTCTGAATTAACAAAGTTTTTCTGTAATTCTTCAGTTTTGGCTGTTCGTAGTGATCCACTATTGCGAAAAGGCTAGTCATGGAGGTCTGGCAACACATTACCAGGCAGCCGTGGGGCACGTTTTGGCGTGGCTTTTGACTTTGAACTAAGAGGACTATAAGTGCAGCCCAATGAAATTTTGCGCACTTAACAAAATATGCATGTGTGTTGTGAATTGCAGACAGGAAGCTATTATGCATTTTATGCCTCATTTTTGTCATTGTGGCATTTAGTTGCAATCAGGTATTTTTGAAGCATGGAAATTAATTTGCGTGGTTTGTTTTGTTCATATCCAGCTTCGTGCCCACCTTGGCCAGATCCACAGGCATCAAAGCCAGCAGACATCAGTGAACCTCAATAACCCCGAAAGTCAGGCCATGCACTTGGAGACTCGCCTTGTTCAGCTGGACAGTGCTATCCAAATGGAGCTTTGGCAGGTGAGCTTGTCATCTGTTCTCTTGTAATGGTGCCATGAAAGGTTTCAAAAGCCTCTCTATGTTGCTAGTTTCTATGATTGGGACTGAGTTTACCCATTTTTGTGCAGGTGGGCATGTACAGTATAACCCATTGTAATGATGTATCACTTAAAACAATCATATTTTTTGCATTTATCTGTTCTCCCATTGCCCCTGTGTTAAAATTAACCTTACATAAGATTATCCACTAAATAAAGGAGACTGTTAAACCTGAGCATAACGAATTGAAAAAGTACGGGATTTTTTTTTGTCCAGGTTTTTATATGCAGTTTTCATGACAAGACTTCAAAGGACAACGCAGAACGGAAACGAAAATAAGAAATAATGCAGGTGAAATTGCCTAGAAAATGTTTACAGAAAACCTCGTTATAAACGCGGAGAAGCATTTGAGATGGCGCAATTGCTGCAGCACCTGCCACTGTGAGTGGGGATTGTGGCAGAGCGGCAGCCGAGCTAGAGGAGAGCGCACTCGTTCACGCCGCTGCCGTAGACCAGCCGCAGAGGCACAAGACTTCAATAATATAAGACCCCCATTAACATGAGTGGGACCAGGAGTAAAGAGCAGTCGGTCTATTTGTTTTTTCACCTGGCCCTTTATAGGCCTGTGGTATGTTGTGCTTTAGCCCATGTGTGCACCTCATTGCAGGAGGCATACAAGGCAACAGAGGACATTCATGGCTTGATGACACTGTCCAAAAAGTCTCCCAAGCCACAGCTGATGGCCAATTACTACCAGAAGTTGGCGCTGGTTTTCTGGAAAGCAGGCAACCACTTGTTCCATGCATCTGCGCTGTTTCGTTACTTCCACTTGGCAAAGGACCTGAAGAAGAACATCACACAAGAGGAGATCCAGCGTATGGCCTCCCGTGTTGTGCTGGCCACGCTGGCTGTGCCTATGCCACCCAATCGGCCCGAGATTGACCGGCTTGTCGAGACGGAGGAGAATGTTGGCGAGAAAAATCAGCGCTTGCTCGCCACTCTGCTGGGCCTCAACAACCCACCGACAAGGGCTAGTCTTGTCAAGGAGCTGGTAGGTTGTGATACTTAAATTTTGCTCTGGCACCATTTGTGGGTCACGTATCCTGCTGAGAATACTTACTACAAAAGGCTCTTTTAAACGGCTGTTTTGAGCTGAGCTTCACGAGATGAAACTGCGCTTATTTTGATGAGGCATCACTAAATGTCTTTTACATCTGCAGTAAAACTCATTTATTTGGACTTCAAGGGAGTGGAAAAGTATACTTATCTGAATGGCAAAATATCAGCGCCCTTCACTGCCAAAAACTGCTTGCGTGAAAGTAAAATTTTTCCATAGTTCTGCCAAACGCTTTTAATTTAATGTATGCACGCTATCCGGACGGTTGAAAACAAAACTGTTTCATAGTGGTCTTTGCGGCTTCTTCCAGTTTGTAATGCAGTAGCACTGGAGCTTATTCGTGTCACGCATGAGCAGGCTTCACCATGCAAATAGCACGTAGTTCGCGTGCACTGAAAGTATGGAAATAAGAAACCCAAGCTCAAGTTTGGGCAGCACTACAAAGCAGCCGCTGTGCTTGCATTGTGTGCATGTGCGACAGATGCTGTTTTTGCAGTGTGAGAAGCAGTCCTGCCGATGTAAAGCAGAGCTACAAAGTACAGTCTAACGTGATTTGAAGGTGATTGCTTCAAGCCTAACCTACTCAGATTAAACTGCTCTAATAAGGTTTATTTTTGCGCTGCAGTGAATACATCAGCCTAGGCATAATAGCATAATAGAGCGATATTAGATATTGGAGGCATAAAAAAACCATGCTAAAGTTCTGTTGAAGAAAACAATTGAAATGGGCATTTCTCTAAGTGTTCTGCGACTTTGCAGGAAAAATTTTCTGCTAAAATTGACAGCAGAAAAGTTTCCTTATTAGTATTTGTTCATTAGCAGATTTGGGGCATTTAAATTGCTGATAGATAATGCTCCTCATTAAGGCATTTGCACAGCTGTTGTATAATTTTGCAATTGTTCCTTTTCTTATTTTTGAGGTATACTCACTGTGACATCACAGCGAGGGGATTACTTGGGCAGCTGAGAAGGCTTTGTGCTGGATGGCTCAGTTTGCGTTGCCGTCATTGTGTAGGGTCACATGACAGGCGCAGACATGTGGAGCACTCGCCCATGTGACGTTATGGTGCTAGTCATGTGACCAGCCCTGCCTCTGTGCCAACACTGATAGATACAGCAGGAAAGAGTGAATAGTTGATCTGGATTGAGGACTACTCATAACCCTGCACAATTCTAACCTTGCCATTAGTTAGCTGACACACCTTTTGTATCCATATCTTTCCCCATCGGAATCTGGCTACATTTGGAATTGGTGGTAATTTAATTTACCACCAATTTAATTTTTGCCTACCACTGTATCTGGTTAGTGGCATGGCTCAGCTCTGTGGTGTGTATGTGCAGAAGGGCTGCTGTCTGTTGAAAAGGAGCAACTAGAAGCGCATGCGTGTCCAGATGTGGCACGCTGTGCTTTTAACAAGTTTGGCACTGCATGGCACACACAAAATGAAACTGCTGTCTGCACGGTGTGAGCGCATGAACTGCACAGGGTCGCTTTGGCTGGTGCCCACAAAGAAGGTATATTTCCTCACGATCTTGACATTGCAGGGCAGTACACCTTTCACTTGGTCGCTGCAGTGTGTTAGAGTGCAGTTTCATGTTCACAAAGATTTTGTGGGCGCCTGTGTGAAAGATTTATTTTAGAACACTGGTTCCCCGAGTCCGTCCCTCTGAATCCCACCCACTTCATTTTTGGATTTGTCTCACCGTTACTGCTTATAGCAGTCGGCCAACAAATTGAATTGGGCAGTTATTTGTGGGTGATGTTTCTGCATGCACGTCTGGCAGAAAGGCTGTGGTGGCCACATTTTGATGGAGGTGCACATTGTGGTGCAAGGACCCCGCTGGCCCTCCTCCACAGGTGCAAAAAGCAGTGTCCTCACTCGGAGCATTTTCTTCGTATCTGTACCGGGGCAACATTCCTTGGTAATAATGCAAGTGCCGTCAGATGTGACGCAAATGCCATGTCAGTTGAAATCCCACTAAGATGTGCTTCACTCTTGTGGCATCACCACTACCTGTATTGCAGGCACAGCGCATTTTTTCATGTGAACTTCGTTGATCGTGGTACATGTTAAAGAACCCCTGATGGTCAAATTAATCCAGAGCCAGATGTACAGCTTTTCAAGAAAACTTGCATCGAGTGCTGAGCCTGCACAGGAAAGAAGCAAACATCTGGAGGAATGTATCTGGTCTTAATGTACAATTGTGACTTTATTGACTGTATACATTGCTTGGTTTATATCCTATTCAAGAAGGTTTGTCTCTGTATGCTGTCATGCCTCACTGCAGTTTATTGGCGTCTACTCCAGGTGATTAGAACTTGAAGGACTAAAAGTTTGTTTGCACAGAAAAAGCAGCTTGACATGCTTACTGGGCATCCGCCTTTACCACCAATTCTCACCGCTTCTCGGCGACAGTGGTCTGCAAATACGGCGCCCACGCTCCCGTGTTCCCTCTCATATTGCTTCTACCTCAGATATGTTCTGTCCCAGCCGTGGCGGCCGAATTTCGATGGAGGCAAAATTCTGGAGGCCCGTGTACTGTGCAATGTCAGTGCACGTTAAAGAACCCAAGGTGGTCCAAATTTGCGGAGACCTTCACTACGGCGTCCCTCATAGCCTGAGTCGCTTTGGGATGTAAAACCCCGATAAACAAACAAGCTTCTACCTGTACATGGTGTTAACAAGACCAAAGGTTCAATTTAAGTTTAAATTAACGAGATCCCACTGAGAGAGATGGAACACTCTTGTCCAGTCAACATTAAATTGGAGGAAAAAGGATATACGCTGCACGTGCACCCAGAGCATATCTGAGAATATATTATCAAAAAAAAGAACTCAAAGCCCACTTAGTGCATTAGCCACTTTTCCGGATTTCTCTAATACTTTCAACCTCTGTAAAATCCAATGCTTTGTAGCTTACGCCCTTCCTCTTTACAAATCTTCGTACCCAGTCCGTTGTCAATGCGTAGCCGTTCTTCTGCACTTCCATTTGCATAGCAGAGCAGCTCTTCTTCTAGCTCGAGAAACTTGCACGGCTTGCCTCAAAAAGCACTCCTTTTGTAGCTGGTGTTCGACACATCCCACTGGTTGCCCCATCTTCGGACGCACTTCTCGTCCACGCCAAATTTTCTGCCTGCCGCACGCTTTGCATGTTCGAAAGCAAACTCCACTACTTTCAATTTAAAGCCTGCTGTGTCGCTACTAATATGCTTGCCCGTCACGCTAGAATGGCAACGCTCTACAGCAGTTCATGACAAAGCAGACAGCACACGAGAGCCGTAGCTACGGCGTGCGACCACGCTACCACAACTCGCGTGCCTTTGACAGTCTCAAAACAAAGCCTGGGCAGCCGCAGCTGGCAATACTGATGTTGAGGTGGAGTGCGGAAGCTCGTGGCAGAGGGAAAATATGATGCTGATGATGATGACCCAGTGGCTTTTGGCATCACCTCGAAGCTCCTTGAAATCCACAAATGTGGAGCCTACAAGTTTGAATTTTCAGGCATAGTTGCCTGTTCTGTTAGATGTATTCATACCAATATTCAGTTCGCTGGAAAATTTTCATATTAGAAATCATGCTTGATTGCATGTGAGACACGTGTGTTACCATACATTGAAAGTCATTTGCAAAAAAAGGCCACCTGTGATTTTTTTATAACTTTCACAAATAAGGCTCCAGAACTTTAACTTCAATCTTAGGAAGATTTTCTTTGAATGATTGAGGCTTTGCAAGAATTTGTCACCTCACACAGGTCTGAATTTAGAGTGTGATTTATTAGTATTGCAACAACAGGCGGGAAAAAAAACTCACCAGGGCAAAGTTTCTGTTCTCCGACGACACTTCAGCCTTGTTAATTTTCTTCTTGAAGTCATATTTTTCCAAAACATGTAAACTGCAAAACATCAGACAGGGCACATATTTGAAGTGGTTTAATGAACAGATATACTGCATGTGCACTTGTGGCGCAGACTGAACTCTAATGTCTGTAAAGTAAGCATTCGTAGAGCAGCGATACCTTTCGTCCGTTGTAAGGTTCTCAGGCCAGTAGTGTGCTTCAGTCGAAAGGGAAAGTTTGTCAAAAGCCTTTGCAACCTCTACCGTAATATCTTTGGACACCACCAGAAAGCAGCGTGATGTCCAACGCACACTACCGGTCTGAGCTCTTCACCGCGCGTCTGGGAGGTATCACTACAGTTCAAACGCTCACTGCTTTATGGACGTCTCTGCATTCGGTCTGCGTCACAATTGCAGATGCAGTAGTAACTGTCTATTAAACTGGTCAAATTTACCAACTTCAAACATATCCCGTCTGTTCAGAAGGGCTGTAGCGATCCGCAGTTTTACTACTGAACAGATTTTAGAAAGATGCAACTTAATTACACTTAAGGTAGCAGCATTGTCGGAGACCTTATCAAATCATTTTTAATAAAACCTACTTGAGCTTCAAATCATAAGTGCTTATTTATGTATTAATTTTTACTGGGGCTAAGAGAAAAGTTCTACATTCACTGACCGCTCAGCCTTTCACATTCGGGTGCGGCACTATTAGCATGCCTGTATAGTTGTACCAGCAGTCCTGCTAACATGGTCACAAGTCGAGAAACACAGAAATAGTGCAACATGTTTTAAAAGCACGTGCTAAAGCTGGTTCTGGAGATTTATTTATGAAGGTTAGAAGAAAAACAGATATGGAATTATTTTTGTAAATTTTCAAAGTATGGCAGCACACGTGTCTCGCTCACTATCAAGTGTGACATCTGGAGTGAAGAAAATTTATTGTAGGTTTGTAGGCTTCACATTTGCCGAGATATAAAACACTATATATTGTGAACAATTTTCAAAATGTGCGATTTTTTTTTTTTTTTTTGACAAGGCAAACATTCTTCGAGAGAACCGCTATCCCATCTTCTTTGTGCGTATACGGAGCACGAACAGAAAAATGCCTGGCCCACTATATGAAGTATTCATTTCATAGGGTTGAAAGTTCAGTTTCGCAAAAATCTGGTAAACCTAGTCGGCTTTGCGATTTTTTTTTTTTGGTCGGAAAAAATGAGCTCGGATATGTTTTTCTGGATGCACTTGCTGCATTATATCATTTTCTTTTTGTCCAAATTCAAACTGTCGACTGGGCAAGCTTTGTGTGATCTCTCGAGGAAACACCCCACTGCATTTGTTCCATACCACCGCCGCCATCCTCCTGCAGTGTAGTCCTGGCACGCTTGATATTGGAGGCCACGACAGGTGATCAGGTTGTGCCTTCTCCTTCCTGTGAAAAGAAGAAATGAGGGAAATCACTGCACAGAGCTAAAGTACTGTAGGTAATGAATGCACTGCTGCACTAACTGTGGAAGTTGGCAAGTGTAACACACCACCTCTTTCATTGTGTGTTGGCCATTCAGATTCGGACTCTTTTTGCACATTCTGTAGGCTTCAGCTGTGCATTTCTGCATATGCACAGCATTGCCTCCATTTCAATACAAAAAAAGTGTGTGGCTCACGGTGTGTTGTGTTAATAGGTACGCCTCGGTGTGGTAGGCCTTGCACCCCCTCAACTACAAGACCTGTACCGCTGGCTTGAAGTGGACTTCCAGCCCCTCAAGCTGTGTGGGCGTGTCATGCAGTGCTTTGACTTCATCAACAAGTGGGAGGAGTGCTCTGAATTGCGCATGTACGTGACTGCACTCCAGGACATCACTGTTATGCGTCTGCTGAAAGAGGTGCGTGCACCAGCAGTGTAATATTGCACGGTGGTTTTGCTTCTTGTTGTTCCAATGTGAGTCTCTGGCTGCAGGTATCACAGGTGTACCAAACCATAGAAATCAAGCGCCTGCTTGAGCTGGCCCCTTTCGCCAGTGCCTTTTACTTGGAGAACATGGTAGTGGATGCCGTGCGGAGGAATGACTTGCAAGTCCGCATTGACCACAAGCGTCGATGCCTGCACTTCGGTTCCGAGCTTAGTGTCTCCCAGCAGGAGGAAGTGGTGGAAGGGCCACATTTGCAGGGGATGCCTAGTGAACAGATTCGCTGTCAGCTTGTCAAGCTGTACTCTGTTTTGCAGCGATCTGTTCATATGATCAGGCCGGAGGAGATCAAGGCAAGTCTCGTGTGTGTGTGTTCAGAGTTGTGCATGCTGAAATGCTGTTTCAATTTTTTTTTTTTTTTTTTTTTTTCCCCAAATGCAGGACTCTACAAAAGACCTCAAAATACACATCATTGAAGCCTACCGCTTGGTTTGCAAAAAGGAGCACAAGAAAATTCTGGAACGGCAGCAGATTATTGAAGCTCGCAAGGAGATGTTGGAGAACCTAACCTTCCAGCGTGTGGGTGCTTCATCTTTCATTAGGCTATTTATTAGCTGAACTGCTTATAACCTACACGAATCTGGTATTGATTTCAGTCATCAGCTTAAATCTCAAATATCAAGAATTCGTGGTCTTCACAGATTCTAGAAAGACGCAGGTTCGATCCCGGGTGTGGCAGTCTAATTTTGATGGAGGCAAAATTCTAAAGGCCCGTGTACTGTGTGATGTTGGTGCACGTTAAAAGACCCCAGGTGGTCGAAATTCCTGGAGCGCTACTGCTGCACTACAGCGTCCCTCATAGCCTGAGCTTCTTTGGGACATTAAACCCCCATAAACACATACACACATGGACACACGCGTACACAACCCATATAAACCCAAACTTTTAGAACCATAAACAACCTGCATGTATTCGTGCATGCAGTTCATAATTTCCATACTAATATTTTTTGTCCCTTCTTGTCCTACTCTTGCTTAAAATGGAACAGGATAAAAACACTTCTGTTCAATGTACTCTATGCAAGTGTATGTGTTGCTGCTGGGTGCGTCCTTTTTGGCCTGTTGGGTGTATGTAGCCATGTTTGTGTTCAAATCCCAGGAAATACCTAGTATTGCTTGGTGCCTTTTGCAGGAAGAGGAGGAGCGCAAACAAATGGAGGAGAGGCAACAGAAGATGCGCGAGGCCGAAGAGGAGCGCATTGTGCGCGAGGCAGAGGAACGTGCCAAGCAGCGTAGCCAGCGTGAACAGGATGAGATGAAGAAGAAAGTGGTGCTGGAAAAGATAGAGCTGCTGCGCAAGACTGATATTGGGGCACGCATTTTTGAAGGCTTGGAGGAGGAGGAGCTGGAGCGCCTTGACCCCGAAGAAATCTTGAACCGGCAGGTGGAGCAGCTGGATCGTGAGCGCAAAGAAATGCAGACTAAGCTCAAGAAGCAGGAGCGCAAGGTGGACTACATGGAGCGTGCCAAGCGTATCGAGGAGATCCCACTGCTCCAAGAGGCTTATGAGCGCTTCAAGCTGGAGGACCAAAAGTTCTGGGAGCAGAAAGAGGAGGAGCGGATCCGGTTGCTGGTGCAAGAGCGTGAAGTGGCACTGCAGCACAAGACACGGCTGTTGCGCATGCGTGATGACAAGGAGGAGTTCCTGAGCAAGCTGACGCAGGACCGCTACTCTGTTTACAAAGAGAAGCGCCAGCAGTTCGAGCAACGGCTTGAAGAGGAGCGCCGCAAGAGGCTGGCAGCACGCAAGGCGGAGCGAAAGGAGGAAAGACGCGAGAAGTTTTTGCGCGAGCGTGAGGAAACCCGCCGTCGGGCTGCCCTGGAAGAGCAGAAGCGCATTGAGGCGGAGCGACTGGCCAAGCTGCGCGAGATGGAGGCCATTAAGTTGGCCCGTGAGCGAGAGATTGAAGAGAAGCAGCGGCGTATGGAAGAAGAGCGTCAACGTGTTGAGGCTGAAAAGATTCGCCAGCCACCAGTCCGCTCCGAGGAGAGTAGCTGGCGTAAACGGTATGAGCAATTTTCATTGGTGTTGCCTTTTCACTAATTGTACGTAAATGTGTACAATCTGGCCAGTTTTGAGAGCATATTCAATAACCTTGTCCATGATAACTTTCGTCTTCCTTGCAGAGAGGACGATTCAGATCGCAAAAATGAGCCATGGAGAAGTAAGTAGCCAGCATGCTTGCACGATGAGAAATGAACTGACTGAACACTCCTGTTGCAGGTCGTGTTCATGACAACCGCGAGAGCGAGCGTAGGTCAGACGGGATAGAGAAAGAGCAATCTTATGGAAGGAGAGATCGAGATCGTGATAACGAGGACAGCTGGCGCCGCAGAAAAGACGATGATGGTGAGGAGGGCTTTCCCTTGTTTTATATCCTTATTTGTAGACATTCAAGAACTAATCTGTGACTGTACTGCAGAGCCCCGATCAAGGGCACCGGATATCAGCTGGCGCAAGGCTGAACCTGGAGGCTCGTGGCGTTCTGGAGACAATCGGATGCGCGACTCAGACCGTCGACTTAGAGACTTTGATGATCGGGGTCGTCGAGAATATGGAGATGACCGTCGTCCTGGTCCTCGGGACTTTGATAGAGATGAGCGCCGCCCTCCTGGTCCTCGAGACTCTGATAGAGAGGATCGTGGCCGTCAAGATTTTGGCAGAGACTTTGGAGATGACTCACGGCGTCGTAGGGACATGGGTCGTGGCAGAGATTTTGGGGATGATCGGCCAAGCCGGGCAGGGGAGGCTGACAACTGGCGCTCTGGGCTCAAGGAAACCAGAGGTGGTGGGCCTGCCTGGCAGTCCGATGACAAACGTCCATCTCCACGAAAAGGCGAGTGGCCTTGGTGTGCACAATTTGGCTGCACTTAAGCAGTGACTTCTTTGTTTCTAATGAATTTCACATCCTTCATAAGCGGGCTTTTTATGCCATATGGCAAACACTGTTAACAATATTTCACGGAACTGTGAGCGAGGTAGCACGTTGTCTGTCATTCTTGTGCAGACGTATTTTGCTACCAGTAGATTTTTTTTTTTTTCCACAATTTCAAGCGTAATGTGCATTTTTGAAATACAAATTATATCCATGATTCATAAGGTGTTTGCTTAAGTCGTGGAAGTTCAATGTTGCTATTTTCACCAGTTATGACTTTGTAAGCAATTTGGCACGTTCCTGTCAAAGGCTAAAAAAGCCTAGACTCTGCAGGGTGGTGCACTGTATGTACAGCCTTGTACTGAGCGGGTACCATGGGACTGCCTGTTCTTTCTGGCAATAGTGAGGCTTGCATGGGCCATTGCTTGGCATACAGGTGTAATAAGTTTAATTTTGGGTGCACAGTGTTTAGTGGTTGTGCATTAGCATTTGGTTTGGCTGATCACGCATGTATCAGCAATATCTTTGTGAACTAGTGTGTACAGTTCATGAAATAAACTTTTGTGCACTCCTTCTGGGTGGTCAACCTCACTATAGATCCTTATGTTAATGGGGATGCCAGATTTTATGGAGTGTGTTGTTACTCTAGAATGATGCATATGTGAAATATCTCAGTGCTCAATCATTACTTTGTAATTTTTTTTTCCCTCTGTAGTGTCAGTTGTCAGGCAGTGGCTGCACTGACACAAGCATGAGGTCACATTAGGACTTCAAGAACTGCAGTGTAACCACTGCTTTTTTTGTTTTAATGCATGGAACTTATATGCTATGCTAGACGGTTCCAGAAGCTGGAAAGTGAACTAATAGCTATTGCCTCAGATGATCTTGTTCTCGGTTGTGGCTTTTAGCTGCTGAAACCAAACTTCCTGGAAGAGTTCAATTATAAGTTGGGTACTGAGCATAGGCAAACTTGCATGGTGATTCATGTACACCAATATTTAGCGGATCTTAAAGCAAAAATATACTACAAAAATTGTGATTTGTCCACCCTTCTAGGGAAGCTCACACTTGCGCACTGCTTGTATTGCTATTGTTAGAATGTAGATGGACTGTCTTCATTTCTGCACAGATGATCGCATTACCGGTTCCTGGAGAGAGAAAGAGGACAGGCCAAACAAGCCTCGTGAGGATGCCGATGAAGATGGGTGGAAGACTGTACGCTAAAGATGAAGCTAACCACAGGCCTGGTCAAGTTGGCCATTGTTTTGATTGTAGAGGGGTGGAGAAATGTAATGTTGCCTACAGTACATGGCTGTTTGTCCACTCTATATGAATTCAGCGGATTTTTTTTTTTTCAGCTGTTATTCGAAGCTGAATAAATGGGTGTAGAAACACTGGTGTACTAGAGTGTTGTGTGCAGTATTCTGCTGCCAGATTTTTATGCTTGTAAGGAAAACTGCCTTGTGCCCTTCACATGAGCTTTCATTTAATCTGGAGTCCCTGGTTCCTATAGAATAAATTAGCATAAACGTAGCATCGGTGCCAAAGAAATTCTCATAGCGCAGGTTCAGGGATGCCTATCGCTCGAACGCTTGCAAATTGTCGAGCCTGGCCTCAGATGTAGCCAAATTAGTTTAAAAGTGATGCAGAAAATTTCGTGTTATGTGGATTTCCCCAAAGCTGCCATGAGTGGGCCAGACCTCACGGTCAGTAGTGAAGAGAGATAGGAGAGGCCTTTGTCAGCTGATGGTGATTGCAGAAAATGAAGTCTTAACTATAAGTAAAGGTTCTCTGCAAACAGAGGCAATTTGGAACCAGTCGCATTAGGCATAGTTCCAGCTGTGTTAAGTATCGTTTTTTTTTTTGCGACTGTGCTAAGCTTCTCCTTAACAATGTGCCGAACTAGTTGTTGCACTGCATGCAACATTCTTTTTAGCAAAGCATGCTAGGTCTACCACCTTGTCAACCCAGCCAAGACTTGTGCAGAATTATGCCAAATCTACGTGGGCTGGGCATTTAATTGGCGAATCAACCATCTTCAGCTCTTGCAGTCCCCCTTTTTTACTGCACATTAGGTCAGAGTTCCCATCAGAGGGGCCAATGGTGGCCACAGGGAATAATACTATCCGATGGGGTTTGCTTTAGCAGTGCTCGTGCACGCACAATTGGCTTCAACAGAAACTGGACACTTGTGCCTTCAGTTCAACAGCTGGCAATGTTGCAAAACTGCTGTCTGTACCGAATGCTCCCGATCGGGGTCCAAATAAGGAAGGCTAATTCTAAGCCAGATGTTCGTTATGGCAAATGAAACTGTATTTGGAGCACTGAAATATGGAACGCTAATCATTAGTACGTGTGCGTCGTTTTTTTGCCCCTGGCTCTTCATCAGGCAAGCTTATTTTCTTCTTCTTTTCGTCCTCCTGAAAAGTAGAATTGTATGCACTGATCGAACTGACCGACAGGCTTTCCACTGAAAAACATGGCCTAACTAAGCCAACAAAACATTGGCATTTGATAACTTTTCAGTGGCATGTTGCCAACATCCACACATAGCCGTGAAGGGAAGCTCCAAAGTTTATGCAGGTGGAGCTCAATTTGAGCAGTTGATTTCTGCTCTCAAATGAAGTGCTCTACTACTACTAATGCTACTGTGTCCCAGGGTGTGAACTGCACTGCATGACTTGGCAAATGTGGACACATAAGAATGAAGATGGGCAACACACAGTCGTGTGTACTAACTTCAGCTGCCTAGGTCTCCTTGGACCTTCCCTTTAGGGTGAAACATTCATGGCCCCCTATCAAAGTCCCTTCCACCAAGAGGGCATGCACAAAACTTCATGGCACATTTTTACACACACTTGGAATAGAGGGCAAAAGTGCTTGCTCTGTTCGCCACCTATTTCCTCTAAAAAAATTCTAGAGCACATTACACTGATGCATGGAAATTATGTGTTGTAACTTCTAAAATTCCAAGAGAATAGTAGCAGCCATTATGGGCACTTGTGAATAGGTCACTGACTGGTATTTTCAAACAAGAAGTGTCCCCTTGCCTGGCACTTCGCTTCTGCCCTGTGAACTGCTTGTGGACAAAGCCTGCAGGTTTAAACGGCATCCTGTAAGATCAGTACACAAGTCTCTAAGAGCCTAAGGGAGCTTCTGGACTTGCTGCTGAGTTAGATTAAAGTCTCAAAGCATCTTCCCACATTTGTGGTGGATGGTTTACCACTTGGCCACTGCTACAGTTCTTGACACTGGCAGTATATACACGTTATATTTACAATAAGCAGGTTCCAATAGCCCACAGCCGTCAAGGTTGAAACACAGCTTAAAGGTGCTACTGCTTGTTTTTGAAGTGACTTTCAATGTACACACAAAGCGTGAGACATTAATCATGATTTCTTAATTCCAGCCAGTAAATTGCGGGAAGCCATATATGTACCATCTTCGCCAAAAATAACCAGGCTGCACTGTTTGCTTTACACTCGTGTAGCAGAGCCCTTATGGCTTCCCAGGTCTTGAAAGGTGAGGGCACTGAGACACCAACCGTGCTGCGTGGCTACTTCTGGCAAAGACTTGTATATGCAAGCATTGGGCGTGCGCACAGCGGAGGAATGCACCTCCCCCCTCCTAATCAGCTAAAGGGGGCGCCAAGTCTGCACCATACCTTTACTCTGTCGGACCTGCCCTGTTATTGTTTACAGTGCACTAAGGGAAATGGGTTGGATCAGCAGTTGGGGCACTCGACTACTGAGCCAGAGTACCCGGGTTTGACCACGGCAGCGGCGTTTTAATGGAGGCGAAACGCAAAAAGGTGCCCATGTGCTGTGCAATATGTCAGTGCACGTTGAACATTATTCCAGAGCCCTCCACTAACAGCACCTTCCTTTTTGCTCTCTCCTAGTGTTCTGGCCATGCAGGTTTTTTTGAGCACACTGGTGGCAGAGGACCTGTGATGTTGCATTCCAAGAACTGTTTACTTGCTTTCATCAGGTCTCTTCAGGTTTACTTGATCTTCTCAGGTTCTTTTTTGTAGTTAACAAAAGACTGGTGTGTCATATACTTTCTGTGGTTTAGAGAATGGAAATTCCTTCGGAAGCGCTTTGTTACATTGATGCCTCAGTGGCGCAGGGACATACCTCCCTCTGCCTATGTCAAATATGAAAGTAAAAACTGCTGCTCAATAATATTTTGTATATTTTGCAGTTCCATCACATTGAAATAAATGTTTTATAACCATTCCTCATCTTTGCACTGCGTTTTGACTGTAGGGCCCTCAGTGGGAGAAGATGGGAGGGCACTGAGGTGAAACTTGGCTCCCCCTAATGGAGAACCCTGCGCACGCCTATGCATGTAAGGCTACCACCATCTGCATTCACCGGTTAGACTGTACCAGAAACCACACATCACACTCCCGACCCCCATTAGCATTGTAGCAGCTACAACACTACAGGCAATTTCGTTTAGCTACAAACATAGTGCCACAGAGCCATGCTGTTAAGAAGAATGGTTCAGGCAAGAAGCAGATAGTTATACTGGGCACTTTTTTTTTAGTTCAGCTGTATTATATTTATCCTCTTATTGTGGGATACAACCTAACAAAAAAAACAGCAGTTGCTAACACTGGGCCACGGTCCACGCGTTTTGAATTACTCCACTGGCCAATCACAACAGTAAACAAAATAAGCTTTTTAGTGTTTGAAAATATCAAACAAACCACGTACCAAAATTCTAAAGCTCACAATTTTTCCCTTCTGATAAGCTTCTTGTTTATGTAACAAGAAACGTTCAAGCAGCGGACTACTTTTTCGTCGTGGAGGAATTCTGTGGGCGGAGCTTCACTGCAGACTTAAGTTGTATCCGACTATAGAATAATTTATAGTTCATTATGGAAACGACAGTGCCGAGGCAGCCCACTCTGGCTACGAAAATCGAAACAATACTACTACCCTCACACACAAACAAGGAACAGACAAAACAATGCACCATGAACAACTAAGCAAAGGCAGCACATGCAACAAATGTGACCAAGTTATTCCAGCTGGTGATGAACAAGTAACACGCACTGACTTTCCTATACTGATACAGACTTTCATTCTGCTAGGCCAAGACAATCAGAGACAAACAAAATGGGGTAATATCTATTGCTAGGTTACCTAATGCTGAGCTGCCAGCAACCATTAATTGTAAACAGGCTTCTCGATATTCATATTCACGTTGCAAGTTCAACTAGTTCACCCTGCAGTGTACATCTTTTTTTTTCCTATCATCATCATCAGCCTGACTATACCTACTGCAGGACAAAGGCCTCTTCCGTATCTCTCCAATCGCAAAGTTCTTGATCTCATCCGCCCACCTAACTTTCTGCTCCCTTCTGCTACGATTCCCTTCCCTTGGAATCCACACCATTACCCTTAACGACCATCAGTTATCTAGCCTTCACAGTACATGCCCTGCCCAAGCCCATTTCTTCCTCTTGATTGCGACTAAGATGTCATTAATGAGCAATTATCCCTGGCCCACTCTGCCCTCTTCCTGTCTCTTAACGTTGCACCTATCATTTTTCTTTCCATAGCTCGCTGCGTTGTTCTTAACTCAAGTTGAGCCCTCTTCGTTAGCCTGTACATTTCCTATACTGCCCTTTTTTTTTTTTTCTGTGACCCGCCGCAGTGGCTCAGTGGTTAAGCGCTCGGCTGCTGGCCCGAAAGATGCGGATTCGATCCCAGCTGCGGCGGCTGAATTTCGAGGGAGGCGAAATTGTAGAGGCCTGTGTACTATGTGATGTCAGTGCACGTTAAAGAACCCTAGGTGGTCAAAATTTCCGGCGCCCTTCACAACGGCGTCCCACATAGCCTGAGTCGCTTTGGGACGTTAAACCCCAATAAATCATTTTTTTTTTCTGTGAACTGTACATATCAGAAATATACAGCGAGCAAATGTATTCCTTGCCCACTGCTGCCTTACTACTTTCATCAGTTTAGTCCAACAATAGAAAATTATTATAAAATACAATTCATTTTAGCTATCTAGCTTCAATGCAACGGTCAACACGAAAGCATTTATTTTACACGAGTCAAGAAAATATATATGTTATATATGTCCAAATCATAATAGTTTATGATAAACAGCACTTTTATTAGCAACATTGTAGAATGTTGTGTCTCGCCACACACTGTACACTGACTCATGCTGCTAGGTTATACACAGCGCGGTGGACATTCCTGTGTATGCCGAAAAAAAAAATATAAAAGCATGTCAAATTCGGTTTTAGAAATTCGGTTTTAACTGAGAAAGGTTAGTATTTTTGACATGCAATGCAACATAAAGTTTCACCTATGGCTTTACATAATTTCTAAAAATAGGCTTTTTGGGTTAGAAGAACACCCTTCTACGGAATAGCATTGTTAGCGGTGTAGTACATCAGGATAGAGGTAAGACGTGCTAACCAGCAGGCTGGTTAACTAATATAGAACAGTGAACTTTTTAACTATTACTGTCAGGCTCCCTAATTATTGTGAGGCATGCAGCCCACGGTAAGTAATATCCATATCAGTTCTTATAATTTCCAAAATGCGGTTACCCTCGGCACCGTGGCAAAACAAATTTTGGCTATTTCGGTGACTTATGCGTACTAGAGAGGTTGGCTTCGCCTACAAGCTTCTTGAAAGCGCATGTAATTTGGCGTGATCATGTAGCCAGACCTTGTTGGCCCACAACACCGAGGGTAACCGCATTATCGAAATTCTAAAAACTGATATGGATATTACTTGCGGTGGTCTACACATCTCTCAATAATGAAGGAGCCAACTTTAATAGTTAAAAACTAACCATATCGATATTAGTTAACCAGCCTGCTAGTTAGCATGTCTTAGATGTATTCTGATGTACTACACCGCTGACAATGCTGTGCTGAAAAAAGTGCTCTTCTAACTCAAAAAGCCTAAAATTAAGTAACTAGAAAGCCAGGGATGTGACGATGGTGTTATTGGAAGAGAGCACTCGTGCGATTTGAGGTACTGCTCTGCTAGTTTACACACCTCTGATGACCGGGAAGCACCACCTCCTCACCATGTGCTAGCTAAGCGCAGTCTGTTCACTCTCATCACCTGCTTAGAGTAGTTAGTCGATTACAGTAGGTTATCAACTGCATGTAGGACACTTACATGAAACTGTGCATGGGCGTCACGAAAAAGTATGTTCTGGCAACTGCGACAATTGGGCAGCAGTTCCATCGCTGCCATCAACATGCAAAGCACGTGAGTGATGCCCCGCTCTTGCGCTTAGCCCAGCACGACAACCCTAGTTCTTAGAAGTGAATTTCTACTTGCGTTTTTGTCTGCCAGCTGTCTCCTTTACCTTGAGTTACTCTTTTACTGACGACAGCAATTTATTTCATTAGCACAGCTTCAAATACTACCATCTGAACGCTGATTACTGGCAGGTTTTATGATCTGTGGTTTACAGTTTAATGTCCCAAAGTGACTCGGGCTATGACGGACGCCGTAGTGAAGGGCTCCGTAAATTTCGGCCACCTGGGGTTCTTTAATGTGTACTGACATCGCATAGTACACGGGCCTCTAGAATTTCGCCTCCATGGAAATTCCAGCCGCCGTGGCCGGGATCGAACCATCTTTCGGGGCAGCAGCTGAGCACCGTAACCACAGAGCCACCGCGGCAGCTAATTACTCGTAAGTAAATTGTTGATGATGATGAAAACGCCTAGATAGACCAACTGACCACAGAAGATTGCTGTATTAAATCACTGAAGAAAGGCAGTATTTCATTTGTAGAAAATAATATTCACTGAAAAAAAGAAAAATTAATCTTTGGTTCTGGAACAAAAACAAAAAGAATAAAAACCGAAAAGTCCAATCACTAGTTATACAACACACACTTGATTCAATATACAATGAACCATCATGTTGAACCTCCACGATGCTCATTACATTCTATGGTTTTGCTTGCATAAAGCAGCTTTTCAGGTGTAAACACCAAATGAAATTTAGAACAAAGATATGCCATTATGTCAAAAATAAAAATGCTATTTCATCACGAAATATAGTTGTCCTCAAAACTGAAAGCTCTGGTCTACAAAGCTTGCAATCTTGAGAACCCAATAGCATTAGACGAACCTACAAAAGCTCAAGCATCCGAGCATTAATTTCAAAATGCACCAAATGAGCCCATTTGCACTTATATGCAGACACCTTCTGGTTGTGCATGTAACACAAACCCAGTTGAAATAGCGCAGTTTCAAAGCATTATGTTCATTCATAACAATAAGGCTAGGCATGCATTAAGCATGCCATCCCTGGAAACTCTTGCATGTAATAAAATGTGTGGTATTATCGCCTGATAATTTCTAGTAAAAAGATGAGCTGCAAAAAACTTCCACAGAGGGACTGATTCGCATGGTTTCAGGTCAGCACTGACGGGTCTTAACTGGATGCTGGAGAATTACTCACGCCACTTTGTGTAGGCAGAATATTTCATGAGATCTCTACAACATATCAGCAACGAATGAAACGCGAACAAGAAAATCAAAGTGACAACACCAACATATTAGCTCCTGGAGTGAAAGAACAAGTGACGTTGATTAACACTTCCGAAGGAGAGTCTTCGCGCCTTCGAAGTTAAAATAGCCTGAGCTAGTATTAAGCTTCCCCTGGCTAAGAGCTTCTTATTTTGCTGGTCTGGACTCAACTGTGTTGTTCACGTTTCATTTCTTGTTGATAGTACTTACAACAGCTCATAAAGGCTTTCTCTGGATTTGTGCATGCAACCTCCATATACAATGACGGGTGTTCAGCTAGTTGCCTACACCAGCATTTTGTGTCTGTGTTAGGGAGCTAAGCTTGTCTGTGCTGGTTGAGACGTGTGAAAATTGTGCGAAAATATGCACAAATAGACACCGGACACAGAGCTGTGTCTTTTCTTATCGATCCCTCCTCGTATTTTGGTGCCGCTTGCTGTACCTCGCCACATTTCTAATATTCCTTTTCCAGAGGAAGGTGCTCTTGTATAATGTGTTGTTGTGGGGTTTCTTTCTTAAGGAAATGCGTCAAGAGTTAGGTCACATATGGGGGGGGGAGAGAGTTATACATTGCAGGCAGTGGGTTGGGCTTATAAGCAATACTATATCGAGTATTGCTTATATCTAGTATATCTAGATAGCTAGTATAACTGGTATCTAGTATAACTAGTATATCTAGTTCGCAGCATGTACCCTCAACCTGCATTAGCAACGACCTGATTGCTCAGGGTTCACGCAGAATAACACATGGGAAGGGCACTCGGTGACCATGGGGCAGCAAAGGTGCTCTTGAATTGACAACACTCTTAGGATGTATGCGCATGAATGGGTTTATTTTCTAAAGCCAGCTCATTCATTTCTGCAGCAAGGCTAGCTATGGTGGACATCCTATATGCCACTGCTGAGAGGCACAGGCCTAAGTTATACACTGAGTTTAACAGTTTTAGGTATCACTGCCTCAATGACCCACAGACGATCAAGCTGTAGTCGAAACAGAGGCATACCACGGAATGGTGAGACAAGCTCAATCACAGCAACAGTGTTTTCATGACAGTACTTTTAGTCCATTTAAAGCACAGGTGAATTTAGCTTTAAGTGCTTTTATACAAGGCAAAAAGGAGAGCTTCCCTCTAAAAAATAGACCAAGAAATTTATGTTCACATCAATTAGAGCTGCTGTCTTGAAACAAAAAGTGGGATCTTACTGCAAACCTTGTTTTATTCAAAAAAAGATCGCAACAGTGTTTTGTGAGAAATTTTAAAACCATTCTTGTCAGCCCACTTTGTTAGTTCGTTTATTATCACCTGTAGCCATCTTTTGCACACTGATGTGCTGGATGACATGTACGCAGTCTAGAGTTCATCCATATACTGCATCTCATAACTTCTTGTAGCACTATGGAAGCTACAGACCTCCTCAGCCAATCAGCAGAGTGTGTTAAATGTGTTCTGCTGCACCTTGTCGTTTCCTAGTTGTCTCCCTGTGGCATATGCAAATATGATTGCAAAAGAGAATAAATACATGCTGTCTGCATACGGAACACTGAAGGAACATCAGGCAGTTTTAAAATACCATATGCACGCTTATGTATGCAAACATTTTGTAGGACATTACACTGAAGCAGATTAATCGCACATGGATTCTGCTGTAGGTGAGATGAGACAAAATGTAAGCTCGTTGCTCCATTTATCACCACTGCACGTACTGAAAAGTCCAGTAACGACGATGAATTCATTCCAAGTGCTTCAAAGCGTGCTGCCTTCTTGGACACATCATTGTAGCGCATGCAAGAGTAGAGCACGCTACACTCTGGAAGTAGCACACATGAAGCGAGTATACATTAAAACTCTATTTGAAATAGTGTTTGGCACGTGCACACTTTACAGCATGCTAAAGCATGCATTACATTCCACAGCATCAGAATGTCGCCTCAAAATACATCTTCATGGCACCCCATTTTATTGTTCACAATTTGTGGAAAATCATGTATCTAGCGGAACTCGAAATGTGCACTTTGCTTTCAAATCTTTAAGGAAAAGTTCATTAGGCTATCATGTATGTCCAGGTCTCCGAGGTCGCATAGGATACTCGTTTATAGAGGTTTAACGTCCCAAAGGGACTCAGGCTATTGCGACCACCTGGGGTTCAGAGATGTCCTGACACGTTATCGCCTAGATACCCCATTTGGGTGGTATTATGGACATTTACTTGAATCATGTCTCATTACGTTTGCATAATGTCCGCGACAAAGATGGCAAAGTGGACGATTATGCTTTTTCTAACAGAAGATACCAGCAACATGGTCCACTCATTTTCATTTCTTGTTTGTGTCATCACAGATTCATAACTGAATAACTTAACATGCAAGAACCACTGGCTCCAAAAGGATGGTAGGTTTGGAGTAGATAAGCTCGTGGAAATTCTGCAACCAGTGCATATATGCTCAATACGTTGGGTATGCATGACTTCTGATTTATAGCGTTTATACAGCCTGATCTGTGTTTCGTATATGCTTGGTGTTAGACATGTTTGCCGTGGCAGCATGTGACGCTATGCAGATGTTACCCATTAAAATGTCAGCACTTGGCCAAGCAACAACACCATTGTAATCAGCTGTAGTAATTTCTTTCTTCACGCCTAAATCGCAGAAAATGTAAATTAGGCTTGCGAATATTTTTCACGTTGGCCAAGCAAGCTTTTCTCTTGCACCCATAAAAATCCCCAGAGAAATATACCGTTAATTGACCAATAGTTAACATGACCTCGTTAAGGCCTATGAAAATCCCCCAGGACTTCCTACAGACCTTTCTCGGATACAGAAAATGCGGCCAAAAAGATATGTGAGGGAAGTCCGCGCGAGCCTCTCTGCACTTCGTGAGGATATCTGCACCTCCTTTCAAGATTTCGCAGTGACATCCCTTGGATGTCAGTGCTGTCACTGGGTAACGACAAAAAAGTAGTGCCTTGTTAGAACTCTTCCTGATACCTGCACAATAAGCTAATGACAAGAAAAAAATTATAAAGCTCTAGAATTTGATGATACCTGGCTTGTTTAATAACGTCAAACATCAAAAAGCTAATTTCGTTCACAGTTGTGGAATCCTAGAGGAGTAATACGGGATGCCGTGGCCCAGTGTTACCAACTGCTGTTTTCTTTAGCGCACTAGCATTCATAGTGGCCATTTCCCGTTGTGTGTTTGTCTATCTGAAGCCTGCTTTGTGGCAGGTTGCTCACCTGCCCACTGGGTGGTGGGCAACCTGTCTAGCTGTGTGCGCGCGTGCACCAGGGTGTCGAACAGGAATTTTTTCGGGTTCAGTTTGGGTTCACACCTTTAGGGTTCAGTTCCGGGTTCGGCTCCAGAGTGACATCCAGTCTTGGTTCGAACCGGTTCAAACGAGTTCAGGCAAAAAAAAAATTATGAATGTAGATGGGTTTAGTGAACCTTATTATGCTGTTTACTTTTCTGTGTGACATTGATATATTAAATAAAAAATGCTAAATTTGCTCAGTGCAAGATGTTTTCACTTCCCCAATTTAACTTACTGTGGGTAGCAAAAAGATAGGAGCTCATGGTAAAAGCTACAGAATCAAATGAACTCAAAATTAGTGGAAATAGAATTCA
Source organism: Amblyomma mixtum (assembly GCF_055824585.1). Classification (NCBI taxonomy): domain Eukaryota; kingdom Metazoa; phylum Arthropoda; class Arachnida; order Ixodida; family Ixodidae; genus Amblyomma; species Amblyomma mixtum. Next base: position 26,047,387 of record NC_143014.1, read on the forward strand.
TCTGATGAGAGAGAGAAAGGAATTTTAATGAGAGGAAAAGGAGGAGAGGTCGGCCAGTGGTAACATGGCCCTGGCCTGCTACTGAGATACATCTGATGAGATACACAAGAAGAAAAGCTGGTGGATTTTGCATCTACAAAACCCTTCAGCTTTAGCAGTTTGGGAGACCCCGTCGCTCGAGTAATAGGTCTCCCCTGGCGCTTGAGTCAGTCGGGAATTTCTTCTATGCAGAGTACTTACACGGGCACCCTCTACATTACCGCACACTATTGAGAAAGGAAGCTATACTGTATCAGCGGGTACACAAAAAGAAGACACCTTTCCATCACCACAAAATCAACTACCCCCCTCTCTTTGACACACCTCCAAAACATGCATCTCAAGAGGTTACCGAATAAATTTTATTTAAATCTTACGTTTGACATTGCCTTTGTAACTCGTGTTATATATCTACACCCCCTGTAGCTTTGTGTCTTCAAAATCATAGCTAATCGTGGCTTCTTGCCAGCACAGTGTAAAATTAAGATTTTGGCCTTTGCTGATGTCCTCGCCATCTTTTATCCTGACATAAAAATGCAGGCTTGGATGGATTGGTAGCACTTCCTATCTCTACGGACACAAATCTGCAGCATTTTCATTGCAACTCGGCACTGTGACACGGTTGCAAGTGCTGCATTGCGCGAAGAAAAACATAAATACGCTACATAAATTTCTGTGAACTTTCTGGGGCACTATCAAAAGACCCTTATGCATCAACCAAATTTTTTGACACCTTGATAGAGTCTGGTAAATCTGTCGTGCACTTCTAGTCTGAAAGCACTACTTAAAGGGGTCTAACCCAACAAAGCATCCTGTCTGAAACCTCGGAGTAACTCGAGTAAGTTCGGAGGAGTGTCATGCCAGCTGTAGCCAATTGGGGAAGGGTGTCACACTAGCTTCCGCCAAGTACAGATAGGGCGAGGAGTGGGAAACCCGGCTGCATGACATTCAGATGCCAGAGGCGAATGCTTTTGCATATCTACTCAGCTTTTGCCCACCAACTGGTAACCAGGTTCTTATTTTTCAAAACCACAAACGATCCCTTCCTGGCAGCTGTGCTCTTTAGGTGACAAAGTGCCCATCTGTCTTTTCTGGACATGGCCGTGAGAGTGTTTTATGCTGATACATTTGGTTTCCTCACTCTTCGCTTTTCCTTGGAACACCTGTACGGCCTCTCCAAAACGCAGATGACAAAGGTTCTGATCGGTCATTACTTCCTCTACCCATATGCCTGCTGCTTTACCTAGCCTATCTTGGCAACGGTGTATTAGAGTGAGCTCAGCAAATGTAGATTCAATAGGCCGCAAAAACCTTTTTTGGACTTCAAACATGGACGGACCTTACAGTTAGGCCGTGCCGTCGCAGTGAATTGCAACCTGTGCTAGCAACGAGCAACTATTTACGTTCGTTTAGGACATACTTCAGCAGACAAAAGGGACATTTAGGTCACGCCTTAAACTATAAGATTTATGCTTGTGATAAAAGACACTGAAATTTCGTGTGAACTTTTGGTGTTAAAAGGACTGTTTAGCATATGGAAAAGCCGCATGATGGATAAACACGCAGAACTGCCACGTTCAACGACCTCACTGTTCAGAGAACAGTGTATTTTAGTGCAAGATGTAGGTATATGTTGTGCAAGTTCCACCTCCTGACTGGTTGCCCTTTTTTGACGTGTGCCCCTTCTGGAATTTCGATGTTGTGGGCGTAGTAAGGGAGTTATGGTGGTGTGAGGCCATATGCCAAAATCACTGAATTCAACCTGGTTAAGCAAGGCACGAGGAGAGTCAAGGAAGTTCCTGATGTTCCATGCAAGAAAAAAAAATAAACAAGCTTTGGAGATGGCCGAGTAGCCTAAGGCATGTGTGAATCAAAGCTTTCCTGCTGCACCACCACTGGTTTGAATCCCACTCGAAGTTAGAGTATGGTAGTTGTTGACAATTCTTACTGCGTTCCCAGTATAGCCTCCTTTCTCCAAAATTGCTGAAGTATGTGTGTGTGTGCAGGTGTGTGTAAAGCCTCCACCCTTGATGCACACTTCAGTGGACGCACGTCCAGGCACTCACTGGTAAAAATGGCTGGTGGCTTAGCATTGCTAAGCACGAAACATTGTGCAAAAGCACGGTTTTTTGCAGGTGCAAACGACCGCCACGTATCTTAAAGTGCACTAGAGGACCCAGTCAGCCAGTTATGCTCCTTTCCTTTCCTAAATATCATAGGAGTCGAGACCGTATGCTGGTTTTGAGAAAAGGAAATGTGCATAACTGTATGTAGACTCCATCACGTACTCAATGCGTGACCAAGATGTTCACTGACCCAGTGAGGCAGTTACATCTGCCACTCAGAATCTTGAAACACACAGACAGACACCGCTTAAACCAGGAGAGCACAGCTTAAAGTGCTTTCACACTGAAATGCATCTTCAACCCCCCCCCCCCCCCCGCCCCCACAGCCGATGTAGCCAAGGTGGATGCCTCCGCCAAAGCGTTCTACAAAAGAATGCCTACAACCTTAAGCTTCTCATCTCAGACACCCACAACCCTAAGAGCAACAGCAAGAAGAGTCAAAACAGCGTGACGAAGCCGTCTGCTAACGATTGGCATTTATTTTTTTTTATATAAGCAGAACAATTTTAGCCTATTGGCATAGCACAAAATCATTTCACCACAGTTACATTTCATTGAAGTAGCATCTTTCTGGGCGTAATCATTATCACATGCCAGCGAGTGCATGTATTTCCGCATTGCTTTTTTGCGTAATAGCTTTTTTTTTCTTAAGTATCTCTACCGCTGCTACAAGCCCACCTTTCCTTGCTTATTTCCGTCGCATGCAACAAACAATGTTTGGACACTGAAAAAAAAACTGCACCAATTTATACTTGCTTCATTTTGTAATAACAGTAGTAATATCTCAGGTTTAACGTGCTGAAGGGACATGGGGGCTATCAGGGATGCCATAGTAGAGGACTCGTTATCAATGTAGACTAGCTGCGGTTCCTCAACGTGCCCTTACATCGCACAGTACATGCGTGTTTTTGCATTTCGCCGCCATCGAAATGCAGCCTCCTCGGCCGGGATCAAACCCCCGACCTTGGGGTCAGCAGCCGGCCACCATAGGCACTGAGACATCATTTCGTATCTATTATTTAGTAAAAAGTCAACTATTTAGTAAAAATATGGGTTTGGATCGGTGCCGGTTGCAGGCAAAAATACGGGTTCGGTTTTGGTTCTGGTTCGACACCCTCGTGTGCACCCCTAGCCACCTGCCCATCGTGTCAGGTGGCTGTTCAATTAATTGCAAAAGGCTGCTCTCCCACCAATGGCAGCACCTGCCATTGAAGGGCAGAGGTGCATCGCAAGATTGCTGCACCATTGTGGTAGGAGTGATATGAGGACTCCCAGAGATCAATGAATATAAAGCAGATAATGACGTACCAATTCTGCATAAACAGACATTAACTCGTTATCGCTATCCGAACAGCTGCCATTCATGAACACTGGATATGAACAACGGAATCAAAGTGAAAGCCTAAGTGCTAGCGCAGCTAATTTGTATTTGGCCTAAATATGCAAATCGACCATAATTTTTTTAACTTGTATCTTACTATAGCCAAGGCTAAGTGTCCCTGCACAAAACAGCTCCTCAAAAAACATGTACAGACATAGAACAGATGCAGAAAAGCAGTAATATGCCTGGTAGACATTAATCAGGGAAGAAAAAGACCACACAACAAGCTGGCACTACTCCAGTAGAGTTCTCGGAAATGAGCAAGGCACTGCATGACACGCCTCTGCACTTGCGGGGATTTATTTCAAGGTTGTTTGCTCAGGATTATCATCCCCACATACTTATTCGTGAGGACTGAAACCTTCCTGCCGCTGTTGAGAAAAAGAGCCCAATGACATCGTTACATCTCATCATCTGTCTGCTTAACCGCACAGGGGCCATTCTCTTCACTGCACAGTACCACGCAGGAGGCAGGTTCGTTTTTCAGCAGAATGGCTATATCTGTAGAGATAGCGGCAACAAATCTTAGCCGCATAATGTAGACAGACAGCAAATAGTGGCCATAGTACTGCGAACATCCATATTACATCTTAGGTGGTAAAAAAAATTAATGCAGCGATACCAGGCAGAAAACAATACTCCCCACTGAACACCAGTTGATGTTTTTGACTATAGTTTCTTGAAGTATTCATCATAAAAACTCAAATCAGACTATCTTCAGACTATCGGACATCATACTGAAGCTCAGTGCTACAACTAGCATTAGAAAAAATTATCAACATAGCCAAAAAACCGCCAACACCGAGGTGATCTGCAAGACAGTTCAGATATAGGGTGGTGTTCTATGCAAAGAAAAGTAGCGCACCGTGCTCTTTATGCCAGCAGCAAAATTCAGCAGAGTCGCAAATTAGTTGGAACTGAAAGCTAACTTCTTGAACTACATAACTAATGGCTTAACAAGTTGGAAAGTTCATTGGTAACGTTAAAATAGCATGCAATATCTATGGATCACCAGTGACCCATGCTCAATGGGCATGGTACGGAGAAACCTGCATTATTATATGTGAGTAAATTACATGAGTCAAGAATAAATGTTACCCTGATGTTGACGATGTGTTCGAATGAATTTGTCAAGCAACTCGGGTATTTGGCCTGGCTTTCCGACTTTCAGGAAAGGCGCAACCATGGCCTTTTTCCATGCCTCAGCTATTTTCCCCGTTTTCCTTGTTAATAGTGCCTCTGTGGCAACCATGGAGGTGTGTTAAAGCAGTGCACAGTGTATGCCATCTGGACTGTTTAGGAGTTGAAATCACTCAGTTTGTACTTTTCATTAATGCCTACTTCAGGGAGATTTTTTCCTTTTTAGCCATGTTTGCAATCTTGGAAATAGTCTTTTAAGATGAATGAACTGGAAATTGAAGCAAAATGTCTTTCTAATATATTGGCTTGCTCTTCAAGAGTTGTCTAAATACAGGTGTCAATAGTAGTGGAAGTCAGCATTAAACTTCCAGACCTGCTCCCACATATTCTTGGATGTGAGCGAACTGTGCTTTAGCTGTGGCGTTTTTTAACCTCAAAGGTTTTCGCTGTAAAGTGTCACCGAAAAACCTACAAAACTTTGTTGTCGGTTTTTTTTTTTCGCCGTTCAACATCCTTGTGTTAATCATCTTATACATTTCCCAATGAGCAAGCAAGGGATAGCTTCATTTACTGTGGCAAAAATGCAGGCAGCAAACTTATCATTAATGTCATCTATACTGAACTTGTCTGACATTTTCTTCTCCAAAGCAGCATTTGTTATAATGAGAGATCAGTCAGCGAGATTAAGCTTCCGTCTGGTTCATTAGGGATGATGGTAGGTGAGAATGTTAGGATTATTATGGTGGGCAAATGATCACTTTCATGAGGGTTGTCCAAACATCCTATTTAAAATCACTAAAAACAGACAATGAACGAAAAGCTCAATCTGGGCAACTCATTTTCCTCAAGCTCGGGGAATAAATAGGTTACTTTTCCTGTATTCATTTTATATGTCATTGCAAAGGACAATCTTCAATTGTGTGTTCAATGCCCCCTTAAAAAAAGCAAAACGCACATTAAGACTTCTGACTACCAGGTATAGCTCCCATAGCTGTTAGAAAAGTCCTTCTAATGCATCCTGTGTCTTTATGATGGGGTATAAATCAAATATATAAATTATCATTTTATAATAAAGACAAGAAGAGTTGCTGCAATGGCCTCTAGTTTGGTTTTAAGCTGCACTTTGTGAGTTGCAATACCAGGCTTGGTGATGATAGTGATGCTTTCCAAAAGCCTACTTGAAAATTCTCAGTCTTGCTACCTGGGTACAAGAGATAAATATTGTAAGGTATGGGTAGCGCACGCAGGGTCATTGGGGCCGGTCATTCTTTCTCAGCACCCCGCCGCTGCCGTCTTCAATGGACCCCCCCCCCCCTCCGCGACGGGAAGGAGGGGTGCGCTCAAAGCGAAGAATGACATTTCTTGGAACGATGCGTGCGCGCAGGCGCCGGGCCGCTCGGGCGTCCATCGCCCTTTGGGGCTGATTCGCGTCGGCTAGGCAAAAGAGCGGTGGCAGCTTGGGACTGAAGGGCCGCCACACGACGACACCCCCCCCTCTTGACTTAATCCCCTCGTCTCAAGGGACACCAGCCGAGACACAAGCTCGCGACGAACGTCTCGTTCGAAAAATCTGTAGAATTCCTGAGGATTAAGCACTGCCGGACTGCCGTCAGGGCGCCGTTGACGAGGGGGGCAGTAGAGATGAGGAATAGCCGGCGACAGCGCGGCTAGCCGAGAGCAGCGAAGACCTGGGTTGGGTGACACTACTGACCGGGTGCCGGTGGGGCGCCGACTAAACAGCCTTGGGAAGGCAAAGTCGCCTTGGAACGCAGGTCCAAGCTCGCAGTGGAGTGGTAACTGCCCGCTTAAGCCCGATAATCCCCAATTCCGAGACGACGCCAAGGTCGAGGGGTCATTGGGGAAACCGTTGGCACGCACTCGCACGAGTGTGTTTTGTGTTTGTTTTTACTTTTATTTTGGAGGGATAGAATGTTCTACCCCACACATACTGGCACTGGCTGGCACGACTGTGTGTTTTCATGTTTGTTTTTACTTTTATTTTTGCGAGGGAAAGGATGCTTCTACCTCGCACGTGCTGGCACGACTGAGCGTTTGTGTTTGTTTTTGCTTTTATTTTCATATGGAGAGGGTGGTTTGCCCTACGGAAGCTGGAGGGCTGGCGAGGCTCTCGATAAACCAATCATGTTAAGAGTGTAACATGATTGGAGGCTACCAAATGTGGGCCGGGCCTTTAGGGCTTCAAAACCTGGCCCCAGAGCTGGAAAAAGGGTTCTGGGCTAAGGTCAGGTGCTATGCATCTTCGGCTACGCCGAGTAGGGGCCTCCCCTAGTGTTAGCCAGTTCCACCTTTTTGTTGTTTTGTACCTTTTTGCCGCTTAATATGTCTCCAGTGCCTAATTTTGTATGTGATGTAAATATCTGTACAAAACTTCAAGTATTCGCCTTATCCCTGCATCGTAACTCACTGCAAGACCGTCTCTGACGGGGCACCCCTGGTGCAAGGAAGGAGAAGAGAACCTGAACTTTACTATTATGCTTCTTGGTCAAGCTGTCCCAGCTAATCAGCGCTTGTTGCCTGGGGCTCAGTGCTCAAGGGGGTTGAAATTGGAATACTGAGTTCAGTGCATTCCAGTGCAGGCTCCCGCAGTGGATAAAATTAGAATTTTGAAGTGTTATAGCATCACTGTAAACTCATTATATTTGCTGAAGGCTATACTTCTGCACAGTATCAGGTTCCAGGGCGTGCAAAGGTCTGCAGCGAGGATTGACAAACACGATATTTGAGGCACGAAAAGAAAAACTACTACCACAGATTTACTGCTAAAACCCACGGTCCCTGTAGCTGTTTGCTTTCATTATATTTAAACATTGTTGCAGCTATTAAGTGCACGCCACATACTGTCTGCTTCTATCCATTCTGCACTTTTAAATCAGTAACACCATAGTGTTGTGGGCATGTACAGTGCTCATATAATTAGTGCCAGTGTGCACTGGGCTTTTGCCAAACAATTCTACTGCAGGAAAAAATTACCCCATTATATATATCAAGTCTGGGTACATGATATACATATTTAAAAAAAAAAAGGCTCAAAACAGAAGAACAAAACACAGAGAAGCATAGTAACCGTGATCAAGGCAACACCAAAAGCATAAAAACCATTTCAGTTTACTTAGTTTAGTTTAGTTTATGGGGTTTAACGTCCCAAAGCGACTAAGGCTATGAGAGACGCCGTAGTGGAGGGCTCCGGAAATTTCGACCACCTGGTCGTGCACTGACATTCAACAGTACACGGGCCTCTAGAATTTCTCCTCCAAAGAAATTCTAGCCGCCGCGGCCGGGATCGAACCCGCGTCTTTCGGGTCAGCAGCCGAGCACCATAACCACTGAGCCACCGCGGCGGCTCAAAAACCATTTCGTCACATCAATACAATCAATTAGAAGTAATCACACTGTTTGTCCATCTTTCTGTGTCATCAAAATCTTCCAATGCATAACCAACTAGCCCTGAAATGCCGCTTCTGAACTGAGCAGAGACAAATGCCATCCCACAACTAAGCCAAATCCGCAGTCATTCATAACCAGAGAACACATCCAAAAAGAAGAAATAAGATGAAGCAAAGCACTGGAAGAAGATAAAAGGCACCTCCTTTTCATGCGCTACTACTAAATGACTCGAAAGCACTTCAATCACTAACAAGTCAACTATCACTGTGGGTGACAAGAATAGTCATTCGATTGAAATTTTGCGGCAAGGCACGCGTAAAAAAAGCTTGACGACAATTACAATACTCGTTAATGCGGAATTTCAGCGCAGTTGTTGACGTATTTTAATCCTAGGTAATCGCACACAGAAAACGCAGTGCAGAACGGCTGCAGCACTTGGCCTCAGCTGCGTACGCGTGCTTCTACTTGGCCAGAGCATTTCACAGCAGCCACCGCCACAGACGAAGCACAGCAGTGTTTCGCCTACTCCCGCCATACCCTCCCCCTCCGCTTTCCTCCGCACTCTCTTTGCTTCCACTATACTTTCATCTGCTGCTATGCTCCTCGTTTGCTCTCTTTCATACTCCACTGTGACCATTCCCTCTGCAGGCTATGAGGCCAACAGCGATGTCATTTCTACAATGACCAGTTTGCACTAGCAAGCGAGAGAGAAATTTATTACACTCCATTCATTCTCATTAGACAAGCCCCATGTCTGGGCAGAAAAAGCAACACCCAAGCCAAATCACTTGTCAGCATTTTGTCTCCGTTCTTTTTCTTCACTCAGGTGAAGAAAGTAAGCTCGTAAAGTAAGCTCTTCAATAGAAAGTAAGCTCGAAGTAAGCATATCAGGAATTGAAAAAATTCACCAAATTGGTAATCCCGACTCACGATGCTCACAGCAAACCCCGTCTGGTCATCTTTAGGTTACGTGACTACCATGATAAGGTCAATATTTTGAAAAGCTGCTCTAAACTGAAGATTCCAATTTTTCAATCAGCGAAGAGTTTTCACGCAGTATTCAGGACGTTAGAAAAAAGCTGTGGGATCACACAAAAGAATATTGTGACAAGAAAGAAAAAGTGAACCTGATTCACGATAAGGTTAAAATAAATGGTCGTATTTTCGCCTGGGATAGTGAGTGTGATGACATGGTGGAATTAAAACCTAAAAACGACAAGTAACCCAATGTGTAACCACGGGCCACCCGGTCTCAAAGTCGTCAACATCCTTGATAAATTTGAATGCACATAGCCTTGTGAATAAAACGGAAGCCCTAGAAGGCATCTTGCTGACATTTAGGCTTAACATTGTCTGCGTTACAGAAACATGGTTACACGTGAATATTTTTGATCATGAAATTGTTCCTCCTGGTTATGTGATTGTATGGAAAGATAGGGCAACAAGGGGCGGGGGCGTAGCCATTCTTTTTAAAGAGGACATATCCTATTCTATCATGCCAGATGTTCCGGGCATTGAGGCTGTGTGGTGCAAGGTCTTCTTCCAAGAATGCATTGTACACGTTGGTGTCATTTATAGACCACCAAATTCCGAAGTGTTCCGTCTAGACTGCCTGCATGATTACATGTTGAAATATATGTCTAAGAGCAAGATTATTATGGCTGGTGATTTAAATCTTCCTGACATAGACTGGAGCACTGTAGTCCTAGAACAGTTGGAAATAATCGGATTTTAGATTTCTTGTTCACCTTTAATCTTGATCAACTTGTAACTACACAGACTCGTGTTCAGGGTACTTCTAGTTCTGTTCTGGACTTAGTCTTCGCTAGTAATGATTTCCAAAAAAGCAGTACCCATGTAGAAATACTCGACGGCCTGTCTGACCACAAATTAATCTTATGTACTTTCCCATTGCCTCGTGTTGAACATGACTGACTTGTAAAACATGTCCTTGCTTTTAACAGAGCAGATGATGCTGCTATTGTAATGTATCTGGTTCACGAATATTAAGGCTTTTGCAATTTTTGTACTGATTGACAGTCACACATTAACGATGTATGGCTGCAATTTAAGTCCCATGTCAGGTATTGCATCAACAGGTTCGTACCAAAAGTACTGAAGGTGACGAGGAAACACAATACATGGATTACACGCGATATAAAACACCTAAAACGCAAAATCAAAAGCCTTAGAAAAACAAATAAAATATGCAAGAGTTTTGGGTATCACTCCCAATTGAGTCGTCTTAGAAAATTATTAAAGCTTAATATACAGAGCGCTAAAGAACGTTTCAATAGCAACACTCAGCACAATTTTATTAAGAACTCTCCTCAGAAATTTTGGCATTACATAAAATCACAGCAGCGCTCCAATGTATCGTCTCATATGGATAGCAAAGGCCGGGCACACACCTTCAATAGCTATTTCCATTCAATATTTACACGTTATGTGAACACTCCAGATCAGTCATTTATACCTTTAAAGGGAGACAAAAAACTACTAGGTTTGCCTAGAATCTTAGAATCTGGTTTACTGTCCATGTTATTAAATATCAATCCAAAGAAGTGTACCGGTCCAGACGGAATACCTAACGCTTTCTTAAAATGGTACGCCGCACTAGTCAGCAAATACTTACACCTCATTTTCTCGAAATCCATACAAGACTGTTGCCTTCCAGATGAGTGGAAATTAGCCAAAGTTATCCCAGTTCACAAATCTGGTGACAAAAAATGTGTGACTAACTACTGACCAAGCTCATTAAACTGTAGCTGCTGTGAAATGTTAGAACATGTAATTTTAAAGCTCATTACAGAATTTGTAGAACCCAACCATATACTTCACCAAAATCAGCATGGCTTCCGACGCGGACTTTCCACCGTTACACAGCTAGTGGAAATTATACACGACCTAGCTCAGGCTCTCAACAACCAGTCGCAAATCAATATGATCTTTCTTGATCTGTCAAAAGCATTTGATCGGGTCTCCCATACAAAACTCAGGTGCTACGTTTTTTTAGACCCTAAGCTTATGTTCTGCCGAGACCATCTTATTCCCCCAGAGCCAACGAAGAGTTGCTCAGCTATGACTCGGCACATTCCAAGGTAGTAAAAAGAGCTACAGCCTCGCTTTGCTTGGATTCTGCTCTTCAAAAATCTTGCCCCCATAAAATTCAACAGAGTATAAATGATCAGGTTTCACGACTCTTAACAGCATGCTTCCCTGGACCAGTCATTTCAGCTGTTGCTGAAACACTGATGCAGAAACAAAAAGGCTCGCGGAAAAGAACTGAACCCCCTTCCTCAAAGCCGGTGGTGGTCCCTTACTCTCCCACAACCTGAAAAAAGTGGCTGGCAGGCACCCCTTGGTGTTCTCTGCACCCAACAAGCTGTCAAAGCATTGCCCTTGCATCACTGGTTGTGCCGGCGGGGGCTGCAACAAGAAGCATGGGGATGCCTATGTTAAATGTGCCACAGCTGTGGTTTACCGCATCTCCCTCTCTTGTGGGGCTTCATATATTGGCCAAACTGGCTGCTGCATTAATGACCGGCTACGGGGCATTCGAATACCGTAGAAAATAAGGATACAAATGCAAACCCCGTGCGGCACGTTGCTATGTGTGACAGCACGTGTAGGGCAAGATTTGAGAAGACCATGATTCTTGGCAAGAGCGGGAATGATAAGGCTAGGCTCCTTCTAGAGGCTTATTACATTGAAAAGTTGTCTGAGCGTTGTGTGAATCTCGTGTGAGCACTCGTGAATGTCTTATGTGTCCTTTCTTTCTGTCCCTTGTCCATTTTTCGCGCTAACTTCTTCAGAAAATCCTGGGAAAAACTGGACTATCAGAGACGACAGTTTATTTTTCATTGTTGTCCACAGCTTGTCGACATGAAAGAAATTTGAACAATCTAAGAAAACTGGCAAATATTAATCTAGCTCTCTAATTATGGGGTCATATTTTTATTTTACTTATATATACTGCGGTCTTGAAAAACAAGACCATCACAGGTGGGTACATAAATTTGTATAACATCAAAGGACAAAAAGAAAAAAATGCAGCAGACAATACAGCAGCAGTAGTTGCCATTTTCATACACAACCTTTTCTGTGACATTGCTTCGGCACTTCTACTCATTTGCATATGATTGTTCCCACTTCCACTTCATTATCACTAATTTCAGGAGGGGCTACTACGTTTTCTACTAGATCATTTCGATTACAAAAGAGCAAATCTAAGGTATTACCACCATTTGATCCAAAATGCATAGGAAAATCCACAAATTGGCATAGCCCATAAACGCTCACAACTTCACATAGAGCAAAATGAAGTGCGGAACGACTACCTTCAATGGGATAACAGTTGTTCCATGTAATGTCTGGCAAGTTACAATTGCCCCCCAACAAGATTGATTCAGAAGCCAGAGCCGACAGTGAAAGGGAGAGGCTAAGTAAAGGATGTTTACTAATGGACGTAGGCGGCCTGTAAAACGAGCCCAAAATACGGCTGTTTCCACTCAAAAGTATTAATTTGCACCAATCTCACTCCGAATAGACATCAGCACAATCTAGAGGCACACTCTGTATTCGGTTATGAACAAGCCCAAAGACGCCTCCACCATGTGCATCACGGTCGCTGCGATAGGCTGTGTATTTCGATGGGAAAAATTCAGAGCTTGAAATATGAGACTGGAGCCAAGACTCAGTGCCAATAACAACATTAGACTGCAAAATGTCAACTAGGCCAGAAAATTCCGCAGTCTTATTCCTGACACTTTGGCATTTTACAACAATAACACACAGCCGATTATCAGTGACTGCACAAAGCCTTGGAGGGGCCTGGTTTGGTTGCTATTGCATAATCTCCTTAACTGAACCGGTAGTACCATCTACACATAGGTTTTTCCTTGCATTGTTAATTGTCAAATTTAAGAGCATATTTTTTAAATCACGCTCTTTTGCATGGGAAACTGGCTTGCTCCTTGCTTCACGGATATTCTTAGAGTAATCTTCACTTAGCAGCAGACAGAAGGCACTGCTTGTTTTTAAAGAGACTGAAATTTACAATTATCGGCCTCGTCTTCTCAGTCGATTCTTTGCCAATTCTATGCGCTCTTTCTACTGAAGTAAGACTAATGGTTATGCCTAGTTGTTTTTCACAGATTAAGAAATTTCGTCTCCGATTCATCCCAGGATACTTTACCAGTGTCAAGAATGCCAAAAAGTACTAAACTGTTGCTGTGGGAACGGTTTTCCAGTTCGCCTTGATTACCTAGTACATTGCGCATTGCAACAGCTAATTGGCTTTTCTGTGACTATAATTCTTTCACTCCGCTTGTTGACGATGGGGGGCAGCTGCTGTGTTTTAACTTCCACCACATCCTGCGCATTTTCACTGACTGAATTTTCTCAAGTATAATTCCATGAGCTAGAATCTTGTGCTATTATTTCCTCAAGTATGATTTCATGTGCTAGTACTTTTGTTAGACAGCGCATTGCTTCAACAAGCTCCTTATCCAGTGTTTCTGATGGAGGACCAGGGTTTTCTACTATATCACCGGAGAACATTAAGCACGCCTTCAAAACATTGAGAACATCAAGCGATCAACATGCATTAACCGCAAGAACAATGCATTCAACCACAACCCTCAACACAAGTGCGCTAGGCTCTTCACAATTCAAAGAATGGTGAAGAGGTTGAGTTCACATCTGAGATGCAAAGGGGGAGCATCTGCAATAACAACTTTTGTATACACAAAATCATTTCAGCTACTATATGCAACCACCCCAGATGAGAAAATTCTTTGTTCCGTATTTTTTTGGACTACTCAAAGATAGTGGAGAAGGAAGCCATGCATTGGGCCTGTTCCATTCAACTCCTGCACTGACTGCATGCACAAAAGCTTCAAGCATCAGGATACAACAACTAGACAAGAGAGGGGGCATTGCCTTGTGTTCATTAATATATCTCATCGCAATTTAACAAAATTTTTTTTTGCTCAAAACAAGGCAATGCATGCTTGCTCATGCAAAGAGCAATGATTTGTGCAAAAAAGAGTCTTCCATGGCAGAGCTACAGTATGTGCTATGAAGGATGCTGTGGAAGAGGGCTGCGCATGAATATAAACCACTTCGATATGTTTTTGCTGATCACCACAAACTTCAGTACACCAGCATTTTTGCACTTAGCCTGCATTACAGTGCAGCCATCGCAGGTAGGTTTCAAGCTGTGACCACACGTTTAGCAATAGAACGCCAAACACAAGATGCCATTTATCCCCTGCAAGTAGGCTGTGCAGTGAGCATTTTCTCTACACACAGCATTAGCTAATGCTGGCCAAACCAGACTCTATACTAGATAAACATAAGGCTGAGGGACCACAGAGGTTCCTTCAGGTGCACCATACCACTTGCATTTAGCTGCTTATTGCAAGAAGACTTTAATTTGAACAACCAAATTCTTCTCACCTGTTGATCGTCATTATGCAAGAGCAAGCCCCTCAAAAACACTAGGCTGTTAAGAAATTTCCTAGCTGCTGCACACTGTGATACTAAATTATGCTTGTGCTTTTTTTTATTTCTGCATCAGTGTCCAGTAGTTAACATGTTAAATCTCAGAAACTTTCAGTTGTAAGAGCTTATCCAAGTTTTTTTCCTGTCTTGTCTATTTTGAACACATTTTTATTTTCCTCAGGCATCACGTGCATACCACCATGATATCCAGTCTGGGCCACTGCAACACTAGCCATTGGAGTCCCACAACTGCCACAACCAAGCCATATAATCCGCAGGCAGAGATGAGTACACATTGGATGCATTACATCTTCCGCATCGAACTGACCAGTTAAAAACAAGGCTGCCTAACTAAAAAAAATGGCACAAACCAAAATAACGCCAGGCATCATCAAGATATTTTATGCAAATTTGGCTGTTCATACCTGTCATGAACCACCAAGACAGTTGCTAAAACAATAATGAACAGGGACATACTTCGGAGCAATAGCGCAAACAGGACAAGGGACAAAATAACGAGTAGACACACACAGCGCTGTGTGTGTCTACTCGTTCTTTTGTCCCTTGTCCTGTTTGCGCTATTGCTCCGAAGTATGAACCAACAAGCCCGAATTTCAACGTTGGAGAGGGACACTATGGTTTCACATGTAGACACAAAAAATCGCACGAAAGCACTGTCCATTCAGTTGCCATACTTTCTTTTGTAAACATTACTGCAAGAGCTGTAGAAGTAAGTCACTGAATCCTTATCAGTGCTGTTGAGCAATGCAGGTCGATGGGATCCAGTAGGAGCTTCATGCAAATGTTTCTTTGTGGTTAAAAAAAAAAAAAGATATTACAGGGTGCTTCAAGGACAGTTTTCTCAGTTGTTTGGTTTGGTTTATGAGGATTTAACATCCTAAAGCGACTCAGGCTTTGAGGGACGCCGTAGTGAGGGGCTCTGAAAATTTTGACCCCCTGGGGTCCTTTAACGTGCACTGACATCGCACAGTATACGGACCTCTAGAATTTCACCTCCTTCGACACTTTACCGCGCGGCCGGGATCGAACCTGCGTCTTTCAGGTCAGCAGCTGAGCGCCATAACCACCGAGCACCGCGAAGGCCCTCTTTTCAGTTGTGAATGCCTCGAACATTTTAGATCTCAGCCAAATATCAACTAAAGCCTGCTTTTTTGTTGTAGTTCTCTGGCTTTTCACACCTCAACTGTGACGTGATGAAACACAGCTTTTCTCAAAACGTGATTATAGTGTTAAGAGTTACTGAAATATGCTGATTTTTCCCTGGCAGATCCTGTTTAATATATTTAGTGACCTGAAATATCAGTTGTAAACTGCAGTTCTCATCCTGATGGCAGTGCTATTAAAGAGAGCATTGACATCTACATCCAATTTTTGTTCTTGGTAAAAATGATGCTTCTGCTTTTTTGGACTATGTCATATTTTTCTAGCAGCAAAAGGCATATTTATTCATGTGAAAGCATATATCCCATTAGTACAAAAGCCAGCATATGCAGTCTGCAGTTGATGGCACGAAATTAGGAGGATGCAATAGCGCCAGTGTACAGTGTCACAACACATGTAAGCTAAATGTACAATCATGAATGATGAAATGTAACATACCATGACCTATGAAAGTCATGACTCGTAGCCATAGTCATGACTGTCATTCCACAATGCATAATGACTCCGCACTTTACAAGTAACGTAATCTAAGGTGTATGGCGTTTGTACATACCAAGTATGCGTAGTTATGACGCGTAGTCACAGTCATAACCAATAACCATTCTGCAACATAGCATGACTCAACACTTAACAAGTAGCATTCAAAGTATGCATATAATGACCTATAATTGTTCTGCAATGTAGCATGACTCAGCACTTTACAAGTAACATAGGTAAGGTGTATATGATTGACCAAACAAATTGCAAAGTTATTCCTCATTGTCATAGGCATGACTCTACATCATTATGCAGCCTGGCATGACTCTGCACTTTAATGCTTTCACAATCTCACACAGTAAGCTGTCTTAAGTGTCTCTGCTGAATTTTTGCCCAGCAAATTCAGTCTAAAATTTTTCCGCGACTCGATTCAAACTCAGGACATCTAAAAAAAAATATAAACTCCGTTTGAATATCAATGACAGCATAGCATCGGCTTAGGGAATCGCGTGAAAAAGCTGTCTTGACGCACTGCAGGTTGCTTGCAAAAATGGATACCTGTATTTCATTTCTTCATCTTTTCTAGCTTATATAAAGCCCCATCCTCAGTGAAAGCAGTCTTTGTCATCAAAATGCCAAAATCCATCAATACATGCCAACTTACATTCAATGAAGTCGGACATCGCTTTGGCTGTGTCTTACCAGCCCAACCGAACCAGGTTATTTCACCCGACAGCTAACAGTATTTAAAAATAAGCTTTTCTGAGTTAAAAGAGAGCTTTCTTCAACACAGCATAGTCTGCAATGGTGTTAGAATGGAGCTAAGATATGTTACCTCATACTGAATAGTTAAGTTTTAGCTATTCCTGCTAGGTTCCTCATTTACTGCGAGGTTGGTAAGTAATGTCCATATCAGTTTTCAGATTTTCGAAAATGTCCTTTTTGTCGCCGCTGCAGCCCAAAGTATTTCCCAAGCCCAAGGCGAAGGAAACTGAATACAGGCGACCAGAGACAGTGCTAGCCATGCCTACGAGCCTGTGCCATTGTGTGATGCACGCTCGCAGGTGTGGCTAACACTCTCTCCAGCCATGTATATTCGGCTTATCTCACATGCAGCACCAAAACTCGTTGCACTGCGGCGGCAACGAGAATGGCATTTTCGGAAATCTAAAAACTGATCTCCACAGCCAGGGCAACCAACCAAGCTTCCACCCATACACACACGTGGGCACACATGAGCCTCACCATAGAGCCTAGTTTGTTGGCCTCCATCGGCAAAAACCAGCCTGTATCTTTTCCTTTAATTTATGCGAAAGGGTAAATTTGCACAATAATAAAAAAAAAACACAGATATTACTTACAGTGGACTACAAACCTCTCAGTAAATGAGGAGCCTGGAAGTAATACAGTCAAACCTGGATATATAGAACTCGAACAGGATCACGAAATATTTCGATATACTGATAATTCAGTATACAAAAAATGCCAGTAGATAAGCTTATTAGTAACGCTCAAGAAAGAATACATTGCACCCATGCTAGTGGTAAGTCTCTTCCAGCGACTGACTGGCACGCCACTCGCTGGGCATTGGTAGGCCTAACCTGCTTCGCATCGAAGCTGTAGCAGATGGTTCTTTGGATCCAGCCACTGCCTATCATAAGAGGTCTCATCCTGTTATCTGTAGGCTATAAATAGAATAATCGCTCATTAAAATTAAGGTACAACTGGTTTCTGCAATGTTCAGCAGAAAGGAAAGCCAGGGAACGGCCAACAACAGGCTTTAGTTGGGTTGGCTTCATTGCATGACAGCAGTGCAACAGAAAACGAGTGCAGGAGACCCAAGGCCATCTGTACAGCTCAGGTGGCTTTTCCCCCTTCAGAACACAAAAGTTTCCACTTTTTTACCACAAAATATTCTTCTGCACAAATAGTAACTTTAGAGTGAGCAGCAGCAAAGAATGAATTAAAAATAAACCCAGAGCCCACAAACAATTAGGCACCCCTCTGGATCATACATACTAAACTATAAAGTTGAGGAGCTATCATTATTTGAAGCCGAAATTTCACCTTAAAGTTGATCAAATCGCTTTTATTCAAGGCGACCCATACAAATCATTTGTGGAAACTTTGTTTCTATTGCAACTGCTAAACGAGCAAAATTATCATGAGGGTTCTGCTTTTGGCAATTTCACGTTATTTAGACCTTTGTTTTTGACCCTAGACAAAATTTAGGCAAAATTTGCAATGAAGCAGTAGTAAAGAAACATGACTTCTCACAAAATTTTTATTTCCATGCACAATGCACAGATAAAACCCTTTCTAACTAGTTTTGTATCATTTATGGGGAACTGCATGAGTACTGCATGTGTACTGTGCGAGCTGCTACTGCGAAGGTAGCTCAACAGCTCTTCAAACGAGCCCACGATTCCCTAGTGACATGCGCAGAACAGCCACCGCAATAATGGCATCTATGCATGTCTGGTCTCTCTTCTAAACTCACATTAGTAATTTGACTGAAAATTTCTTTCAGTTCATTGTTTGAGTGTGGCTAGTTAAAAAAGTACTCATTCACCTTGATTAGGTCAGGGAACGTCGGCATGTCTTTGAAGTTCCTGCTCTGTGAGGTCTCATACCACACCTCATCAGGGCACATGGCAATTAAGCGTAGGCTCTCAGACGACAGAAATATATTCTCATTCCACAGACATTCCAGTCACTATACCACAGCTAATGCTATGCAGCCAAGTACGACGACTGACCGCACCTTCTCGGAGAGATCATAGCCTTCACAGTCTTGATTTGGAGACCGTTTTACCACGATCACAAAAATGTTCTACATTTTGCATAGACTAAAATTTAATTTCCCTTTGCAGTTCCAGTCTTCACCCAGTATTGAAAATTTCCCCCCAATTTGGTGACACTGCCTTAAGCACACTGCACGTTCACCTCGCCACATGGTTTCACAGCGCTAATGCTGTCAGCAGGTCCCCAAGGCCGTGCAGCCGACCAGTCTCTGCGCGCGAAAGGTGATTGAAAAGCATCATTAGGATAAGCGCCACATGTAGGGGCACAGCGCGCAGTTTGATATATTGAATGATCAACGAATTTGTAGTTCAGTGTACTGCGAGACTTTCCTACACGTTTACACAGGATTTTCAAGGGGATATCTATGCGCTCGATCCAGTCAATAATTCAAATAACTTAGCTCAACTGCAGTTAAAAAGTTGACTATTTACTATTAGTTAATCAGCCTGCTCGATAACGTCTTAGCCGTATGCTGATGTACACCACAGCCGACAATGCTACGCTGAAGAAAGCACGAAGGGGTATCATTTAGGGCAATGAGGCTTAGAGCTCAACCAGCATTTTCATTTATGAGAGGACAGTTTGCCAGTTCAGTTTCCGAAAAGTACACTTAAAGGCTTTCATAGGTCAATCCCCAACACTAACAACAAAGGTTTAAACTTCCTTTACGAGCTCAAATGACATCATTTAGACAAGGTTGTTCCTTTATACAATACTGAGCGAGTTCTACTCTATGGAATGCCAAAGTACAACAATGGCACCATTTGCTTTCTTTAAGGGACCCAAAAACAACCTTCGCAGGCATATTCAACAAGTCTAGACAGATGGTCACTTTGAGCATTCAAGTCAGGCTTAGAAGCTATGGTTGAGCCCTATGATTTACAATAAATCTCTAAATTACAGTGTCTTAAAGAATTAGGGCTCCATCTCTCCATGCATTTTCATATTCAGATTTGCCTGCCCATGGTGTGGCAAGTGGATGGCGAACATTGCCTAGGCAATGTCTAATTGGGTTTGCTTTTTAAAAATATGTTTCAAGCGGACAAACTAGTACAAGCCTTCAAGCCAATACAGTGCTGCTACAGGACAGTTAGATCTGTCTGCTCACAAAGCTGCATGGTTCACCATTTTTTTGTTTCTTTTTTGGTCGTGTAGAGCGAAGGGTTGTAACAATACTTAAGTTCTGGATTTATGGTAAGATACAAATTGCGGTCCGATCAGAATTAATCTTGCCTGCACACAGTGAGCTTGGTAGAAACAGTGGTTGGCAAAATCCGTTCAGCCAATTAGCTGCTCAGCTACTTAGCCTTACCCACCTAGAAAATGACAACTCATCACAAGGTACTTGTAGACATAGCCCCAGTTAGTATGGTATACAATTTGAGGCGGAAACCGAGGCATAATGCCTGTTTCACATGCAAGCAAAAGCGCTAGCAAATCCTACTGCTGCAGCACAAAAACCTGTTTTGAGTAGACGTGGCAGTGATCAGCGAGGTTCCAAACAAGTCAGAATTTTCACTGCAACGCGCCGCTCAATCGCTTAGTCGCTTGCATGTGAAACAGCCTTAAAGGGGCTGTGAAAGGGGGCCTCAACAAAGATTTGATATGCCTGGGATGCTAAAGGATGCAGAGTCACAAATATTCTTCAGCAAAAATTTTTCTGACACGTTTTGTGGAAGCTGGGTTACTTGTAGTCAAAATTGGAATTTCCACGTCTCCGCGCCTTTCCCTCTCCTCTCGTCACTTTTTGCAGGCTGAAATGTCGGTCCGCCGGCTCCACGCACTGGGCCCCTCCGCCGACGCACGTGGGAATTCCCCGGGGGCGGAGCCACCACCTCCTAAACTAGTTTGGCATCGACAGCGCTTTCACGGCGAACCAATGATGGCATTTCGCTGCTGACATAAAGAGCGCTACACAATCCAATGCGCGCGAATTTGGGCGAAAGCTCGGTACCGCTGGTCACCACGAGACACGGAAGCGGGAGTTGTTAAAATTGTATTGTAAATTATCGGCTCGCTTTTGAGGTCTTGTACGCGGCATCAACGCTCGGTGGCCTGCACTCTGCATAATGCAAGCATTTTATAGCCAACTTCAAACACCCTCTTCAGGGACCCTTTAAGAAAAGGGCAAGTTTTAATCACGGAAAGCTCGCTTCAGAGATCACAGACATAAGAAATCATTGTGAGAAAACACCGAGTAGTGGTACAAATGTCAGAATCCTCCAGCCTGGTCCACCAAAAACCATTTCAGAGGCCCTTTCAGTATTTTTTTTTTTTTCCCTGTGGAAACGATGCAAAGAAAAAAAATTTACTGGTTAAAATAGGCTGCAGCTTGGTCAAAGTATTCATTGAGAGTTCCTTCCTTTGCCCCCAAGTTTTCTACTCTTTTTCACTCGCCTTCTTTTTCTTCTTCTCTTGGCTCAAATCTTGGATTGCCATAGCTTCGCACTGATCTAAGCCAAGGCAAGCATAACCTACAACCAGCTTTAATTACATGACGACTTAGACTAAGCTTCTATTAACGACTCCCATTGTAAAAAAAATAAAAAGGAGCTCAACTGTTATGACAGTGCTGCAAAAGGTGTACACTATGCACCTCTACGCATCAGTATACTTGAGACAGGGTGCATGTGTGCATACAGGAATGCCACATTGTACTAGCACTCCTTCCAGCACCACTGCTGCGATGCTTCGTGAATTCACTCCAACCGGGTGGAGCGCTCCTGTAGCCTCACGGTGCCTCCATGCTTTGCACCAACGAAAGCACCAGACTGGTGGCATTGGTGTAGTCAGTCATGTTTTTCCCCAAGTGTTTCCATGTGCACATGGTAAGGTCTTAACATCCCTGCAAAAGCAGAGCAAGCCTATCTGAACTGGGGCCATATTTTCTAACTATTCACTTTCCATTTGGTACTTGTGAAAGGTTGCAGCTTGCTAGTGACATAGGCCACAGCAGAACATGGCAGAAACATGCCTATGCTGACCTTTGTTCGCAAATACATTCCCATGCTGCTACTTTAGCAAGTGTTGTGCTATAGGAGTTTTCCGGGATGGCGACACACAACTTTGTTTCAAAAGAATGAAAACTTCAGCACCGTTGCAACTACAAGTACCAGCCATGATAGCACTGTTTATGTATGCCGGACAACTAATGTCCTTGCTGCCAAGTAAGCGAGCACGATGACACATTAGACATGTCAAAAAAAATTAAACGGCAAAAGAAAAGAAAAAAATTTGAGCATGCTGCCACGTAGTTGGTCATCTGCTTCCCCACCTTCTGTTACTGTTGTCACGACTGAAGTCACAGCCAAATAAAATGAACCCTTCCAAAATACGGCCCCTGGCATATATTTACCAATTCCTATCTTGCAATAAATTTGCAGCAAAATCAAAGGCAAATCGGTTTGGTCTCTGTCCGTCAACTAGAGGTCTCGATTCGGCTACACTTCCTGCACCAGTTCAGGTGGTGCAGCACTCTCGCACTAGATTTGTCAGTGCAACTAGCACCCCCTGAACGTTGGCACTTGATTTGATTTTGTGCTGCATGGGTTCTCCTGTGCTAGCCTCACGGCAAGTTCTCATCTCGCGCAAATAGTAAAAGATGCTTAATGTGCTCCATAGTAGACAGGTTCGCAGCCATCCTTATCTTGGTGACTGGTGTAGAGACAGGCGTATACGCGTGCTAGACATGGCATCTGCGTCGTGCCCTCAGCAAACAGCTGAAATGACACTGTGCATGCGTGGGTGTGCACGTCTGTGACATGCGTGTGAGTGACTGGCTGGCGGGTGCACTGCATATGGGTTTTCATTTTTCTGTCCAGCCTCAATCGCATGTTGCTCTACACCATTTCATTTTCGTGTGCAAATGTTATTACACACATCATGAAGGAGCATTTGTATAATAGACAGAAGATGAAACCTTTTTTAATACATGAGTGATCGCAAAGTTCGTGAAGACTTGCTGTGGCATCATCCGCACCTCCGCTTTCAGTAGCGACTGGCTTTGAGGTCGTCAGTCAGCTGGCATGCTTTCACCTGCCAGTCAGTCTCTGGTAGTCACTCTGCTGCCACTGTCCGCTGACAGTGAAGTTCAAATGAGTCTAAGTTACCAGGCAACTCTTTTTTGCTGTAAATGGTGGACAACCGCAGACACTTTTCAGGACGGAATGGCGACAGCCTACGCAGCATGCAGAAACTGTCGGAGATCATCTCAAGCGACAGTATGAATAACCTCTTGAATTCAAAGTCCAAGTATTTTCTTTCCTGCCTCTTCAAAGTACCCACTGACTCTGTGAAGGTCGACCCGCACCACTTTGCACTATGCAATATAAAGGGTCGTGTCAAATTCTTCATCCGTTTTGGAATTAACAAATTTAATGGGTGCTCCACAAGATGCATCACTTCAAACTATTGCACAGCGTTTAATACAACTAGCACAATCCCATGCATATGTCATACCACATGAGAAACACAAATATGTCTGCACGTTTCAAAGATTTGTCCGCAACACTGACAACACTACTATTGGGCTACACTCTCGCTTCAGGAACTGGCGCCGCACTGGCATGGCACTTATGTGAACTAGTGCAGATTGTGTAGCCAAATCGAAGCGACCTTAGGTAGTTGGCACAGATGCCAACTGGTCATTTGCGCATTCGCTGTGTAGACTGTTGCTAGTACGTACAGGTGTGGACAGAGGTAAACAGAGCGCGGCGCACAAGAAAAAACTGAAGTCACAGGAACTCTAGAAAAAAATGCGCGTCAGCGCCTCCTAGCCGAGCCAAGCGAAACCTCAAAGTCACCACGCGCATGTGCAGGGCCCCTAGCGTCGCGCCGCTTGCCTCGCATTCGGTCAGCGTCTATGTCGTGCTTATGATCATGATCAGATGGTCGCGCACTGTGTAGCGAGCGTGCATTTTGGAATGCACAGACCGCTGTCTTGATAATGTAGAGCTCGCGAGGACGGCTCTACCATTAAGCCGCTTCATCCGAAACAGCTGGAAGCGCGTTGACGCCGCAAATAACCCCGTGTTTCAAACTTTCGTTGCCTCTGGGACTCACCTGCGCTCGAAACGCGCTCGAAACACTTTACGTACTGCCGCAGTTTCGTGTCAATTTACTACAGTTATCACTGAGGCGCCGACGCAGGACCAATGCATGCACATTGACTGTGTACTGCGCCCGCTCTTATCGCCTTAGCTTATCGCCACCGAGACAGCGCACTGCCTATCGCGCTGCCATGTGCGGAGCAGAGCTCGGGTAATCACATTTCGCGTGCCTTCAGATCTTACGGCGACAAGCAGCACAGAGCTTGCGT
This sequence comes from Amblyomma mixtum, assembly GCF_055824585.1. Lineage (NCBI taxonomy): Eukaryota > Metazoa > Arthropoda > Arachnida > Ixodida > Ixodidae > Amblyomma > Amblyomma mixtum. The sequence continues at coordinate 26,071,766 of NC_143014.1, forward strand.
ATTGCGGTAACTTTTGTCCCGTAGCAAGTTTTACAACGACACTTACTTGATTCAGCCACGGATGATGTAAACGTAATCGTCTGCGCCGAGATCGACGAACTGAAAGCCGCCAGCGCCGGATGGCCGCGAAGGGCGGCAGTGGCGCCATCGAAGGACCTGCGTAGCTTATAATGCTGACCTCGGCGCCCTTCGCGTCATGGCGCTTTCCTGTGCAAACAGCAGATGGCGCCACTAACGCCCTTCCTCGAAATCCCAGAGAGGGTAGCTATGGGTTTGTCAGTTTCTGGGCAGACGCTTATAGATTCACATAATGCGCGGGTGAAGCCGGTAAGTACTGTCGACAAACTTACTACGAGAAAAAAGCTGCCGCAACACCCACAGTTCTGTGGGCACTTTCAGCGTAAACGAGCCAGCATTGGAGGCGAAAAATTTTTTGAAGTCTTCACGATAGCGATGCACAATACTGTACATACCCGTATACGCCCACTAATCTGAGAATGAGCCACGACAGACACAAGCCAGCGATCTTAACTCCTCTGTGCAAAGTGTCACTCGCCATCCCGAGTGACACTTTGGGCTACGCGGTGCTAAACGGGAAAGCAAAGTGCACTCATAGTAAAAAAAAATGGCGACAGAAAATGAGCGGAATTTCTGAACAGGACGATGGAAAAGAAAAAAAGACATAATATTTGATTGCTTAACGTGATAGCGCAAATAAAACGAGGCTCAACAGTTTTTAGCGATGAAAAAAATGAAAATAGAAGAAAAGCCAAGACTATCCAGAATTTTGACAGCAAACAAGATGGCGGCGGGCAGCAATGTTGCATCTGGTCACGTTTACTTGTTTTGTTGCTTCGCTTGTAGCTATTACCAAGGAACTTTTTTCTGAAAATAGTGTTATAGCACGTAAAATAAAGTTGTAAGTACTTTTTATGCACTATAAATTTTGTACATTGGAACCGCTGGCGTCGAGGCTACGCACTCGACCAGCAAAGTGTGGTCTGTGAACGCACTCTCAGCGGAGTGCACTCTTCTGCGAGTGACACTCCACTTGCGTCGTTAGATGCGGCAAAGTGTACTTACAGCGAAGTACACTCTCCTTAAGTGCACTTAACTTGCCCGCTTGACAGGGGTATTAGTGCATTGTTTTGCCTGTTGGTTGCATAGAATGAAATACAGTGATGCTATTAACATTGGTCGTACCGCGTATATTCCGGCTTTTAATACTTTAATTAGCTCGCAAAAACAAATCCATGGCGCTGATGGTGTCACGGCACAGAACAAGAAGGGGACACAACACCGCTGTTGTGTCCCCTTCTTGTTCTGTGCCGTCTTTGCGCTGTAATAATGAATGATGGTGTCACCACACAGCAGCGGTTTTCAGCAGCGGATGTGGCATCATCCGGCGGGAGCTTGATGATTGGACAAACAATAAATATACAGCAAACTAGGTTATTAAATGAATGTACGTTTTGCCATGTTTTGGGGTTTTGTATTAGACCAACGAAATCAACGTTTGCCTGACGTAAAAGCACTTCAAAGAAAGCAAAACAAAAAAAAAAACACCACAAGGCTCTGGCTATTGTTCTGCGTCAAAGGGTTTAGCAGCTCTCTGTGCACATCTGAGAGTGGCTGGGCCATAGAGTTTCTTACTATTACCTATAAGCATGGAGGAAAACAAAAACTAGGAGGGAGCATAACGTCACGCGCTCAGCCTCTGCAAGCCATCCTCCTCTGACGCCGCTGCTCCGCTGCCGAGGGCCCTTTTGCGCACTGACGCATGGGAAATAGGCCCTCCACAGCATAGAGTTTCTTACTACTACCTAGAGGGAAAGCTGGCAAGCCGTCTATGGGAGTTTGCATGGAGACCCCACGTGACCACCTCAGCCACCATGGGCGCTCAAAGCATCATGGGGCGGTGAGCTACTTGTTGCGGAACTGTAACTTTTGGCCAAAAAATAATAAAAAAATAAAGCTGTTTGATAGCTACAAACGTCCTAACATTCAATATCTTGTCTAATGATTGCAACAAACGAGCAGAAAAGCATTTAAGTGCAAAGTTTGCCTAAAATAAGACATGACTAGCTTTCCTATTGGCCAAGTGATGAACACTAAAAAAACTAATATTTCGTAATTAACAGGCGCACTTTTAAAAGTAAATATGTTTTCAAAAAAAATGTTATTGTTTAGATACTTTAAGAGGTTTTTTAATGGCATTTCGGAAGAGTAAAACCTTTTATTGGCGTCGTGTGTCGTCGCGTCTTCACTACTGTGGCTTTTGCACACTGCGTTCGCGCGAAAGTCGTCTGCGCACACACGAACTACGTTTTCGGAATGAAACGCCTTGGTACTGCCACTCTGTGTTCCCGAAAAACTACGACTGTGCCGCAACAAGTAGCTCACCGCCCCATGATGCTTTGAGCGTCCATGTTGGCTGAAGTGCAGCGCCGCCAGCTTTCCCTCTAGGTAGTAGTAAGAAACTCTATGCTCCACAGTTACCAGACTGCCAACCAGTTTGGATCGTTGTGCTTTTTAGTGAACGTCCGTGCTCCGATATAGCGCAGAAGCGCAGCGCCTGTCTTGCAGCTTTAGCGGAATGCGTACCGAGCTCGAGGTTGTCTGCAGGCTCCGCGTCTCAACACTTCTGTTGATTACACTCGAATTTTTGGGTGCACTGTAGAAAACTGCAAGTAAACTTTTCATCAAAGGGTTCGTCGGTGGGCACTGCACATTTGAACTAACGTCGCTGTACGCTTACGTCTACGGTACTCCAGTACCGACGTGAAGAGAAGTTTTCATGGTCTTGCTAGAAATACAAATTGTTCATGCCCGCTTTGAATGTCACTAGAATTCAGAATTTTTCACAGCGGCGTGTGGCCGCGACCTCGTCACTGTTCAACTGTGGTTCATAAAGAGAATGGAAGGGAATTCCTTTCATCGTTATACACAAATACGGACCGTTTATTTCAGCGCATGCTATAAGCGGAGAACTCGAGAATAGGCGAAGAGAGCCTCTAAAAAAGGGCGCGATGGCTTCCAGAGCGCTCACGGCAGAGGGACGTGTTCAACGAGCGCTCCGGCGTGCTGCGCAAGATCCTATTTCTCGGGCAGGCGGACTTAGGACCGCCCATGCGGCCGCCGTTCTCCGCAATACTCGAGGCACAAGTCACGCCGAATACGCTCGCGCACATACGCGGTTCCGGCAGTAAATTATTTCTCTCTCTCGCTGTCGAGAGATAGTGTCGACGGCTTTACGTCTGCCCCTGCTCGGGGTCTCCCGGCCCTCGGCGTTAGCCTGTTTGTCGGTTTCGGAGACGACGCTCGGAGTTGACGCGGTGCTGTGGGCTCACGCCGTTGCTCGAGAACTGGCTGCCCTTGATAATCTTTGATAATCAAGAATGTCCTAACATTCAATATCCTGTCTGATTGCAACAAATAAGGAGAAAAGCATGTAAATGCAAAGTTTGCCCAAAATAAGAGACGACTCGTTCTCCGATTGACCAAGTGTTGAACACTACAAAAACTAATATTTCGTGCTTAGCAGGCGCACTTTAGAAAGGGAACATGTTTTCAGAAAAAAATTTTGTTGCTTACACCTTTGAAAGGTTTTTTTTAATGCATTTTGAAAAAAAAGAAGAAAAACCTTTTACAGTGACCTTTTATTGCATACATTTCCTTACTATTACTACAGGGAAAGCTGGCGCCCCGTCTATGGGAGTTTGCATGGAGGCACCTCGAGACCACTTCAGCCACCATGGGCGCTCAAAGCATCGAATGTCCTAACATTCCATATCCTGTCTGTAAATTGCAACAAACGAGCAGAAAAGCATGTAAATGCAAAGTTTGCCCAAAATAAGAGACGGCTAGCTTTTTTATTGGCCAAGTAATGAACACTACAAAAACTAATATTTCGTGATTAACAGGCGCATTTTTTAAAAAAATATGTTTTTAAAAAAATGTAGCTTACTAGAGGTTTTTTAATGGCATTTCGAAAAAGTGAAACCTTTTATTGGCGTCGTGTGTCGCTGAGTTTTCACTACTATGGCTTTTGCGCACTGCGTTCGTGCGAAAGTCGTCTGCGCACACACACACAGCGTTTTCGGAACGAAACATCTCAGTAGTGCCACTCAGTGTTCCCGAAAAAAATACGACAGTCTCGCAATAAGTAGCTCACCGTTCCAAGATGCTTTGAGCGTTCATGGTGGCTAAAGTCACTGGAACTCTGAAAGTACCGCAGCTGTTTTCTCTTCGCCGCTGCGCCGCCTATTGGCCAGTTGCTATCACGTGATCAGGCACCTCCATAGATGGTCCACTCGCTCTAGAACCCGACGGGGCGCAGTGCTTCCGAGGTGGCTGGACGGCGTGTTTTAGTTTTACGAAGTAGCAAGTACAATATCGCCTCTCTCTCTCTCTGTGTGTGTGTGTGTGTGTGTGTGTGTGTGTGTGTGTGTGTGTGTGTGTGTGTGTGTGTGTGTGTGTGTGTGTGTGTGTGTGTGTGTGTGTGTGTGTGTGTGTGTGTGTGTCTATATCTGAGCGTATGTCTGCGTGCGTGTGCGTGTCTCTGTGCGCGTGCGTGTGTGTCTGCGCGCGCCTGTCTGTGTGCGCGCATGTGTGTCTGTGTATGCGTGTTTTTCTCAGTGCATGCGTGTGTCTGCGTGCGTATCTGTGTGCGCGCGTCTTTGTGCACCGCGTGTGCCTGTGTGCGTGCGTGTGCGTGTCTCTCTGCGTCGTGTGTCAGTGTTTGTGTGAGTGTGACAGCTATAAATGCCTTCGGAGACGTTGTTTTACGAGATTTTTTTTCCCTGCTGGTCATTGATATTGGCTAATGGGGCTTAAATAAAAAATAATAAATTGCGGAGTTCAACGTCTTGAAGTGACACGTTAGCTATGAGGGGTGGCGAAGTGGAGCGCAGTGGGGAATTTATGCCACCTGGAGTTATTTAACGGGTATTTACATCGCATTGCGCACGGGCGTTTTTGTATTTCGCCTCCATCGAAATACAGCCACAGCGCGTCCGCATGCTATATGGCTATCTGGCCGCATAGTTAGAGCGTTGGCCCCCTCGTAGACCTTGGGGTCGGCCAACTACCACCAACAAGCTTCCGACCGGCGACTGACCACACGGAGGGAAGAACAGGCGGCAGGAAACAGTAAGCGTAAAGGGAACGTTTTATGCGCATCAGACTTCTAGGTGAACCGATTTACTAAACGTTTTGCTATATCTCGCTCGTATGTTCGCTGCCTGCCGGCTTTAAAGTTTTCCGGGTCCCGAAAACATGCGTTTGCGAACCTCTCACGAAAGCGATAGGACACGCCTGCTTCTTGCGTTGTTAGCGCACACCCGTGGGCTCAAGAATACGAGAGGCTGCGCAGCTGTCGTACGACGCTTTCAAGGTTTTCGTAAACCCTCACCTCACCTAGCTCTCAGTCATGAATACTTTCATTGATTAATTTTTGCGCAAAAGCAATGAACAAGGCGGCCGCAAGGGAGACTTTCTTCGCATAGCAGACGACGCGCTCGTCGCGCTGGACCACCTCTGGCAACAACACCCCAATGTTGCCCGCGCGCCGCCCGCTGGTTGCGGTACTTTCAGAGTTCCAGTGACTTTAATGGTGGCTGAAGTGCAGCGCCGCCAGCTTCCCCTCTAGGTAATAGTAAGAAACTGTTTTATTGGCGTCGTGTGCTGTTGCGGTTTCGCTACTATGGCTTTTGCACGCTGCTTTCGCGTCAAAGTGTGCGCACACACGAACAGCGTTTTCAGAATGAACATCTTAGTAGTGATACTCCCGTGTCCCCCCCCCCCCCCCCCCCTCAAAAAAAAAAAAAAAGACTGTCTCGCACCAAGTAGATCCCGGGCGCATGCTTTGAGCGTTCACTGTGGATGAAGTGCAGCGCCGCCGGCTTTCCCTATAGACAATAGTAAACTCTATGGGCTCGGCGGAATCAACCTGATCGAGCCACTGCATTCTCCAAGCGTTCGTTTCGGTCCCTAGGAAGGAAGGACACGAACGCACACACACAGACAGACATTTACCAGTGCACATCGACAGCTTGAGGAAGATCATCGGGCGCGGACGCCAGATGGCGCCACGTTCCCGTCATCAGCGCGCAGTGGCAGGGCACGGTACGCGCGGGCGGTAGCGGCACGCGTTATGCTAAAAAGTACCTCACGCTGGAGTTTGAATAAGTCAGGGAAGGCCATTAATTAATGTTCCGTTCTGCACCATCGACGTGACGATACAACATCGCTGGGCAAGCTGGGCGTTCCCATGGTTGTAACCATGGAAACGACGCTGCCAGCCTTAGCAAGAATGAGTGACAACGACCAGGCAACCATGATGTGCGAACTTCCGCGACGTGCTCACTCAAACAGGCTATTTTGATTGGTCCCCTCCCAATGTCGTCTTAGGGTGAGCGAAATGGGAAGCCCCGCCAACAAAAGCATTTTGTTTGCTTGTGTTTTGAAATTTCTTCATTGAATAACTCCCGTTCCTTTGCATCGCTTCCTGAAATTCTTTTTGAGCCAGCATCTGTGTGCGTGATGGCGTGGCAGTGGTGGTTGCGAGCTTTCATCTGGTTCGGCTAGGCGCCGCCGACATGCAGTTCTTTCTTATGCGGAGCACTCCATTTACTTCAGTCCGCGCCTGTGCATTCCAATAGAGAACTTTAAGAGTATAAAGTTTTATAAAATCCCCAACAAGTGCCTACAGAGCAAGTGCATACACATGTAAAAATATCTGGGCAACATCAACTTAAGGTTTCCAATATAGAGTTAACATTATTTGTTTTGCACGTCAAGAATGCCTGAATGTTTAGTCTCCTGAATGATCATAAATTTCATGCATCCTTCTCAGTGAGCAATGGGTATCCCAGCAAAAGCATATTATGTAAGGCTTCACTTTCAGGGCAGAGCAGGGGTTGAGAAGGCTTGGAAAGGCCCACTAAATCAAGAATCAAAATGACAAAACCTCATGACATGTACTGTTTATCTGTATAACTTACAGTGGAACCTGGCTCTTCAAACTCCATAGGACAAGAAATCATGCCAAAGGAGGCAAAATATGAATTAAAAGGTGGTGCTTTAGAGGTGTGGCTGACATTTCCTGCTTGTAGTGCATACATGTAGAGTCACTGGATGAGTTTTCACAGCACTGTGTTCCTTTTACTCACGCCGCCGGACTTGAAAGAAATATGGCTACCACGACCCAATGCTGCCAAAAAAGAAAGCACTCACATTTGTAGGGATTGCAATGGAGCGGCGGGCGTCCAAAGCCACTGGGCTTTCCTGCTGGACGCACATACATGGACCTTCCTCAAGTTCCAAAAATAAAGTTTCCCTTATTTTCTGAGCATCCATTCATGTTAACGCTGTTGTTAGCTGTTGCTACTACACAAAAGTTTAATTTATCACATATAATAACTGCACGGCGAAAGCGGATACACAGAAAACGATCGATGTGATTGTAGTGCCGAGAACATCTGAAGCACATCAAATGGGAGCAGCCCTGTGGTGCGGAGAGGGGGATCGCGGTACCCTGAAAACTGATCTAGTGACTCTACACACATGTATATATGCACGCCCTCCACAGTGAACACTTGAAATATACAAGGCTCACGGAGCAGCTCTTCTGACCAATGTCACTCCTAAATAAGTTAAGCACAAATAGGAAGCATACGGCATTGGAGGCATACATAGTCTTGGGCATAACGCATGAACATGAGTGGAGGAAAATGGCAAAACTGCTCAAAATGAGGACAGCACACTGAGAGCAAGATACATTTTAGCTCCACCCTCTCACTGCCACTGCAACACCTACAAGAGCTGGCATTTTGTTTATTCTATCGTCCTGGGAGTGAAGGGTGTGAACTGTGCTTCAAGACTGGCTCTCAGCTCTAAAGCAACCAAAGCATTGCTGGCAGAATGCCCTGTTGCAGTCATGTTGACAGTTAAACCATTTCAGGTTTCATATCCTTGTCTTCTTCGGAAGCAGCATTTCTCTCAAGCCATGGTCACATCTGCACCTGAAGTGTCTTCTCCATAAGGAGCATTTCTCTCTTCTCTCACACTACTCATTCAACCCATCTGCAAGGTGTGTCCACACGTACGAGATGACAGATCAGTGCACAGTCTTCACTTTCCAGTCTACAGTGGCTGCAGGCTCACTGGTACACTTCACACTGGTACACAGCATCATATGGCTTCTTCTAACGCATCATAATAGGGCTGCTTTTTTACACAGTGGCTGCAATTTACAATAAGGCCTAATGCAAGTCAACAGCACAAAGATTTCCCCATAGCAAATGAATAATGCAGCCGTAAATGTCACTAATCTCAACAGGCGGTACCACCATAACTGCTTGATGTGCACCCAGGTGTAGAGCAAGAATTCACCAAGAATGCAAATTCATTTCGACAAATTTCAAACTACTGTCAAAACAAGCGTTCACGGTGTCAGGTCACAAAATGGAAAGTATGAATGGGAGTTCAGCATGAAAAGAGATGTGCTGTTGTCCTCATACTGGGACAAAGGTGCAGCATTTTGATTCCTCCAATTCCAACAAACCTTTACCAATCTATCTGCGGCAGCAGTAACAACACAGAAAGCAATGATGGATCTTGGTCTGCTAATCCTATTGATGGATACTAGACTCTGATAAGTACTGACGATCGTTGATGATGCATCTAATCAGAGAAGCATCTATGCTGCACTGTGTTGTCTACTTCCAAAACATGTCCTAAGTTTTCATGTGGTCAACTTACAAAACAAAGCAAAGAGGCCTGCATTAACACACACAAGGGACAAACGTTAATAACTGCACCAAAGAGCTAAAAACACAGAAACTGAGTACATCTATAGTAGCACAGCAACATGCACAAAGACATAAGTTGCCTCACAATTTTACACACATTACAGCAACACACTGTATACACTGTTCATGACAGCTAAGTATGTCACAGCTCCAATAGTGCCAGAACACAGACTGGTCCAACCATGAGCCATGAAATTCCAAACTTCCTTCCTCTTGTAAACACTACTTCAGAAGCACACTGTGGCTTACCATCACAGCTGCACACTTATGTGCATCCGGTGCTTGGCCAGGCAAGGCATGCCATAGATGAACAAAGAGCACAAGGCATTCCCCACCAAGCCATGATCCACAGAGCAAGTGCAACAAGACAAAAAGACAAGTGCAAGCATGCAAGCCAGCAGCAATACTACAGCCTGCACCCTTTAATCCACTGCTGTCAGCTAATAACTCGCATGGCAAGGTAGTTAATAAGGCATCAATGCGTATTAAAAACCTCCAAATAAACTCATCACTGTTATCCTGGCTGCAAAGATGCAACTGCACAGTAGGCTCATGTCTCTGGCATTCACATCATGGAGTAAAATAAATGAACTGCAAGGCAGACATAATGAAACTGCAGAAAAAGAAAGCAGTTTGCACTTTACGACACAAGGTAAAGCTATAAAATACTCAACTATTTTTCTCTTTTGTAAAGTGCCAGTCAGTATGGCAAAATATGCACTTCAAGCATGCTTTTTGCAGAGTGACAACAGTAAACTGACCTGGACACAGTCTGCTGTGTAAAAGAATATATTTTAATCTCAGAACAAAAGGCAGTACTGAGGAAGACTTTCAGAAGAATGTCTGACTCCAACATTCCTTCCGTGATGAGCTTTCAAGCAGTTAGAAACGCTCGAGTGTTTCAATATAGCAGCCTGCGCCCCTCTTCACCACACGGTATACCTGCCAAGGAAAGAAGCTTCTAGACAAAAGCTGTTGACTGGCTTTTTTCCCTCCCATAAGTCTTGCAATTTGCAAGAAACAGAATGCAGAAAGACAGGCACTACCACCAACATGTAAACAGGCATGCAGAGAAATGAATAGTTAACCAGACAGGCATGTGCATTAACATGCAGGTTCATGCAGGGCAGAAACAATGCAGCTAGACAAGAATAAAGTGAAGCAACAAGCAGCAAATGAAAGCCTGCAGCCCTGTGCAAGTAAAGGCAAAGCGCTGGCATTTCTTTGCTTTCTTATCTTGGCAACATGCCAATAATGTTGGGTCATCCCACCCACACATCAAGCCAAGGTGGCTGTGCTTCTTGTTGCTCCAAACCACTGTCACAGGTGCCTGCCCCATGCTCAGACAACATTGCACTCACAACACTACGACGGTGCTGCACAGACTGAAACTAGCAAAACGAAAAATTTTGTTAAACATTTTACTGCTATTAAACAAAGCCTTGCATCACGAATTTTGAAATTCAATGCACTTTCAATCACAATAAGCAAAATCACAAATAATAATTGCCATAAAAAGTACCATTGCTTTCTCTGTATTTTCTACGTTTGCACGAAGCACAATGTGGCTTTGGAAAAACTTTGACCTCACTCAAGACAGTACTTTCAAAATTAAAGCTTCGACTAAAGGTACTTCGAGGAATAAGAAGCAATACTAGAATAACGAACTCGGCAGAAGGGGTTGTAACCAAGACAACCAGCACTGGCTTTGGCACCCTGTACTGTTGTATACTGCCAGCTCAACGTAACCACGACGCCACCTAATATGGTATTTACTCGCATAATAAGCCCACTTTCTTTCCAGAAAAGCTGACATCAATGTCAGGGGAGAGTTCATTATGTGGGGAAAATAAAGCTCTGAGAATCATTTCTGTGAGAGTCAAAATTTCATATTATACGCCTGCCCACCCGTTGGTCTGTCTGTCATCAACAAAAGCACGTGGTCAGGCATGTTCGTATCGCAGATGTTTAACACCGTTCACTTCTTCACTGCTGTATCACAGGACGATTCGACGATTTTGTGATTGTCGACGGCGCTTTTTATGCTAAGTGAAAAAAAAAAAAAAAAACTCGCAGAATGATTGCAAGTGTGTAATGAGAATGTTGAAGCATGAGCTGTGGTGCGAGAGGGGTTAGGCATTTTCACTCCCGATCTAGAGCTCACCAAATCGCTCAGGGGTCTGAAGGTCCTGTTTCCTCCATAGCCTTTCAGTGCAGAGGATGTTTTATAGCATTCTGGTTTAACCTCCTACGCTCTTCTCCAATGCTCAGGAGCTCAGTGGCTTTCTAAGCCTACACTGGCACAGCCGAGCCATCGGCAACACACTGAGCAAGCCACCACTGCCCAGACTTCTGTCAAAGGCACACAATGTCTTGGCCTTCTGCCAAGTTCACTGAATGCACCACCGTGGCACCCCACAGAGCTGTACTCAAAGAAAAACACAGCGGATGTTATCGGCGCATAGCATCTTGGTGCACCGCCATGGTCCGTGCTGCGGACGTAGCGAAACTGAGGAACGCACTAAGTAAACATGTACAAAAAGAAGGTAAATTCTCAACGACAAAAGTGGGGGGTCATTTTGCAAGTGGGTTCATTACGCGAGTAAATATGGTATTTGTCCCTAGACTAAACTGCGATTGCTATTACATACTGATTTATTACTTGATGATACCAATGCTTTGGATCTAAGATGTACAAGAATGAATGCCCGCAAAAAAAGAACCATCAAGGCATCAACGGATTGAACTCGTGATAACTGGAACTTTAAATGGAATTAAGCGTACACAAGCCACAATGTACAGCACTGCTACCACCTACATTTCTAAAAATGTTAAAAGTTGATGCACTGCAAATGAATCGGAGACCATTACAGTTTAGTTTAGTTTTATGAACTGCAATGGTTTGCAATTCGTCTGCAATGAATCGACTTTAAACACCGTACCATTACAAACCTTCTACAACAGTAATGTCGAGGTGAAACGAGCATACCAATTTTTGCTCACTTCAGTTACAAGCATTCTTGTCACACGCACACTGCAAGCAACATGGCATGAGCAAGAACACAAGCATAATCTCAGGGTCCCTCCCCTTTCTCACTGTTTCCGTAACAGGGAGAAAGGAGAGGGACCCTCCTTTCTCCCTGTTTCGTCCCTGCGCCATGTTCTCTCGCTCATATGCCTAAAGGTGCCTACTTGACACTCTTGTAAAGGAGGCTGTGCAAGTGGCACAGTAGGGCACTCAGCAAGGCTATCTACTCATGCTGCAAGTGGTGGTGATGCCAGCACTTCCCAAATGAGAGGCAATTTTGAAGTAGGATTATTAGTGCCAGTGTCACACTTGTAGCTCATCTTCTCAAGGCATCATGGAAAGTAGAAGGCTGCTTGTGAAGAGAACAAGCTGTGGATGCTTACACACTACAGAGGAGCACCTCTACAAAAGGATGAAATCAACACACAAGACTGAGCTTAATAGAGCTACAAGCCACAGCTGAAGAGTGGAAAGTTAAGCGAGCACAGAACGTCTCTGTAAACACCTTGGCAAAGCCAAATGTTTTATGCAATGCATGGTGTTCACAAAAAGAACCCAAGCTAAGCTACAGTAGAATCTCGATAATAACAATCTCAAGGGGTCGTGAAAAAATTCGTATCATCCGAAATTGTGTATCATCCAAACGAAAAAAAATTCGTATGCAGAAGCTTAGAAAATGCATTCTGTTCACGGCTAACGGGATTTATTCACGGCCACGCATCGCCGCTCACTGCTCACAATGTGTACCGCATGATTAGCGATAGCAACGTCAGCAATGTGCGAGCCGCTTGCGGCGTTGGCGATGTACGGGCAGCGCTTAATGCTCAAGAGTGCAGTCATGGCTCGAGCATTGATATCATCCGAAGTGGCGCGGGAGAGAATACGGAACATCCAGAATTCTGCACATTGTGCCCAATGCACTCCGACCGGAGAATTTTAGAAGTTCGTACTGTAAAGAGGAAGATGAGCAGCGGCGGCCATTCGCTGCGCATTAGCTGTATGAAGCGAAAATCCGGATAACGGCGTCGTCACTTTGCGAAGTTTGCGGCACAGTTTCTCATTTATCACAGAAACAGCAGCGCCAGTATCAACAAGCGCCAAGGCGGTGTGGCCCTCCACAGAAACGTCGAGCACATTCGCTGGGGACAAACGAGGCCTTGAACTTGTCGCCGAATACGCAGTTCTTGCCTCGGGAACTGCGGCAACTAGTTTTCCTGGCGCATAGGCGAATGAGGACGCAGTGGCGAAACAGAACGGCGCCACGGGGATGGCGAACGGCGGCGAGAATACGGGCGGCGATCGGAGGCATCAAGCTGTTCGGCAGCCGACGGACGTGGCGGGGGCTGTGGTGCCGCGTAGACGCAGGTCCTGGGGTCATCCACGGGTGGTGGCACACGGCGTCGGCACAGGCGCGGAACGTGGCCAGGGACACCACATGCATAGCAAATAGGACGGTTGTCACGGGTGCGCCAAGGGTTGACATGAGCAGGAGGTGGTCGGGTTGGAAAGGCAGGCGGCGGCGTCGGAGGATAATACGAGACAAACGGCTCGGCTCTTGGTTTTCGAACGGCGTCAGCGTATGTGAGCGGCGCTGCAGCGGGAACCGGCGGACGAACAGGTGGTAGCGCTTCGGTCACTTGCTCGCGAATCACCGTTTGTAGGGTCGGATTCAGGTTGGAGGGAGGCCCCTGCACGCCGTGAAGAAGTGACAGCTGTCGAGCCACCTCCTCACGTACAAAGTCTTTTATCTGGTCAAGTAGCGGGCTGTGAGAGGTTGTCACAGCGAGGCTGGAAAGCGAGTCAGGCTGCACGGAGGGTGGTAGCACCGGAATGCGCTGCTTGCGGAGCTCATCGTAGCTCTGACACAGGTTGAATACTTCGGCAACAGTGGTAGGGTTCCGGGCGATAAGCATCTGAAATGCTTCCGTTTTGATGCCTTTCAGGACATGCTTAATCCGGTCCGCCTCGGTCATAGACGAGTCTACCCTTGAACAGAGGTTGATGACATCCTCGATATAACTCGTGAACGATTCTCCCTGCAGCTGGGCTCTCACTCGCAGGCGCTGTTCAGCGCGCAGCTTGCGTACTGCAGGGCGCCCAAAGATGTCAGAAAAGGCTCTTTTGAAGGCAGACCAGGTGGTAAAGTCTGCTTCATGGTTCCTGTGCCATAGGCTGGCCACGTCCGAGAGGTAAAACACCATGTTGTTCAATTTCATGGCGTCGTCCCACCGGTTGTGGCCGCTTATCCGCTCGTACGAGGCAAGCCAATCCTCCACGTCGTGATCATCAGACCCGGTAAAAATGGCTGGGTCCCGCTGTCGGAGAGCGCCAGGGCACACGACGGGCGTAGGCGAAAGGGAAGATGACTGGCTTGCGTCGGTGGACATGGCTGGAGCGATCGTTCTGCTGCGAAGCTCCAGGACGTTGGCCAAAGGCTGTACCCAGCACAGCTCCACCAAATTGTAGCAGGATTTCCGGGGAAAGTAACTTAGCGACAGCTAGCCCAAAATGCGGTCCGAGCTTCGGTCATCCAGACAGCGATCTCGCGCCGCGTGCTAGCGGAGCGGCGGCCGCCGCTGCTCATCTTTCTCTTTACAGTACCATCATGAAATTCGTATCAACCGTGTTCGTATCACTGAGATTCTACTGTATTCTGTTTCTTACAGCACCTTTTACACTTGCCAAATGTGGCCACGGCACATCTGCCACAATCCATACCTGGGCTATGCACTACTGCCAGCACTGCCCTTAAATGACAAGGTCAGGTTCATTAAGAGCAATGGTGGCTCCCTACCGGGCTCCCTACTGGACGCCCTGGTATTCCCCCTCCACATGCACAGGGGTATGGTCACCGTGCAGCCCTTGTAGGCAGTTTCTAATTTATATTGGGTGTTTTTTAATCTGTACAGATTACAGATGGGAGTATAATAAGTTTTCCCCTGTGATTCCTGGACTAACTTTCCTACTGTCTGCCCGCTACCTTCGCACTTATGCTGCCTCTCACTACAATGTGCTTCATTTTTACTTTATTCACTTTCACTTCAATATCTTCACAGACCCTTTTGACTACCTCACCGTCATCATTGGATGTCAGTGTATATGCCTGACTGCACTACCTTCACTTTGTGCTTTTTGTAAAACTTAATAATTATGACTGCCGCCATAACAAAACTTATTAAAAGACACAAAAATATGGCATTTAAGGATTCATACAGTACCTCCATTGTATCTACTCCGTTTGTAAAAACTCAGAAAAACATTTCTCAGAAAGCAGAGTGCTGTTGGTGAATCCTCAATATTAGGCTATAAGTCTCATAAGTAGCGTCGAAAGAAGCTCAGAACGGACATATGGTTGTCCCTTGTTTTGCTGTCTTCAAAACTATCTCCTAAAATCTCTTATTAAACTTTCTCTAACCAATAAAAAAAGTAATAAAAATAGTAACATGCTGCCATGCTTCTTGGTCTCAAAGACAGCTTAGCTCAAAAATATGTATCCTAACAAGCCCCTTAGCTCTATTCCTGTCTGCTCACAGCATGGTAAGGATGTTGGTTTGGGAGTTTTAATTCCACAGGCAGCATAAAGACGGTTCTTCCACAGCTGCTGCTGCCCACTTTCCATCATATTTTATGACACCTGCTATGGTAGTGCTGGTGCACACTCCCCAAGCTAGGCCACAAGTGCAGTCAAACCTCAACATAACGAAGCCATACTTGGAGCTAAAAATTCGTTAAACCGTGAATTTCATTAAGCTGAGATTCACATGTTTCAGTAGTCTATTTGAAAATAAAGTTACACATTCTTGAACAAACCAAACAGATGGAACCTTGTAAATACAGCAGAATCTCATGACATGATTACATCTGATCGGAACTTTATGATCATACGAATTCATGTTCCTGCCAGAGTGAGTTACATATATTACAGTACAGCACGATGCAAACAATTTTTCTACCCCCAACGAATGATATTAACACGCAAAGCACCAGGCTCTTGCCAGTTGGCACTGCAAAAATGATCGGTGGTGGAGCCCGCCCAGCAGTTCGGATTAAGACAACAGACAGAGCAGCAGTACATTCTGCTCTAGGGAGGCTTATATGCACTCACTCAAATGGAGGCTCTCTATTCTGTATCTGCACTGCTCTACTGATTGAAGCCGATCAGCAATACCTGTGCATAAAAGGGCCCATGCAATTTTCATTTTCTAGGCTCCTGGTACGTGCATGCGAAAGTGCGGTACGAAATTAATTTGTTAAGCTGCAAAAAAAAAAAAAAAAAAAAAAACGTCGATTTCAATGGTGCAGAGGTTGGGAAATGTGTTACTTCGCAAATTTCATTAAATTGAGGTTTGTTGTATCAAGGTTCGATCATATCATAAATAACATAAAGGGCAGCTTTTAAAGTAGAAAGAAAGACAGTAGGTGCTGTAGCTTAGCTGGTAGAGCATCCTACACAACAAGCTAAATCATGGGTCTAGATCAGGCACGCTATTGTTTTTTCTTCCACTTTCTCTGATACTATTCTCCACATTTTGCTTCTCTAATCAACAAAACCAAGTAAAGAAATAATAATGCTTCCCTTCCCATGCTTCCCTTTGTCTGAAAGGCTATAGGCTTCGTATTGTCCCAATGAACCCCTAAAGCTGAATAATACTGCCTACGTCTTGTTTTTCAGAGCATGTTGTTTCAGAGCAGGTGTGAGATAAGCAATGAAAGGCTCCAAGTTTGGCTCCTACAACAACGGACCACGGAAATGCAAGACAATGCTAGACATAGTATCTGACAGCTATATGAAAGGAACTGTTGTTCTGTTCCCATGCCCGTCTGCGGATACACAGGTAACTACAGACTGCTCCTCCTTTTCCCATGAGTGTTACAGGCCTGGCTGCCTCACACAACCAGGCCTGTTCCACTGCTAGCCTGACTGGCTGTGACAGGTGCACTGCTTTTCAGCCAAGATCCACATGCTTTAAAAGGCATGGTGAGAAGGACGTAGCTTCTGCCAACAAGGTCCAGCTCCTCAATATTGGTCTGGGTTTGAGCCCTGCACCATGCTGAAAAATTTGCAGGGCTGCATCAACCACACAAAATGCAACCTTGAGAGATAGTCCTTGACTGAGGCCTCGAGGCATTTAACTGCCTCCACCGCAGGCACCTATGCAATCATACTAACGAGGGTCCACAGGGTACAACCAGCGAGGTGACCCAGCTGAGGGCCACATCAGGAGTGCGCAGGGCCCGCCAGCAGGGCAGCATGCGGTGGCCCGCTCACCTTCTCCTCCCTGACAAAGTCCGGCTTCTTATCCCGCCCATCACGTCCACGCAGGCTTTTGGTTTCTGTGGTCTTCACCATCAACTGGGTTGCCAGAAAATCCTGATAGTAAAAGACACATGACATAAGGCAGCACTCTGCAAGCTTAGTTCTCAGGCATTAACCAACTTGACTTTGCCACCTTTTTTTTTTTTCAACCCCTGTTGGTAAAAGAAGTGATAGTGCATTTCTTTGGCACAGTACTCAGCCCACCCACACATAGGTAGAAAAGTGAGAACATTCCACTGAGTCTAAAGTACACACTGACTAATGTACAGATGTAATGGTG
Source organism: Amblyomma mixtum (assembly GCF_055824585.1). Taxonomy (NCBI): domain Eukaryota; kingdom Metazoa; phylum Arthropoda; class Arachnida; order Ixodida; family Ixodidae; genus Amblyomma; species Amblyomma mixtum. The sequence continues at coordinate 26,089,204 of NC_143014.1, forward strand.
CTCTTAGAACTACCTGTCATTTAAACACCTTTCCATCTGGCCCACAAATGCCAAGTCAAGTATGCTGAATGTTTCATACAACAGCCTGGAAATATGCTCTGAATATGCCCTCATATGGCTGAACACCACAAGATCAATCATTCATTGCATCACTTTTTGTAGTGTTGACTTTTGTACACAAGCCTCAAACACAATGCAGTGAACGGCCAGTCTTGTGGTCTTCACCATTACAACAAGTTCATATTACGTGTCCAGGGTGTGGTATACAATACCACTGTCATGCAACTTATTCACGAGGGATCCTCAGGAGGAATGGCCACAAATAAGTTGGCAGACGGTTGCCCTTCATGTCCTCATCAGATCGGCTTCCCGATGGGGTGACGGCGTGAATATATTTGCGCTTGTATCTATTTTATCTGCATTAAAGGGGCCCAGAAACACAATCTTAGCTGACTGTTTTGCCTGTTGATCGCATACAGGGAGTTACAATGGGGCTATTAGCGTCGGTAATGCCACGTATATTCCGTTTTTTAATATTTTAATGTCCTCCCAAAAACAAATTCATGGCTCTGATGGGGTCCCCACACAGTGGCGGGTTTTAGCAGCGGATATGACATCACCTGGCGCGAGCTGATGATTGGACAAACAGTAAATATACTGCAAATTGTGTGAATAAATAGGGACACATTTTGTCACCCGTCGGTGTTTTATATTAGATCAACAAAAACAACTTGTTCATCTTAGATAAAAGCCCTGCAATGCAAGTAAAATAAAAATACACCACCAGGGGCTCTGGCATGGAAACGACACTGCCAGTCTCAGCAAGAACGAGTTACAGAGAGCAGGCAACCATGGAGTGCAGACTTCTGCGACGTGCTCTGGCAGGCCATTTTGATTGGTTGCGCCAGGTGCCGTCATCGGGAGAGCGAAATGGGAGTGGGAAGCCCCGCCAAAATCGAGTTGAGGGCAGCGTTTTGTTTGCTTGTGTTTTGAAATTTCTTCATTGAATAACTCCCGTTCCTGTGCATCGATTCCTGTAATTCTTTTTAAGTCAGCATCTGTGTGACATAAAGAATCCACCTGAAGTATAGCCGGTACCCCCCCGAGCAGTGTTTCACAGCCCCTTTAACGATAAGTGAAACTAGTGGCTACACTTCACATGCACACTTCAATACTCGCCAGCGATATGCTTGCTAAATTCTTGAACTTCGGCATGACCCCTTGCCATAACAATTAGACCCAGCAAGTCCTCAGGGTTCGTGTCGGCGATTTTGCCAATTAAGGAGAGTGAATTCACAAGGTTCAGCCAATGCAAATGGTCAACGAGTGTATTTTTGACCATGGTAACCTGAAACTGCCTATTGCTTACATCGCAGAATGTGCATACAATGAACAGGAAGCATCAGTGAGACTGCCAAGCAATATTTTAATGCTATAGGTGGCCAGCACCAGTCCTCGCTATCGCTAGCTTGTGGACAAAAAATTAGGTTTCAATTAACACGAACGGTCATCGAACACACTCTTGGATAAAGTAATTTAAAATCAAGTACTGGTCACATCAGAGAAAGCAGGGACAATTAAAGAGAATCGCCTGTTATACGTGATGTCAGCAAACTGGCTATAAAATGTGTACCAAGCGAGCTATCACGTCGGCACTTCTACGTAGTCGCTTCTACGTAGTCGCACTGCGTAAACAAGCACAAGTACAAGCGATATAAAAAAGAAGAGATTATTCAATATAAGTATAGCGCGGATTGCCTTTTATGTGATGCAAACGAGCATTAGTTGTTTGTACACAACAATGTAAACAACAGTACTGGTGCAGTTGTCCTGATCAGTGCACTTCTGGGGAAATTTCGCGCTCACACGGTAAATGCTCAGTGGTGTACAATTACCTTCAAGTACTCAATTAGCGAATACATGAGCGATTTCCTAGACAAGCATCAGAAAAAGCGAGCAGCAGATATCAGAATCAAGAGCCACAGAGCTGAAGCTGTTGCGCTGCTCAGTTGTGGGTGGGCGAAGTGACAGTGATGCCTATTGGTCTGTGCAGGCTGTGTTCGCATTTGGAAGGCATTCCAAAACCTGGAATGTCTCCGCAGTGCTCCGTTAACTCAAATGTCGTCTGAACCAAATGCGGTTGAAAAAATTCGTGTAGCAGCGCAAGTTCGGTAGTCGAGTTGAATGACGTTCGGTTGAAAGGCATTCGAAACGTCCGTGTAGCAGAGGTATAATATTTTTCACATATTGCCCAATTCAAATTGCCAGCCATGATATGTGCAAGCTGGCAGTGGGCAATAGTGCACTTTCTCATGAAATTACAATGTTCCTTAATACCCGATAAGGAAGGCGTGGTTGCACTTAGAATAGAATACCGTGTTCCATTTACTTATGTCCGCACCTGTGCACTAAAGACAATAATAATTCGTGCCGTAACACAAAGATGCTGCGATCTGGGAGGTGCTGCCACCTAGCTTAAATTTACAAAAGCATTATTTTTGTTCTCTTGTTTTTTTTTTTTTTTTTCGGTGGCAGTTATGGCGGTTGAGTTATTTGAGCTCTTAGTTATCGGTGATGGCAGCTCTCGCAGAACTTCGGCGGAAGGAGGTCACTGGAGTAGCGGCTCGTCTGACTCCCATTGCATGCCAAGCATACAATCTGAGAACAATAGCTCATCGTCTAAGAAAGCAGTGACGGACGCCACCGAGTTGTAACCAGTCATGATGGGCCCCAGACATCAGGCAATCACGCACGGCGAAATGAAAGCAAGTGGAGCAAAGGTGCTTTATAGCCCTTTGCGTTTCGTTTTGATGCTTTTGCACCCTGGAGAATCCATAAGTGCAAAGCCTCTACCTCATGCTAAGGAAGCGGATTACTTAGAACTTTTCTTTGATTAGGGAGTTGTTTCGATGACCATGAGTGAAACAAACGCACCTGCATGCAAGAAGACAGATACTGTGTGCATACTGCAGCTGGAGGCCTGGGTCGATGTCAGCATTTAACAGCTTCCTGGCAGTTGTTCTGCTCATAAGCCTGATTTGTAAGAACACCCTATAGGGCTGACTATACACAACATTTCACACGTAGCAGGAAAAGCAACGGAGGCTGTGGAAGTAGTGCGCCCGCAAAACCGTCATATTACTCCCCCACATAATATTCGTTCCTCTCGAAGCCTTGGTGAGCAATCGGGCCAAAACAAAGAGCGGTATAAAATGAAGAGCTAGCACTGGGAAGCTGTGAGGCGCCCAGATTTCAAGCCCTCTGGCTATAATTTTCACTGAGTGCGCACTACCTTTTAGGTGCACATGGGTTCAGAGCAATTCACCCTACCAGCCGCATATCACACTGCCACGCCATTCTTATATTTCTCGAAGACTCTATGAGTGGCAAGACAAAAATGAGGCAAGAGGTGAAACAAAGTGCAGGACGCTACCAGTCATGGTACCTGATGTTTATTGAAATGAAATATGCCTATGTTCACTCTGGTTGTACGGTGGAGGCTACCACTCATGGTACCTGATGTTCGAAACTAAATATGCCTGTGTTCACTCTGGTTGTACGGTGAACTGCTTTTCAGGCGTGGACTTAGCTTGTGCGAACAGGTGAGCTAGCTTTGGCAGTGTTGACTCCTATGTACGAAACGGAGTATACTAGATGTCTGAGCTGCATCTGAGCTTCAGCAAAAGGCTCAGGGCGACTGGGCCATTTATGGAAGCAATCCAGGGAAAGTTTTGAGCCTCCTGGTTTGACACCAAGACCTCTGCAAGGATGAGTCCATCATGCCATGGAAATGACAACTGTTGTTTCGACAGTATATCCCCTTCAAGTGACACCACTTCAGCGTCAAGATGTTTGTCCTGTGTGACGTGAAAACCAGCTATGTAGTAAAATTTACTGTGTATACTGGGGGGTCACAACGAGCATAACAGTAATCCACATACTAGGGATTTTCTGGCTCAGTCATCAAGGACACGCTATATTCATTGATGCAAGCCCAGCACCACGCTTCTAGACCTCTTTGAAGCAATCGAAAGGGTCTTCCACAATTTCCGAAAAATATTTTAAAAAAAAAGGCGAAGTCAAATTTTTTTCAAATCGAAACGCTTCTGGTGCTCGAATAGTGCGACAAGCGGGAGATGCACATGACGACATCAATGCATGATGCCCGGCTTGAGGACACTGGAAAGGTGGACAGAACCAGAGGCAAAAACAAGGAAAAGCCTGCATCTACGCTGGAATAAATTAAGAAAATGGGGTCGGTATCAACGCTGAAGTGGTATAAGCAATTTTTCCTACATGTGATGGTCGTGTCCCTCTTTAATGCCTTTATCTTGCATCACGAAAACTGTGGCTGTGCAATATTCGCAGAGTTTAGAGTGTTGTGCATCAGCTGGTGATAGGTGTGCACCACACTGATAGGAAGGTTAGAAGGTGGAGTGGCCACAACCCTACCAGAGTGACGGCCCGAAACTTTCCTCAGCTGGTTCCTCGCACCGGAGCCAAGCACAGCAAAAGTGCCACATTTGTGCACACAGGACAATACGGGAAAAACAATGAAAGGACAACCGCCACATGCGTCTGGAGTTTGTAATAAGCGAGCGTTCGTTATATCACCGTCCATGAAAAGTTGGCTCGAATGTATCTTTTTCTCACTCGCAATACAAGGGGAGTATAATCATTGATACATGCAATATGTGTCTTCTTTCGTATTATGAAAACGTTATGCTTACTTCGTCATGGCAGCACTTTTTTTTTTTTTGTCTAGAGTCAGAAAAATTATGAAAACCTTGCCTACAGGTGGTATATAGGCACTAAGTGCCACTGATTGAATAAATATTTATTACACTTTTGGCAAAAGCAGAATGCATCTGGCTAACAAGCATCCCCACGGTAGTTAGTCCTAAGGCTCAGCTGCTAATAAGAGCTTTCAGAAAAAAATGAATAATAAATAATAGCTCTGGCCTAAGTTGGAGTCAAACTCGCGTCAACGGGGTCCAAGAAGCACACGTTTACACAGTTTGCCATTACAGCAGCTACAGCTCATCACAAAAATATGGTGGTCAGGACAAAACTCTTCCCACTGTTTTCAGTGATGTGATCAATTACAAGGAGACAGCAGCTCCTGGTACTGTGAACTTTGTTTAGCATCAGCAGATGATCTTGTAGTGTCTGCCCATGCTCACACATACCCTATTCAAAGTGCCTTCAATCAGACGCAGTAAGTGAAGGCCTAATCACAGAACCCTTCAGCAACTTGCTCGCGTATAAAAAAACCCCATAGCAAGATTCACCGAAAACATGAGCTTTCACTGAGCCACAGAAGAAAGCATGTGGCAAAGCAGAGCTGCACTACAGGACTGCACACAACAGCAGGGCTGTGTTGTGCAGGAAACTGCGTTCAAAGCTAGCAGAGTCCGAGTATTAGGTCATCGCATCTAGTCTTTTTAGCCAGGAGAATATTCCTAATGTGTCGCCACTGATGTGGCCTTCAATGTGCTCCGCCCATATACTGCTGCTGTCATTGTCATAGATTCTGGTCGTGGCACCGAGGACGGACTCTGAGCAAAAAAAACACCTTTGCTACATGACTATCTGTGAGCTTTTTTGACAGAACTGCCCAGCAGTTCGATGGGCTGCTCCCAAGGCCACATTTACGGGTGAAAGTGTGAACATAATTTCAGCACTGTGTCGCAGCATTGCAGACGAGGTAACGGCCAGCGCCTGTTGATGTCACAAGCCTTTCAAAATGGCAGTTGCTGCTGATGAGAGGAGTGTCGCAGTCGCAATTTCAGTCACTTATTTCAGAATAATGAATACATCTAGGGTGCTCAAACTCGAAAAATAAAATAAGAAACACTAGTATCGGATCGGTTTATGGGGGTTTAACGTCCCAAAGCGACTCAGGCTACGAGGGACACCGTAGTGAACGGCTCCGGAAATTTCGACCACCTGGAAGGGGAGGGGGGTTCTTTAAAGTGCAGTGGCATTGCCCACTACACGAGCCTCTAGAATTTTGCCTCCACCACGGCCAAGATCGAACACGCATCTTTCGGGACAGCAGCCGAGCGCCATAACCACTGAGCCACCCCGGCAGCTACTAGTATTGAATGGAATGCAGAACTACAATATGCATCACAACCAAGCCATGGTCCCTTTGAAGGCGAGGGTGAGGGAAAAAAAGAAACCATGTATGCAATAACATTTCATGGTTACTGATAGCACTACATGCAGCACCACGTAGAATTAGTGCCAAACAATGCTGCCACAAGACAAGTGGCAGTAAGCAGCATGTTTGTGCAACATGTTCACTTCTGTAACTGAAGATTTTTTTTTTTCCAACTCTGTAGCTCCCCTGCTATCCATATAGAATAAAGAACAACCACAGCTTACACAAACGAACGATGCAGCATAAAATGTATACTTTTCTTTTCTTTTTAGAACAAAATTAGTTCATTATATACCTTGCCAGAGAACTTATTTTTATTAAGCAAGGCGCTGACACTCAATTTCCGTAGCAGATTTCAAGGAGGATCATGTTTCTTTAATTGTTACACTCATTGTTTCGTTAAAATGGTTTCACTGTAATCACATTTAATTGAGCACACTATAAGATGAAACACAAAACATTCAATTGGACACTGACCTGTATATGCCCCATGACTTCTTTCTGCATTTCAATGGCCATGTGATAGACATCATGGTCAGAGCTGTTGTACATTATGGCATTTTGAAACATGAGCATCATGTCTCGTTGAAACTCCAAGGTAGTCTTGATGTATCCACTTTCAATGTTTTTCTTGATTGTCAGCAAATCCATGGGTCTAATAAAGAAGAAGAAAAAGGAGTGGCGGAGAAAATGACCTGCAGTGAAATATAAAAAAACGCAATAAAAGCAATATTGCCAAAAATGCAGGCAAAATGCTAAACCTGTGGACGACGCCGTGGTAACCAGGAGCCATTTCATCAGTGACTGGGTGCAAAAACACATTTGCATACCTGGAAGGAAGTTAGCAGAAAGAAAAATAAACGCCACTCAAGGAAAGCTTACATAGCAGGCCACATACTTGTGATTGGCTGCTGCTCTCCAGACCAGCATGATAGACTTCTTCCACACCTTGTAGTCCCGCACAACTTCAGAGTCCTCACTGAAAAGCAATCAGAGCATGTGTCACCGTTTCTAATGGGGGATAATTCACACACTTAGCTAATTCAAACAAATTTCAAAATTTTGGTTGGCTGGCTATATTTGCAATGCATTTCAAAGCACTTAATTTGTACCGTGGTTTTTCCTAAATTCGCTTCATTCAAATTTCATCTCGCTCCTACACTCCTGGCGCGTGAAAGAGCGGTGACCGAGGTGCAAACGTCGGGTTTTTGGCGCCAGAAGAGTCGAAAATTCGGCCTCTCCAACCGGTCAACTTAGACACGATCTGAAGTGGGGCCGTGTCGATTGGAGTCACCCCGTCACTGCATAGTTTTGTTTTCTGAGCTTCACTATCAACCCGCTGAGCTTCAATATCAACCCGCGATGACTGCAGCTTTCAGCCGCACTTCAGCGAGCCAAGCCAGCTGCGCACTGGTTCAGGCATTAACTGGCGAGTCGCTGGCCTTTATTTTTTCTTTTAAGAAGGGGCAAATTTGCGTTCCCCTAGCTTTCATCCACGTGGTCCTTAATGCCAATAATGCGTACTAAGCTGCTCATTCTGTGGAGAAGACACCGCTGCTACTGCATTGCACCTACAGAGGAGGCTGAGAAAGGAGTCACTATTTTGAAGCAGTTGTGCTTCGATATTCTTGGCAGTGGGCATGCAGTACACAATAACAGAATTGCAAAAAAACAGCCACTGCCGCACTGTTTTCTCGTAAGTAGACGACCACTGCTTATTTTTTGATCAATTAAACTTCAGCAGTGCAAAACTGTTTCTGCCGTTTTTTTTTGTTTTTTTTTTAACCATTTGACTATTCAACCTTCGGATAATATGCACCTTTTTTTTCCAGTCCCTAGAGGTCTTAATGTGGTTTATTATACTGGGAAGCCAGCGTATTACTGATAACTCTTTTTTGACCATACTAGAGTAAATATATATCACTGCCTTTTACTCATTTTTTTTGTTGTGCTAAAGCTTTTAGCTGCCTTTGCGTAAAGAAATATATCCAAAATGATTTGTATGCATAAATATCTAAAAAGCATTGTACTTAGTACTGGATTATATTAAGGTGCACTTCTCATAATTCAAACTTCTTATAATTCAAACAAAAAAATTTATAAACAATTACGACTCGGTAATGCAGGGTTTGAGCACAGCTTCTCACATGCCACCTGCCACTGCTGGCAGATGGTGTGTTATACGTTGCTAGCCGCCCTTCGAGATCTGCCCGTAGCAAGCACCTTCCGGGTGTCCGTTCCTCTGCTCGCCATGGCAGGTGGCGTTTCGCTCTGCGAGTGCCCGCCAACACACCACCTGTCACACGCCTTAACATGCCACCTGTCACACCGCCGACATGTAACGCAGGAACGCTTAAAATTTGAGCACAAACACTTGTGCTAAAAAAATTCTAGAAACTACAAAACAATTCAAATTCTTTCTAAAACATGGCATTAAAGTTTTAAAATTACAACTTGAATAGCTTTCGAGCTAGAATTTTTTTTCTTCATGCCTCTTGAAAAGGCTAATTTGAGAGTGCCCTTGATATGATTTTTACAGTCCAACAAAAAAAAATTGGAAGTGTAATGTTATGTGCCAAATGAAAGCTTGGTAAGCATGGTTTGAAAAATACAAATCAAAACTTATTTAATTTACGAAAAAAAGAAAAAAAAAACATAAAACACAACAAAGTACAGGTGCGATATAGCGATATACTATAGTATGCAATAAGTATAGCTGCGATGTAGCTCCAGAATCGAAATCCGACTTTACAACATCTTCGTCCGAGTCACTGCTGCTCGGAGCATCTTAAAAATCAGCTGCAGAGGCTGAAGAATCATGTGCAGCGCGACTCCTCCGAGCGCACGAAGCGCCCGACCTCGACGCGACGCCATCCTCACCGCGTGTTATGTCGCAATAAGCTTATGCTCCAAGGGCACTTCAAAAATGCACGACCGGCGGGGAAATAACGAACTAGGCCAAAAACGGAACTAACTGTCTGAACAACAAACCAGATGCGCCCGCACAAGCGGACAGGAAAAAGAAAGTGAAACCATCAGGCCAACGTTCTGGGATCGGTTTGCGCAGTTACAGCGTCTGAACCAAAATCCGACAATGCAACATCGTCACCAGAGACTCTGCTACTCGTAGCATAGATAATAATTGCAGTCGACGCAGTAGAATTGCGCGCAGCAATGTTTTTCCGAGCGCGCGCCGTCCGCGCGCCCGACGCCATGCACGGAGCGTCCTCGCTGTACCCTCCGCTTCAAGGGCATTTCAAAAATTCGTGCGTCATGGGAAAATTGCACTCTACACAGAAACCGAAACTGTAGTCTTCGAGGAACAAGTTAGATGGCACCACATCACCGTAACAGCTATAATGAGGAGTTTCAGTTCGCACAAACAGACCGGAACCAGAAATCTGGACGCACAGGCGAGCGTTGCGGGTTCTCATTGTGCAGTTTGAGCTTCGAAACAACACCTGACGATACAGCATCGTCGTCAGGGTCCGTGCTAATCGATACATCAAAAATATGTGGTGCAAACGCAGCAGAATTGAGTGGAACGGGGTTTTTTCGAGCACGCGCCATTCCCGATGATGACGGCTTGTTCGGAGTGCCCGACGCCGCACCCCCAACTTCAAGCGCGTCTCAAAAATTGCCGCTTTTTGGCAAAAATATAAACTAAACAGGAAATTTAAGTTCAATGTGTGAACAACAAACCGAATGACTCAGCAATTGCGTAGCGACCGCAGTCGCGCTGCCGTAGAGCTTCGAATTTTTCGATCACCGGTGATCGAAGCGCAGTGGCGTGGTAACGAAAGAGTTAAGGACAGGGGGCAAACACAAGAAAACATGAATGTAGTTGAATGTCTCAATGACGATATAAAACAGTTTGGAGTCGGTGCCGATTATTTTGTTGGGTTACATGAATGAACACCTCGAGGATCTGGATGGATACACAGATTGTAACAGGAAGTAAATGCTAGACCTCTGCGAGCGGCGCAACCTAGTTATTGTAAATGAAGAAACTAAATGTGAAGGACAAATCATGTTAAGATTCCGCAACAGGCAGATGACGCAGGGGATCTATAGCAAGCTCGCAAGAATGGAAATAGACGTGCAGTTTGGGAACCGATCATAAGCATATTTGTCTGCAGATGGGAGCCCTCATCAAAAGAGAAATGCAGCAAATACAAAAAGGGAACACAAAATTAAACAATGAACAAATAGCGTTAACAGCAGCAGGCATTGAGGAAGCAATAAAGAAACACCTCATGGAAAAGTGGGATTATAAACAGAACTATTCATCAGTACAAAAATGAAAAGTAAAAGCAGCAAACCGCTGGAAAGGAAAGAGCAAGCCACGAAGCTGGCGGAATAAGGAAGCTATGGAGACCATTGAACAACGATGTGTGACTTTAAGGCAAAGCACTGAACGCAGACAGGAAAAGAAGGCGCAGTTATCTCAAGAGGAAATATACAAAAATGGGAACCTCACTGACAAAAGAAACTGGAAGTACAGGCCCTTGTCCAGGGTAAAATAAAGCAGTCCACTAATCACTGGATGGTTGAAGTTCGCGACACAACTAAAGGTGGGCCAAGAAAATTCTGGAACCATATAAGCTGGCTCGGCAAAAAGAATCAAAGAAAGCAGAAATGAATTCAAGATACCACTGGGAAATGTGCAGAGGGAGACGACGCTGTGAACTACATTAGTACATCAGTTATATCCGGGCCATTTAGGAGCAACGACAGGGTAATCTCCCTAAATCAGGGAGCAACACATAATAGAAAGCAGCTTAGAAAGGCGGAAGCAAATATTCCTAAATGTACATCCGCCGGGATAGACGAAATTCCAATCAAGCTGATTAATGAATTTGGTCTAAGAAGCTAGGAAATGTTGCTAAAAGCATTAGAAACAGTCATAACAAATAAATACCGCACAGCTGGAGACAGAATAAAATGAATTTGATTTATAAAGGGGAAGGAGATAGGATACACATACCCTTCAGACCGCTTATGAAACATTATTTACAGGCTGGCAATACAGGCGGTGACATGAAAAATGCAGTCATGGTTAGAAAGTACTAAGATACTAGGAGAACTTCAGAAGGGGTAGGCTTAGATGATGGCCTGTCCGTGATTAGCAGATGCGCAGAAACAGCTCGGACTGAACACAGACCTCTGTGTTTACCTTCCTGGACATAAGCGATGAACACACCAACGTGAACAGGAAACTCTTGTGAGACATACAAAAAGACAAAGGTATCAGTTATGAGATAACTGATGTCCTGCAGAAAATATATCGAGATAATAAAGTAGAAATTACAAGGGAAGGGATATAAGAAGTACGACAACTGTCGAGGTATGCAAAGGATTAAGGCAAGGTTGTCCTCTATTACCACTGCTGTTCGTGCTTTATATAATAAATATGGAAAGAAGGCTACAAGAAAGTAATCTAGTTTATAATCTGTCGCACAGATTAGGCGGAAAGATTGTCAATCAAAAGCTCCATGGTTTAATGTATGCGATGATACTGTACTACTAGAAGATAGCCAGGAAGATTTGCAAACTGTGGTTAATTGTTGTGGAGATGAAGGAGACGCTCTAGGTTTTCAATTTTGGCACAAAAAAGTCAGGTCTGATAATTTCCAACAATACAACAGATCATGTGCTTACAAAACAAGGCCATACCCAGAGTGGCTGAATAAAAACAACTCAGGTTATGGGCAAACGAAGGACAGATAAACATACAAAAGCAGGAACAGTCTGTTAGGGCAAAAGGGCAAAGAGATTTTCGCACAAATTACATGCTAAAAACTTTTTTTTTTCTTTGCGAGTGTCGTCTATCCTTCCACCCATGAGTCGCTGCGATCATGACGCTGGCTTTTAGCACATCGTTCCTTGCAAAAGGTTGCAAAAGGCGTTTGCTGATATCGCACGTTCCAATGATTGACTGAGTGGCAGTACACAGCATCCGCCCCAATCGCCCATGGCACAATAAGGCCAACCTATACTGAAAACAAGGGTCGTGCAACCAGCCAAGCGCTGGCACTCTGCCAAGTGTGCAGCATCTGGCGCACTGCCAAGAAATGCGTTGTGGACTGTGATGGTGTGAGGGAAGCAACAACTGACGCTTATTTTTTTTTCAAATTCTTAGGCAAAAATCGGGGGTGGGTGGGTTCATTATGCTAGTGGGTTTGTTACGCGAGTCAATACAGTACTATACCGTAATGCAAATGGTTCCTGTTAGTTTTTTCGAGGCCATTCGATAATTCGAACATCGGATAATTCAAACTTTTTTCCCCATACCATGAAGTTCAAATTTACCGAGCTTTTACTGCATTCTGAGCATTTCACTATCACCTTACTGATCGTTGAGTAGCCTTTCCGAAAGCCAGTCTGGTCAAGCACAAGCAAAGCTTATGTCTGCAGCAGTTCTGGCAGTGCTGCTGCGCTCTCATCAAAATTAGCAGCTTACTTTTGTGTGCAACTCCTCTTCCTGGCAGTACAACACATAGTGGATCCTTCACTTGCAATGCAGGTGCAAACAATGAGAGGAAAAGGCTAGCTGCACTTTCATGGGCATTAATACCAGCGCAGCTGCTGCAGAGACAAGAAATGCTTGTGCACCACATACCAAATGCATACAAAACCAAGACTGGCGCTACAAATAAGACCCCGATGACTTGACAGCCTTGAGTGAAAGCGCACTAAAGCGCACTAGAAAATGGGAGGAAAAGCGTACTAAAGAGCTGCTGCACAGAGAGTGACAGCCAAGGCAGACAAGACGTTTGAATTTTCATGCTTATGAACCATTGATGAGGCCTCACTATTCTTTTTGCTAAAAATCACTTTCCATAATAAGCACTAAAAACAATTCCATGCACTCACCCCTGTAACATGGATGCTGGGCTGCTTGGAACAGAATCGCCAACAGAGCCAAGCAGGTGTTTGCTCAGCTCCCCAGCACCATCCTCTGTGCCCGACTCAGCGTGCTGCGAGCCATCATCCTTCATGTCCAGCTCTGTTCCGCAGGGAGTCTCGGGTGTCTTGACATCATCTATGGAAGACTTGTCATCCTTCAGCTTCTCGTCATCCATGTCTTCGCTTTGCGGCTCATCCAAGTTGGACAGGGTCTCCCCTGCTGGTGATGGCGAGCTGACTGTTTCAGGGGCCGAGCCATCTTTGGACTCCTCCGCATCCTCTTCCTCTTCATCTGCTGCTGGCTGCTGTTCTTGTATTGTATCTGGTGCGATATCTGCAAAAAAATAAATAAAGACCAAGCACTGTCATCACTTTTCTCAGGCTGCTGAAACAAAACAAGGCCTTACATGTGAAACTGGAAGGCCAGTACAAGCTCAGCCCTGTGCACAAAGTTCTCATTGATCAAGAGCTGCACATTAAAGTAAAATGGAAAATGCACATTAAAGCAGGGACACTTATAAAACGTGGGTGGAAAAAATACTAGTTTTCAGAGCAAATGCAGCTGGTGCGTTTATTATGCGAACATGTCCACTGTCTGAGATTTCCGGAGTACCAAGTAAATCGCGCCAAAGCACCTATTTCAAACAGCGAAAGGTGGAAGCTGGCAGATTTTTGAGTAGAATAAACATTGTTCATGAACTATCCAGCCCAATCTGTCAATGTTCTGGCCTAATTTCAAGACACCGAAGCTTCCACATTAAACGAAATTTTTCGCAGGTCCCGTGAATTTCATTAAAGCAGGATTTGACTGCAGCGTCATACCCTTAAGAGGGCTCACCAGTACAACGGCCCATAGAGAATACACGAGCACTTTCAGAAGCACTGACGTGTTTAAATTTGGTCAGATTTTCACACAGTTTTCAGTAATAGTTTCATTTTTAGTAAATAGAGGAAATTTTGTGGACAGGCTGTTTCTTAAAAACTTCGAATTTTTTTTACAAAGCAGAGGTAAATATCCACAAAAATCGCACTTTTAAACATGTCGCTGCTTCTTGTCGTTTCCTGAAAAAATTGGCTAACATCAAAATTTCATCCACATTTCCTCCCATTTTCTTTCCATTTTGTCAAGCACAAATTTCACCCATGTTGAGCCTGTGGTTCGCATTTCGCAGGCTCTGAAAATGTTGTATTTTCTAAGTAGACTTTAAAATTCGTGCCAAGTAAGTCATGTGGTGTGGCTCCACCTGGTTCAGGGATATTTTAAAACTGCTACACTCTATCACCAATCTTTTCTTCAGCTGTATCCACTATGTTCATGCGCACGGGGCTTCTCAGATCGGGGCTTGAATGAACTTGGCCTTTTTACTCTTTTGCTTGGGCTGTATTGCTGTCTTTTTTTTATCCCCCTTTTTGCGCGACCATGCATACTTTTTTCTTACCATCGCTAAGTGCAAACCTGCTGGTCCCCACTCACCAATTTTATCAATCACGTTTCACACGTACCGTGCCATCTCGAAACAACAGTTTCAAACAGAAATGCATGCAAGCGACTGTCAATACGACACAATGTACAAAGCAAGAAAAATATGCATGGCAAGGTGGGGCTATGGCACAACTGGCGTACACGGAACCTTCCCCTAAAAACAGAGGGGGAAAGGAAATGCGAAGGCTTGTCACCCACAGGGATGGGAGAGGGCACGGCAGAGAAAGGCGTGGATAAATTTCTCAGCCAGCAGACAAGCGGGGAAGTTTCCGGCCACTGCACCGGGCAAGAAACACTGCGCTTGAACCAAAATGAAATGGTTGCGCGCTTTGCAACAGTGTGGCAGAAGATGTAACAGCCAAAGAAGTGCCATGAACTAGCCAAGAACAATGAACGATACATTTAAGGAACTATTTTTACAGAAATTTATTTAAATGTTGGTGTTTTCAGCCCCGCAGTTGTACGACACTAATTCTGTTCCATTCCTCATGCTTCCTTGTTCTTTTCTCTCTTTGGTCCTTTATTTTTCTTTCTGTTGGCACTTTTGGTGGACTCCTCAAACCAATCTTGAGGGGAGGAATACACCGGTTCGTCCAGACACCAGCTGCGCAGGTGCAGGTGGCCCCGAGGGGGGGCGCACACACCTGCCACTGCGCAGCTGGGTCCCCAGGGATGCGGCTCACAGCGCGTGCTATGTCTCTCCAAGTGGCAGAACGAGGCGCGAAAGATGCACTGTAATCAGTGGCTCAGTTTACTCAGCTCATCACCTCACTGCATCTGTGCGTCAGCATAAACCACGGCCTTGGGATAATGAAACATGCACAGGTCTGGATGTACGTCAGAACTGTTAAAAGTGCTCTACAGAACAATGTCAGGACGGGCTAGCTCGGCGATTTCTTGGCTGTCCTCATTTTAGATGTTTTCTTCGAAAGCCACTTGATCAAATGGTTATTTTGTGCATCAATGATATAATCAGGTTCACGGAATGGAAGACTACGGCTCCTCCTTGGGTCCACGAGCTCTGGTAGCATGCAGTGCATGCTCCAGAGCCCTTCACTACGGCATCCCTCATGGCCCGAGTTGCTTTGGTGCGTTAAAAACGCCCATCAAGGCATGCCCTTTTCAACCTTGTCTGGCAGATTAGCGTAACGCACTTTCCTATCTCACTGACCTCAAATTTGATACAATATGCTACTGTCGCATTCTTCAAAACACGGCTACTGACAATATTCGATGGTCTGGAAGCCTCTCACCCTATTACTCCCGGAGAACTTTCTCTGGCACTGCAGTAGAGGCAAGGCAGGAAAGGGAGGGAGGTGGGCCTTTGCCACTAGGGGACACGCTGCTTCGTGCCCAAGCTGGGGTGCAGAAGGGTGAAGGGGCAGCTTGCTCTAAAGTAGGCCGCCACTGCCCACGGCATGATGACAAAGGTCCATCTCCTTTCCTTTTCTGCCCAGCCTTGGCTGCAGAGGCTGTACACAGTTTTGCTCTACTTTCCACACGCCAAGAACTAATACTTTCGTGTCACGGTGGGGTTTACATACCTCGAGTAGAATAGAATTTACCTCCTTTTGGTGGTGCGCAAGCGCAGCCATATATGAGCACAAATGAGTGGCCTCGGAGCTGATGAGCCCTCTTAAGGCGCAGCTGTTTTTTTTTTTTTATCACTTTATTAATACCCCACAACCTTCAAACCTTTTTGCATGTCCTTTCTCTGAAAAATCAAGAAGGTGCTGCAGGGAATTTATGAACCACTTCAAACTAGCTTCTCTAGATACCAGGATGCATAAGTGGAAACCATTACATGTGCTCAAAGCAGGAATTCAGAAACACAGAGTACAAAGCTCTCCCCAGTCCTTTCTCACTATAAGCTCCCCTCCTTACTTCTCCTCACTATCCTCTCTTTGTCCCTTTATTTCTGCCGGCCACAGCTCGGGTGCTTAAGATGTAAGATAGCAATTGTCGTGGCTGGCAACATCTTTCCCTCCTTTTTGTATTTTTGAAATAATGAACCACTACTATTACTACTTAAACATGATTTTATACAGGGACAATGTCCAACCATGCAATAATGCAATAAGAATGACTAATCTAAACCCTTCACAGTTTACATTACAGTGAGCACAACATGAATTCAAGCATACGCTTTTGCACACTTGCAATAAACTTCGCCAAGTGCAGGAAAAATGGGAGTGGCTCTTTACCTTCTTTCTCCTCGTCCTTCTTATCAGGCACGTCAGGTGATTCAAGTGGCATTTCTTCATCAATGCACTCAGATTTGGCAGCATCTTTGATCGAGTCAGACTCATCAGCTGCTAGCTGCTCCTCCAGATCATCCTTGTCCTTCGACTCAGGCTCAGGGCTCACTTGCTCACTCAACACCTCCAAGACTTCCTTACCACCCTCACTCTCAGGCTTTGGCTCCTCGTCTGCACCCATGCCTCGCTCAGAGTCAGACTGAACACTCTCCTTATCTTCGTCGAGGTTGATACCAGATGACAGTGAATCTTCAATAACAGTTTCAACAACCATTTCCTCTGAGGCCACTGTCTCCATCATGGAATCCGCTGCATCAAGTGAAAGCAGAAAGGCACACAATAACTGCTTCAATGTTATCAACAAGCTGAGCAAATAAAACATGCAAATGTCAAAAGGAAAGCCATGATAGCACGTCTGGTCCCAATCCTATTCTTCACTAATCCTCTATGCTTTACTTTCCAGAGGAAGATAAAGCACTACAACTACTAACCATATTTACTCATGTAATGAACCCACTTTTTTTCCGGAAAAGTTGACATAAATATGGGGGGCAAGGTTCACTCCATCGGGAAAAAAGTTGACAGATTTTTTTTGTGAGAGTTGAAATTTCATACACATCTGCCCACCTGTCCGTCCATCCATTACCACAAAACGAAACGTCAACAAGGTGTGTCCCCACACCGCCCGCATTCATGTTGCCGGTGTTTAGCATCGTTCACTTCAAAAGGTGTTTGCTGTATCACAGCAGGAGCCGTAGGTTTTGTGACTTGACAGCACCAGCCAATCACAGCAAGATAAACATGCTCAACACTGGCTCTCAAGGTCATGTATGCGTCTCTTACACAGGGTTAAAAAAGCTCGCAGGATAGTTATGAGTGTGTAACATGAATGTTTAGGCGTCTTCTGTGCTGTGAGAGGGGATGGACATTTTTTGCGCCCGATCTCGAGCTCCCCAAATCGCTTGGGTGTCTGAATGATCCTGCTTCCTACAGAGCATTTCAGTGTAGAGGATGCTTTACAGCATTCTGGTTTAAAGTGCTATGCTCTTCTCCAACACTCAAGTGCACGCCGGCTTTTTAAGCATACATTGGTGCAGCCGGGTGCGCAGCAGCACGCCGAGCAAGCTACCGTCGCCGGCACTCCTGTCAAGGACGCACAGCGTCTTGGCACTCTACCAAGTTTGCCGAGCATGCCGTCCTTGCAGGATCTCCCATCAAGAGATAAACACATCATGGGGTTATTGGTGCACAGCACTTTGGTGTGCTGCCAAAGTCTACTGTGGACGGCATGAAACTGAGGAACATGCTATGAAAAGCCAGAACTTAAAAAAAAAAGTAAATTCTCAACAACAAAACCTTTCTTACTGCCATCACTTGCCAAGTAACATGTTCATCAGTTACTCTTACAAGAGCAATGACAGCTACTTCGATTGCCCATGAAAAGGCAGGAGACATGTCCTTTGACATCGTAGCCGACATTGGAGATGACGCTGCGGCGCATATGCTCTTGAGACATCACGTGAGCATTTCAATATGGCGGTCGCCATTGGAGGGAAAAGTTTCCCAAACCTGATTTCAATTGCATTTTTTGGAACATGCAGCATGTCCAGGACAAACTAACTTTGGGAGTAGAATCGTAGGCTCTTGCATTATTCACTGAAGTACAAAACTGCAATACTTCGAACAACCAAGTCATGGCCTCTTTAAAGGGTAACTGCATCGGTTTTAGAAATCGACGAGCTTAAAAGGGTCGAATGTGTGAAACTAGCAGGTAACGCGGGCGAAGTCCTTTTGGGCTAGCATTTAAAATTGTGACGTAATCGCCGATTAAAATCGTGACAGCCTTAAAGCTTCTCTGCAGCGCGCAACGCCAAGTGGGGGGCACACGATGACGTCATCGAAGGTATCAGTACATTTTCAACGCATAAGCGCCTACTTTGAAGGAAATCAATCAGTTAGACAGGCAGAGCAGAACAGTGGGGCTAAGAATTAACATGCAGAAAACCAAAGTAATGTTCAACAGCCTAGCAAGGGAACAGCAGTTCGCCATTGGTAGCGAGGTGCTGGAAGTAGTAAGAGAATATGTCTACTTAGGGCAGGTAGTGACCGCAGATCCGGATCATGAGAGGGAAATAACTAGAAGAATAAGAATGGGGTGGAGCGCATATGGCAGGTTCTCTCAGATCATGAATGGTAGCTTACCAATATCCCTGAAGAGAAAAGTATACAACAGCTGTATCCTACCGGTACTCACCTATGAGGCAGAAATGTGGAGGCTAACAAAGTGGGTTCAGCTTAAGTTAAGAACAACACAGCGATCTATGGAAAGGAAAATGATAGGTGTAACGTTAAAAGATCGAAAGCGGGCGGAGTGGGTGAGGGAACAAACGCGGGTTAATGACATCTTAGTTGAAATCAAGAGGAAGAAATGGGCTTGGGCAGGGCATGTAATGCGAAGGCAAGATAATCGCTGGTCCTTAAGGGTAACGGAGTGGATTCCAAGAGAAGGCAAACGTAGCAGGGGATGGCAGAAAGTTAGGTGGGCGGATGAGATTAAGAAGTTTGCGGGGATACAGTGGCGGCAACTGACAAAGGACAGGGTTAATTGGAGAGACATGGGAGAGACCTTTGCCCTGCAGTGGGTGTAGTCAGGCTGATGATGATTGAAGAAAAAAAACCAACGCCAACGAAGGCAAAGCCCGCTGAGCGCTATTCGGCAGCTTCCAACGAGGCACGGCAGGGGTCTGGCTGACAGCAGCGGTAATTTGAAAACATACCATCCGTGACGCGACTCTGAACTTCCCTGCACTCCTCCGATGCTTAGAGGAGAAACGCAAAATTCAGTCGTCAATTACATCACTATTTTGAACGGTAGTGCAAAAACACTTCGCATGCATTACCTATAGACCTTTTTCAGTTTTAGCCTCGCTCCCAGCGCGCCGAACACCGCCATGTTGCTTTCCTCCTCTCTGGCTGGTTCGGAAAGGCGGTGTCCGTGCGTCCCGTGCGTTCTCTGCGGCTCTCCGTGTTTACTGTATGCGGTTGCTTAGCTGTAGTAGCCCGATCTGGGTGTACGTGCGATTAAAGCTGAAACGAGGTCTTCGCGAAACCAGTGCGCAGTCATCTGCTGTTCAAACAACTACAGGAAGCGAAGGCGGCTTGCAGCGGAGCAGTGTGAAGAACACAGAAAGCCACGGCGGCAGTGCGGTTGCGGGCTGTTTCAGCTACACATACCTTACACACGAGCACCTACTGCTGATGTGACTAAGATATGTGTCGTCTGTGACCCTTGCAAAATCAAAACATAAGTAATGATTTGGGTAAATGATGCAGCAGCACTGCAGGTTAAGTGAAACATTTCTGCTATAACTGCCGACACTGGCGACTGATTATTAACGACAACGGCACTGTAAACATAGCTATTTGACAGTACTTGAAAGTCGTGATGCATTGCACAAATACCACAGCTGTTTGCTTGCAATAAATATCCGATAAACCAGCAGGACTTAAAAACCTGAAGGCCGCAGCTTTGACGTGTCCACCTTGCATCGTGACACTTCATGCTTCGACCAAATACAATTTTCAACTGGCCGCTTTCTGCAAAGTGCCGATTGTTTAAAAAAAAAAGTGCTTATTAGGGACGTGCAATCAGCAGGCACGCAGTGCCCACCCGACCACACGCACGCGCTTTCTCGCTCTTTCGGCATTGATCAGCGGCCGCACCTGAGACGGACCAAGCAGATACGCCCCTCGGGAACTGTCACAGCAGGTGCACCAGTTTCGAGTGTACAAATTACATCGCGTTCGAAGGCCAGATGCCTCTCTACTACATCTTTTTCCGAGTTTAGCGAAATGTCAGACGACGCGAAGCTCCACATCCAGTTTCCTCTGTTCCTGCGACACTTTGCTTCGACGCGCGGCGCCGACGGATGCACTGGCGCTCTGAAGAGCGCTGCCACACACTCGCATGTTCACGCTAAAAGTGGACCACCCTACATTTGCACGCTTCACCAGTTGTTTTACCGTTAGTACGAAGTAATTAAGAAATTTATGCAAAGCCAAAGCCGCAATAGAATTCTGTGCGCTTATGCGCTCCAGCGGTGCCTTCTCCACGTAGCACTACAGAAAGTACCATTTTTTTAGGACAGTGCAGAGGGAAAATGTAGTGAAAGACGCGGTCGAATGCAGTTTCAATCTGTTCGTGTCACCGGCGTAACGCAGAGCAGACCGCTTGAGCGCTTGACAGCAACACTGTTGTTAGCTCGGAACGGAGCTGTTTTTCTTTTATAATTATAACTGCAACATAGAAGAGCTCAGCAAGTTTCGTGCTCGCATTAATAAATGTCTCCATTATAAATACCAGAAAGCCACTAAATGAATTGCGCACACTTGCGTAGAAGCGCACCTACAATGTCGATTTTCGGCACAACTTGCAGTGATCCGCGTCGCCGCTCGCCGAAGCACGGGCCATTTTGTTCACAGTTGCTCAGTGCATACAGTGCAACACTTTGCAGGTCAAAATCGTGCAAAAATCAGCATTCGGATAAGGCTGAACAGCGCGGCTAGTACTCGCTGCTTGTATTGCAGCGGCGGCCACCCAAGCCAACATGGCGGAGAAATCGGCCAGACGCAAGACGGCGCTGCTGTCGAAAGATGGCCGCGCGCACCTGAAAAAGGTCTATAGCCTACATAGTTTTGAATCCTTAAACCGAAATTCTCAAAAATCGGTGCAGTTGCCCTTTAAGCTTATAATTAAACCTGATATCTCTGTTGCTGAGTCTTGTGCCACGTTTGGCCTCACCTCTGCATGGGCCCTCGAAAGTTTGACAACCCTAACCAAGGTCATCACGCTGCTAAAGCCAAGCAGGAGCAATTTCTGAGGCACATTATTCAAACACGCACAGAAAGAATTAGGGTGGAAGCAAGCAACTGAAAAATCGTGCAAAGCTGTGGTGGCAAGGCAACAGTAACAAGCACAACCTTATCCACTGCCTTCTTTAAGAACACCACAAGACTACCACATACAAGCTTATACACTGCTTCTATATAAATCTCCGTTCTGCACAAAGATTGCACTGAAGCACAAAGCTGGGGACGTTAAGAACAACAAAATCACTTTGCGGTAGGTATGTGGAGCATAGGGCTTCATGTCCCGAAGCTGCACGTGTGCCACGGGGACGCTGTAGTAGAGGGCTTCGCATTCATTTGGAGGACTCGGGGGTTCTTTAATGTGCGGTTATTTTGCACATCCCCTCCACCGAGGATTCAATCCCCCAACCCTGGGCTCAGCAGTTAAATGCCAAAGCCACTGAGCCACCAAGTCATGTCTAAATTACTTTGACAAACATTGCGAATCATTAAGGGGGCACGCGGGTCTTAAAACGCGAAAAAATTGCAAAAAAGTTGCTTAAAAAGTGAGTTTTCTAAAAATCACATTATCGGCATGTTTATGCAGTCACCCTTCTCCGTTAAAAATATCGAAGTCCTACTCCATTTAGAAATACAAAAAAATTGAAGTAATATGCACTCGTGCAACTAAGAAATGATCGAGGAAGGCAAGACGAAGCCAAAGTTCAAGCCGCTCACTCCACTCCTGCTCATCAGATAGCGGTCGTTTTGGTGTAGTTCGAGAGCTGGCATCCTTTGCTACGTTTCTTTCACCAAAAAACACGGGTCAAGCAGTGCGCACCAGCCGCCACACGGTTGCTCGCACCACTCCAGAACCGATAGCATCAGGAGAGGTGATGGCAGAGAGCGCTGACGACCCAAGAGTGTTTCCTGGTGTAATGGTGGAGGGCAGACTGACAGCAGGAGCATGCGGGAAGAAACAGGTGCCTCCGCAGCTGGTCTACCGATGGCGGCGCGACCGTGCATGCTTTCCTCTAGCCCTGCCATGCTGCCTCCGAGTCCCCCACTCTTCCCACCCCACTCGCAGCGGCGCTCTGCGAGGTGGTGGCGGCTGTAACGCTCTCTGCGTTTGTGACTCCAAGTAATGGAGATTTACTCTAAACATTTCCAAGGTGATTTCATCTACATTTACTTCTTATTTTGGTTTCTTCACGTGAAAGTTACATGCAACAAAAACCTTGACGTAACGAAAAAGCGTGGACTTCTTTCAATTTTATATCGAGGTCGAACTGTACTAATAAAATATTGCTATCACCTTGGCTTGATTTGAAGCCCACAAATTTTGCTGAGTTCCCAATGACATGCACTATCTTGGCCTCTGGTAGTTTGCGATATATCCAGTTTTAGTCGACCTATCAAGAATGCAGTTTTGAAAATGGGAACGACATGTCGTCTTTACTCGGAAATATCACAGTCAGGCTACCGACCGTTGATCTCATATCATATGGTAAAACTTCAAATGCAGTTTTCTCAGTTTCATATTTTTGATCGGTTTCCACAACCTTACGCAGCTTTTTGATAACTTCTTTCTGTTTCACAAAAACAACTTTTGTACCATTTTCTTCAGAGAGAACTAAGGCATCAGATGACATTGTGACTTTTTTCTGTAAAGGCCATGTATAAATAATAATTTGCAATTAGTTTAATGAGTTGCAGTGTCAAATACTGCCATCTTTTATAAAGACTTCACATAATTTTTCAGGACAGCATGTCATTAGAGAAAAACTAAGAGTGCCATCAGGTATGGGAACTCTCGCCTATCAATTGACGTAATTAAAAGGAGTGAAATGCAATTAAAAGAATTCTTTAAAGCAGAGTAAGAAACTACCTAACTACACGCTTTAGACTTTCCCGGGTTTCTAACTACTTACTAACTTAACGACTCACTCAAAATCGGTGCTTTATCACGTTTACAGATCCCCAAAGCTTGGTAAGAGGACTGGAAAGGTCAGCGCTGTTGGCACACCCGTCAGCTGCAGAGCCCACCGTGCGCTTCACACCTGACAACCTCGCTTCTCACTCAAGACGATGTGCAGACACACAGGCACACTAACAGCGGACAACGTGAGGAGCGGAGTGGGCCTTATTTCATCTCATTGGTTGGTGATTGGGGGACACTCTTCTTAATCTCGCTGACATGGAGAAAGAAAGGAGAGTAACGGGAGAGGGAGGCAGACTGCGGGGCCGCCGCTCACTGCGACGAGGTCGCAGCAGGGCAGCGGTGGAGTGCGTCGTCGTGTCGGTGGTGTATTCAGGGCACTTGTGTACACAAGATTATGATGACAGTAAAATCAAAACTTAAGATGAGTCCATAGTTGTAGTAACCCTGCTCGCGAGTTCACAATACAAGCAAGACACGTGTAACACCCTTGCTGCTGGTAAAGAAAGGGCTGAAGGTCCACTTTCATCGCAAACAAAGATTTCTCCTGCCAGTTACCTGCAGCGCATTTTTTGGCAGATTTTTAGATTTCTAGGAGACAAATTTCATGTAGCGAAATTTCGGTTTGGTATAGTTTATGGGGGGTTTAACATCCCAAAGCGACTCGGGCTATGAGGGACGCCTCCATCGAAATTTGACCGCCACAGCCAGGATCAACCGTGTCTTTCGGGTCAGCAGCCGAGCGTCGTAACCACTGAGCCACCACAGTGGCATGTAGCGAAATTTCAGAATTATGATGTAAACTGCCGATTTTAGATTTCGTTAAATCGAGGTTTAACTGTATGTGCACAATTGACTCTACTTAACATTCATATATCCCTGGGAGTCCTCATGCTTCCTGACGCAGTGGTGCACCAGTTAAGTGATGCGCTACAGCCCTGTGATGGCAGGTGCAGTTATCAGTGGAGCTTGTGCGACCCAGGTTGCTCCTTGCGAAAAACCTCCGGCGACCAATCTTTAATTTAACTGCCACCTGCCATGGTGCGCAGTTTTTTCACAATCAGGTGGGCAGAGTGTGATGAAAGCACAAGTTTATATGTCATAGGTGGTCCACCTGCCTTCTAGGTTCTCTGTGGATTTTTAGTCGATTTTTCACTCACAGCCAATGAAGGCGACGCCTGATTTTCTTCGACACGAGTTCCTGAACACTTTCGCGTTGAAAAGTTAGTTTTAAGACCCCCCCCCCCCTAAATACAGGAGATAACACAATCAATTTTACGAGGAACTGTTAGCGAGTGCCAATACATTTTAGCCCCCTGAACAACAATTAACTGGCCTGAAGAACTCCTCATGTATGGCTTCACAAATGGAATGCATAACTGAGCATGAAGGTGGTGGTCATCCTGGACTGTCTCCAACAATAAACGAGTCAAGCAATGTGAAGCAAATGGAAGACAGCATGGGAGTGGCACGACAGAGCCACATTACCTTCAGCAGAGGAGACTACTTGGTCTTCCTCTTCATCCATCTCTTCATCTTTGGCCTCAGTCTTAGTTTCCAACTCGCCAGGTGAGGTGTCTTCAGGAAGGTCCCCCGTGATGTCCATGGGCTCCTCCTCCTCTGGTGCAGGTGGTGACTGTGGCTGAGGCTCCACGTCCTCAGCAGCTGGCACTTCACTGGAGGACTCGGCCGGCTCACTGGGTGGCAGCAGAGTAGCCTCATCCTCTTTGATGGGCTCCTTGATAGGAGACGACTCTGGTCCTGGCACACTGGAAGGACAGGAGTTCTTGCACATCCACACAGAGCAGTAAAAACAATACTCCAGCATTGTTATAATACCATGTCACCCGTCCTAGTGTGCCTGATTTGCCGACGTTACAGCACCGATTGTGGGAATTGAGGCTACAAAGACCCACAAAAGGCTAGCTAGTGTCAAAAGATGTGCATATTCATCCTCACTCCGAGGCACAGAAGAAAGCAAAGAAAGGGTAAAACAACAGACAAAAGTAAACAAGCAATATGCACGTAAAAGAATGAGCAATTAAGGGGAGATGTGGGTTCTCGAATGGTAAAAAATTGCAAAAACAATCAACTTTACGAAATATGCACTTTTGCCATGTTTATGCATTCAAGAGTTCCTCAGCGAAATCTGAAAGCTCAATTCAATCGGAAAATACTTAAAAAAAAAAAAAACCTCATATAAGTCAGGGTGGATGTGAAATGCCCGAAAATTTGCTAAATATGTTCAAAGTTCACGTGCTTGCCATGTGCAAATGCGGCGACTGTCGGCTACCATCTTGGGCTATTTTCTTGGTGCGGATTTTGCCATTCGTCAAAATTCCATCGGCTGGGCAGAGCCACTGCTATTGTGCCTTTCCTGAAAGACGCTTGCACACAGCTAACTGGCAAAAGTGCACGCTCCCTCCGCACGCCCACTTCTTATTGGCCCGTCACCGACCGTGTCTTTTTTTTTCTTTCTGGGGCATGTCCGGATTCATAACGCACATTTATGTATTTATTATACATAACGCCACCGATGCAGCGATGATGATGCTTTGGTCATTGGTGAGGGCTCCTGACTGCGGCATGTCGAGTCTTGATTCTTACGTGCTAACACGGCAGGCATGACAAGTGAAGACCTCCCCGATGAGGCGATCATTGCAGCTGTCACCAGCGCTGACTAAGACAACGAACAGGAACCCATGTAAGTTGCGTCATATAATAAAAGCTCGTTAATTTTACCCAGATCAATTCGAAAATCCAGATAACTCAAACGGTCGGTACTGTCTTGGCCAGTCCCCATGTATATTCCATTTCATACATAGAAGTCAAAACTGCCAAAGCTAGTGCGCCTGTTCGTGCAGGCTAAGTCCGTACAAAAAAATAGTTCGCCATACAACCAAAGTGAACATATGCGTATTTCATTGCAGCAAACGTCAAGAACGGTTACTGGCAACCTCCTAGACTTAGTTCTATCTCTTGCCTTCTTTTGTCCTCCGACTCATCGAGAGTTCAAGAAGTATGAATCACATGTCGCAGTATGATACGCAGTTGGCAAGGCAAATAATCGCTCTTACGCCATCCATGCCTAAAACTTAGTTTAACCTGTGCAAGTTGTGTTGTATAGTAAAAGCTCATTAATTTCACCTCGATTAATTTGGAAATCCGGGTAATTCAAACTGCCAGCGGTGTCCTGGGCAATGTCTATGTATTCTTAGATTCATGCATAGCAGTCAAGGCTGCCAAAGCTAGTATACCTGTTCGCATCGGCTACGTCTGCACCCAGAAAGTAGCTCTTACCTCTTGCCACATTTTCTTCCTGTGACTCATTGAGACTTGAAGGAGTAACAATGACATGTATGATATGCGGCTGCCAGGGCAAATTGGTCTGACTCCATTTGTGTCTAAAGAGTAGTTCACACCCAGTGAAAATTATAGCAAGAGGGCCCGAATGCTGAGTGCTCAGCTTTGATCATGATTTTCAGTGCTGGCACTTCGTCTTATACTGCTCTTTGTTTTCATTCAAACACTCACCGAGGCTTCGAGAAGAATGAATGATACATGGCAGAGTAATATGGAATATGGTTTCGCAGGCCTTCGCAGCATTGCCTGCCATGCATGAAACGGGGTATAAGTCAGGGGTTTCAAACTCATATTCCTATGCAGGCCTCATAATAACAAAAAGAGGAGGTGGGGGGATCAATCACAATGGCATTTTTTTTTTTTGTATTTGAATAGTGCTGTCAATCTTGCAGTGTGTTAAATAGAAAAGCTACGAAGATAACTGGCCTTGTCAAGAAGGGGCTTTATTTTTCAACAGCATTTATTAATATTTTTAATAGCATTTTTACTTTAATAACCTTTAGTTCTCGGCACGCTGCTGGCTTGAGGGCTGACAACGCTTAGGATGCAGAGGATACATCACTGGCATCCCGAGCGAGGTCCGCTTTCGGAAAGCAATTCTCAAGAGGAATTCCGAGAAGCTTGCAGGACCGAGAGAACAGTGGGGGCAGACAAAAAGAAAACCACACTGGCAATGCATATGCACCGCATTGACTGAATGAGAGTGCATATGGTTCATGTGGCCATAGCAGCGACGCAGTATTTCGAATGACCTCAGGACACATGCAACCCACAAAGCGGGGTACGTGACCATGTTTGAACAGGGGAGGATGGGGAAGTGCCCTTGCTGCCAGCCATCGTGCAGAATGGAAAAAAAGGAAGGGGGGGGGTTAAGGTAGTTAAACTGAATAGGATGCGCAAAACCACTCTAAGCAACACCACCTCAAACGAAACTGAATTGTGGAAAACCTGTTCCCCCTCTTCGTTTCGACGCGGCCGATAATTTTCGTCATCATCAGGACAGCACCGGGTGGGCGAGAAGGAAATCTCCCTCATGGAAGAAGCGGAAGCAGCGATGGGAGCACCACCTCGAAGGCTATGCAGAACTCCGCAGAGCCAGTGAGAGTCTCTTCGGGATCCGGTCAGCGCCATGAGTGGTTGCAGCCGCGCTCTCTTGTCACCTTCCGCGGCAAGCGCATGGAGATCCGTCGGACCTTGCCGCTGGACTTCTGGTCCCAGGCAGAGAAACTAGCGCAGCAAACGCGCGCTCTCGTCACCTCCCCCAGCAAATGCTCAGGGATGGCTCTGCCCCAAGAATGCGGTGCGCACGGGAAAACCCGGCTGCTACTGTCGGCACGTACAAACATTCACTGCTGATACCGCCGAAGTCGCGCCCTTGCCCCAGCCAGTAAGTCGAAGACCCTTCTTACGTAGCCTTCTCTATCTGAGGAATGCCTCGTTGATGTTTTGTAGCAAGCTGGCCCCACACTGTGTGTTATTTTCAAATGTAATAAATAGCACATGAGTGTTCACGCTTTGTCGTCCCTCTTTTTGTTCCATTGAGCACAAACCCCTCCGTGGTTAGCAAGCGGGAACGCTGCATCCGCGGAGTGGAAGAGTGCGGGGCGGGAGGCTGTCCCCCAATATTTCACAGCATGCAAAAGTTTATCACCAGCTGCTATCGGAAGCCGCACGCAAGGAGTGGGGTTCTGCATAACGACGGAGCAGCTGCATAAGGCCTACGCCACTGGCGCTCTGTCAAGGGTTGAGGTTTCACACATACCTGGGGATTTTTTAGCTTTGCTAGTGCAGTAGCACTTTTGCACTAAAAAAAAGCTCCGGTGCATTCTCCGAGAGTGGCACACCCTCAAAAATGTCAATAACAGACTGTCCCTCAGAGGCCCCCACATCCTTCTCTTCCTTGGTCCCTTAGCACAAGGAAAAGCAGCCGCCTTTTATTCTTCTAAGTGTCGCCACGACATGCAAGCATCCAGGCATGCCAGGTGGCTCCAAGTGCATGGTCACATGCCCTTTCAGCTTTGGCTGCGCTGGCTCTGTCCGTTGATCAGCTCCACACATGCGCACTTTAGCATTACCGTGTTAATTTTTTTTTTTAACAATTGACTCACAGGGACCAGATTTTATTGTTATAACCGATAATGTACTATGACAGCATTTTTTAAAGCGGTTTATTTTGCCCTAGAACACAAGGTAAAGCTGACGGTGCCCCAGTTGTCCATTGTTATATCCAATACATTGTTCTAACCGGAATTGTTACAAGTTTGACTGCATTTTTTTTCAAAAAATTTTATACCTCTTGATCTAATGCAGCCATTCAGAATCTAATTACAGATTTGGAACCGAACAGAACGTGCTGTTGGGTGGGATGGTTCGCCATGAGTGTAGCAACCAGCGCCGAGAGACGAAAAAATTTGGACAACACACGTAAGTCGTATTTGGACAACACATCTATAGGGAACCAGCAGAAAAATTTGAACAAAACTGTTAGCTTTCATTCAGTTTGTCCCAACAAAAACAGTTCTAAGACCCACTAACCTGGCATCGTCTGCCACAGTATCCACACTACCGTTGCTTTCAACAGACGGGGACACAGCCACCTGACTTGCCACAGGTGCCATTGATGAGGCAGTCAGGAATGGCAGTGAAGGAAGGCACCCGCCAGGCGTGCTCGGTGGTAGTTCCAGCAGCTTTGACAATGTTGGCGCTACAGGAAAAAAGAAACGTGCAGATACAAATAGTAGCAAAGACGACAACAGACAGCCCATAGCCCGCAAAACAACATTTCAAAACGCTACATTTCTTGTTTTAGCTCCTACACCAGAATATTAGCGAAAGCAAAAGGCAACAATATTAGGCACACGCAAATAGTGGTTTTTTGGTTCAAGTTGAACTCTAAGCGATAGGTAATTTTCTTTTAATAATTTCTAAGCCACTATTTCGAATACTTCTGGCACACAAAAAAATGTTAACGGCACAATAGGCAGTTTCAAAATCATGCATTTTTTTTAACACACAAGATCATTAAATAAAAAAAGGAAAGAATGCGTTGAAGCTTTGTCACATTCATTGAAGCTGTGGCAATGTCTACAAAAACTTAAAATTGTTTTTGAGGAAAGGAAATGCCACAGTAATTGTCTCACATATCTCGGTGGACACCCAAACCGCGCCGTAAGGGAAGGGAGGAAGGTGGGAGTAAAAGAAGAAAGAATGGAAGAGGTGCCATAGTGGAGGTCTCCGGAATAATTATGACCACCTGGGGATCATTAACTGACATCACACAGCACACATGCACTGACATCACACACAGCACACATGCATCTTCTGCATTTCGCCTCCATCCAAACGCGGCCACCGTGGACAGGTTCAAACCCGGGAAGTCCGGCTCAGTAGCCGAGCGCCCTAACCACTGAGCTGACCATCGGAAATTGGGGGATTCGACCTACCTACATGCGAAGCAGACATATTTGTAGGCTGTGAGACCTATCTACGAGGCCCCCTAACTGCTGGTCTTATTGTGACTGCGTCTGTGCGCAGCTGTTGCTTTTAAGCAATGGCCCCGTGAACGCCTGATAGGCGTAGGCACCGCGCACCCAGCGCCACTAGGCCGCAAGTGTCTAAGGGGAACACCTACCTCCATGCGCCTCGTGCTCGCACCGTCACACCTGATTCGCGAATTTCACGCGCAGAAGAGTGGCTGTGGCACCAGCAGTCGGCTCAGACTCCTTCCAAGGAAATCACAGGAGCCGTGAGTACTCCGATGAAGAGATTTAGCCCAGTGCGATCGGCGGGGAGCCACTGCACACGCGCAGATCGCCCAGAGGACACCACAAGGAGCTAAGCGCTGCCCAGCTGTCTGCATGCCTGCCCCATCGAGACCAATCAGTATATGCATACTGGCAGCGCGCTGAAGTGGATCACACTACACTAAATCTCTCTGGGTCATTCCATACGAAATGTCCTAGACTCCAAAAGTGACCTCCAGCAATTCTTTTGAAAAAAAAAATTGGTCTAGTTGGTGATTATGTGAACCGAGCTCCAACAAAGTTTTTTTCACAAAAGAAAAAATTTTTGCGCACGTGAGCGTTCTTTGGAGTTTTAGTGAGGAAGCAAAAGTTGGATGGAGTTAAAACTTTTAAATAAATGCGAGACATGGTACAATGACAAATGTTCTTTAGAATATTCACTTGCGTTATTCTTTCATCTGGGTTCATTAATGAAGCCATGCAATTATTTTCCACATTTTCTGGGTTCAGTACAAAATAAAAAAAATGTATGCCACTTTGAAACTTTTTTACTTAAACGACATTAACATCTCAACCAATTTTTTTCTGCTTTCACCTTTTGTTGTAGTTTATGCAAAAAAAAATGATTTAAGATTGTTAAACTGAGTACTTTGAAAGAATTACTTCCAAAGTTCACAAAAAGTGACTTTTTAACAACTTCAGACCTAAATTAGGGATTACGGCTCTCCACATATGGCTCATAATACACACCAACTTCGTTGCTTGGAATCTAAAAATTCTAATTCGAGTAAATTTTGTACGAGGCTCATTATACTGTTACGGGACGGCGGGCCCGCGCAGAGAAAGGCACAGAGAGACGCAGGAGACCCAGACACAACCGGCCGCGGCGGTTCTCTTTCGTTCTCTACCTCTCGCGCTAGCGCCACGCGCTCTCCCCTCGCGCTCGCCCCGCGCCTCTTCTTTATTTGTATAGCGCAGTGCGCTCTTGGTTAGCGTAGGTTGTATGCCGTTACAATACACACCAACTTCACTGCTCGTAATCTAGAAATTTTGATTCGAGTAAATTTTGTTTGAGGTGAGAAAAAAAATGCTGAAGTCCAATGCCAGCTTCCTTGGTAGATACTGCCAAACTGTGTCTTCACCGCAGAACACGCACATGCCTGCAGTGCTTACAATGCATCGTTGTGATGTATTTATACTGACACCAAGCGGTACAGCACATATCACTTGGCGGAGAGCCACAATGCATATCAATGCCAGAAAAATAGGAGGTGGCACGTACTGTTGCACTGAAAATAGCTTGCAACACGTCTGTGAGAACCAACTAAGGTTTCCGCTTTATGGTAAATCAATGCCCCATATCAAAGCATCCGACTTGCACAAATATTCAGTGTACTTTAATTGTTTACATCGACATCAAAGTCTCTAGCTTTAAATTTCTGTCACCACTCGGCATACACTGCATTAAGAACTGAGCTCCTAACACATCTGATGCACTGAAGTACATACTGAGCACGATAGTATGTGTTCTGAAGTGAACACACAGTCTGGCAGTACCTACTGGTGAGGCTCCAGATTTCAAAAATTTACTCGAGCTAAAATTTCTAGATTACAAGCAACGAAGTTGGTGTGTATAATGAGCCACCTCACATAATTTTATCAGTGAGCCTTGATTCTTAACTTAGGTCTGAATCTGAGAAAAAAGTGCCCTCTTTACAAACTTCGCAATTTAATTTTCTTAGAAAGTACTTTCTTTAACAATTTGAAATTATTTTTAGCATAAACTACAGCAACAGGTAAGAGCGGAAAAAATTACTGTGGCTGAAACTTTAACGACATTTATGTAATAAATTTCTTAAAATGCCACACTTTTTACTGAACCAAGAAAACATAGAAAGTTCTTGCATGGCATCATTAATGAACCGAGATAAAAGAACAACGCAAGTGAAATATTCTAAAATAAGATTTGTCATTGTACCCTGTACCCTGCTAAGATTTTAATCTCCCATCAACTTTTGCTTCTTCGCAAAAATTTCAAAGAGCGCTAACGTAACGAAAATTGAAAAAGACTTTGTTGACACTCCATTCACACAATCACCAACTATCCCTATTTTTTTTCACAACAATCGGCGGTGGTTGCTTTTGGGGTCTGGGACTTTTTGCGTGGAATGACCCCTCTATTGATGCATGCCGCCATTCTGGTATACAGTGCGTGCACACCATGGGTAGCGTGACTGCAAACACCTGGCAGGTGCAGACTGCTCGCGTCTGCTGCCGTCAGCACGAGGCTGACCGGCTACGGCATGTGCGCGGGCAACACGGTGCAGTGTTGGGGCTTTGGTTGCGCACGCACCGCGGTGCCATCCCGCAGGAGGTTCACTGAACAGAAACCACATGCAGTAGGATTTCCAGAAACATTATTCGCTCAAGACGAATACTTTGAGATTTCGAATACCAAACATTCGGATCGAATAGAATATCAAATACTTTCCTATTCGACCAAATATTTGAACTTATCGAATTTTCACACACGCCTAAACAATGCGCGATTCAAATGAACGGTAAGCGAGCAAGAGACAATCGATGTGGCAGAGTAAGCATTAGTGCTCCCCCCAGAGGAAGCAGCTGCAATCTCTCCCACCATGTGGAGAGGGGGAACATGGGGGCTCTAATGCTAAAGCAATGAAACTCCCACACCTTTTACTTTCTAGCATGCGACAGCAGCCGTACTGCACCCCTCAAGAAAGCATTATTGCTCAAGCCAATTGGGCCGTTTGTTTATCCATTCACTTGTTTGTCTACACCATGGTGTAAGAATATATTTAGGTGTTGACACTGACTGCCTGCGGAGAACGCGCACTGATAACATTCATGCTCTAGTACACACGCTGACCACAGCGGCACGGCGGCGCTGCGGGGCATGGATTACCTAATCAGTTGCTGAAAAGTAGCGTGCCCGGATTTCAGTGACATTTAAAGCTGAGTTTGTGTACGTTTT
The DNA here is from genome assembly GCF_055824585.1 of Amblyomma mixtum. Taxonomy (NCBI): domain Eukaryota; kingdom Metazoa; phylum Arthropoda; class Arachnida; order Ixodida; family Ixodidae; genus Amblyomma; species Amblyomma mixtum. The sequence goes on from NC_143014.1 coordinate 26,122,911, forward strand.
CAGCTGCCAGAGTGCATCTTACGTTGCGATGGACATTGTGCATGAACAAGGTTTGCCATTACCAGCCTTTTGTGTAGCGACTTGGTATCAGCCATGGTGATCATTGCACAAGCTCACGTAGTGGCACGGACCTACCCTGCGTAAGGTCGTGGTGGCCTATGTGCCTAGTGGCTGTGATGTGTTGGTTGTTGCTGTGGCACACCTCAAAGCCCAGCTGAGTCTAGAAGCCAACCCAATGCAATTATGGGTAGGAAGTGCTTCGTACCCAACTGCAGATCAGGCTACCAGATTCCGTCGGAGTCTGCTCACCGAGAACTTTGGCACCAGGCAATCCCCAGAGCAGATAAGATATTGCAACAGAGCAGCAAGTGTCAGTGCAAAACACTTCCCCGAGTACATGATACCGTATCTACTCACGTAATTTGCGCACATTTTTCCTAAAATTAAGGTTTCAAAAAGGGGGTGGGTGCACAAATTACACAGAGATTTCATGAACACGTCTTAAACAAACTCTGCAAAGGATATATCGCAGAATGTATATGATATACTGCCGCGTATAAGACGACCCCACAACTCGCTGGCCATAAAAAGACGTTCATTTTAAATATAAATCAACGCATATGCCCCCCCCCATTACACACACACACACAAACCTGCGCCTGGGTGAGTAGCAGCAAACAGAGTTGCCAACAGTGTGGAAGTTTCAGATTCTGGCACGACGCACTGCTCAGATGTTACCGGAAGTTTGCTCTTGCAGCCATTCATATGAAAAAGCCATCGCCAGCGTGAGCGAGCCAGGTAAACGTTGCGCAATTAACTTTTCCTTACTGCAACCAACTTAGAAATGAATTACAGACTTTTTTTGACATCACTCACTCACTTTTCACAGCCGCACGCGGTGACAAAGCCGCGCCAATTTTCCCAAGCCTGTCCAGCGCGCACCCACATGCATGCTGGTGTGCTTGCGCAGCAGGGAGCGCAAAATATGCCAGTAAAAGTTTTTTGTTTTTTTTTTAAATCCAGGTAAAAAGCTGGGGGTGCGCAAATTACACGAGTAAATACAGCAATCAAATCGCACTACACCAAGCTCAATAGCAAGGTCCTTTTGAATGCACCCAATAAACCGGTACCTTTGGCAAACTGTGCCAGCAAAACACGGTAGTACAAAAGGCAGAAGATAAACCTGCAATGTTTATAACAAATATGCAACAGCATGATCAGCCCAACTTTCGAATGCTTGGCAGGAAATTTCGTTGCACAACATTACTGAAAGCAACATAGTCATTTTAGCAGGCCAACTCCCTTTCTTCTCAACTGACATCCACCAAGCCAGGTTTACAGCCACATAAGTATTTTATCTCTTTACGTGCACACCGGTCTTTCCTTCAGCTAGTCAACCACTCAGCATCATTGGTGTCAGCGTAAAACGTGAGCTTGATGGAAGAAACATCAGGGGCGATTTCACACATCATTTTGGCATCACGTAGCTATAAGTGCACTGCACTAGCCACTAAAACGTCCAGCAATGGCACAACAGATCATGCTTTCCGGCAAAGTTAGTGGCATGGTGGCAACGGTGGTCGCAAAACGATGTCCCACAATGTGCGGAATTGCAAACCCTGACGAGATAAACTTTCTTCTCAATCTTTTGAGGTGTAAGATGAGCGAAGAGCATGCGTCATTAGTTAGGGGCCGACTGCGATCAAAGCGTCGCCATGAGACGGACACTCCCGTGGCTAAACTTCAGCAACTGAGGAGATCGCGCTGTGAAAGCACAACTCTCGGGACCAGCCTCCAGACCATGCCATGTGTTCACCAGCAATTTTCTTGTCACAAGTGCAATTATGTCAACGAGGAATGATGCATCCACACCAGAAACCAGCCAGAACTCACTTCGGTGATATTTATAGTTGGCCATGGTGCCACAAAAATAGGTAAAAAACGTTTTAGAGCGAAAGCTCTACCTCACGATCAAAGCTGCAAAAGCTGGACTATGGCTGAAGCCTTGACCTTGAACAAACAAATAAATTAAATACATATTGCCACGACTGGGATTCAAACCCTCAGGACGCGAATAGATCAGCTTCGCTACCCACTGCACGAGCGCACTATGCTATCGCCGCAGCTGATCACGCTTTGTGTTAAACTGCCACACACTCTCACCCTGTGCATTGCACATCGTCATCTTCATCAATTTCCACCTGTGGGGCGAACAGATCAGATCAGAGACTAACCTCAATCACAGTTTAAACCTGAGTCATATTGTCGCCAGACGTGCCGACGACCCAGCAAAGCAAAACCATGAGCCAATCAGGCTAAACACATGCTTTCGCAAGTGTACTCAGTTTAACTATGTTAGAACCCTACCATTTTTTCCCAGATTTCTAAAAACTGCATCTTTGGCCCATTAAGAATTTTGGAGCAGCAACATCTTCAGTCAGCTATTACTATAATTCTTTTCGTGCTACAAAAGTAAATGCACAAGTTCTGCATTAATATTAACTTTAAACCACTGCTTCATTAAGAAAATTTTCAAAATAAATCATCTGTGAAGTTTGACCAGCTGTTCAAATCGTCCTAGAATGTTCATTTATGCTTTATTGCACCGCTTGCCGACTCTAGATCATTTATAAATAGAAATATTCTCTACAAGTCTCATGTTTATTAACCACGCTTCCTCCAAACTAAAGACATACTTTCTCTGTAATATTTAAAACTGTCTCCTGCAGGAGAAAACCGTTTGCAATTTTGGAATCAGCATATGAAAATGCATAAACTGTGAAAATTTGGTGCAAATCTGCCCATAAATAAAAAAAAAATATGTAGGTTTAAGAGGAGTGCCCCCCCCCTTTAACCAAGCACAAGTACATGCAAACCTGCAGTACGGCCTCCATGCTTGGCAACTTGACAAGCCTACACTCCGCTGTACACAGCAGTCAACGCTGTAGAGGCTGCGGAAGTAGAGCGCTCGCATAACCATATTACTCTGCCACATTAAGTGTTTGAATAAAAACAAGCTGCAGTACAAAGCAAAGTGCAAGCATTGGGAATCACAGTTGAAGCTGTGAGGCAAGGTGCTCAGTGTTCGGGCCCTCTGGCTGTAATTTTCACTGGGTGTGAACTACTCTTTAGGTAGCCCGCCGCGGTGGCTCAGTGGTTACGGCGCTCGGCTGCTGGCCCGAAAGACGTGGGTTCGATCCCGGCCGTGGCGGCTGAATTTCGATGAAGGTGAAATTCTAGGGGCCTGTGTACTGTGCGATGTCTGTGCACGTTAAAGAACCCCAGGTGGTCGAAATTTCCGGAGCCCTTCACTATGGCGTCCCTCATAACCTGAGTTGGTTTGGGACGTTAAACCCTAATAAACTAAACTAAACTAAACTCTTTAGGCACAGGTGGAGTCGGAGTGACTCACCCTACCAGCCACGTATCAAACTGCCACATGTCATTCTTACTTCTGGAAATCTCGATGAGGCACAGGACAAAAATGTGGCAAGAGTTAAAACAAAATGTGGGAGGTTGTCAGTCACAGTACTCGAGATTTGTCACAACAAGATGTGCTTGTGTAAACTTTGGTGGTACGGTGAGCTACTTTTTGGGCATTGACTTGGCCTGCATGAGCAGGTGCGCTAGCTTTAGCAGCGTTGACTGCTACACATGAAACAGAGTATACATTGCACGGTGCCATCTGTCTGCATTCAAAAGTAGCCCAAGAAGTGATGAGTTAGTTAGTTATATGGGGTTTTATGGCGCATAAGCCACTACGGCTATCATGCGCCAAACACAAGGTTAGATGATGTTATGTTAAGTGTATAGAGGTTACATTATACAAGAAGTGATGAACAAGATGTGGTCACATCATTGGGTGGAGTGTCAACACCTAAATACATTCTTAAACTGTGGTCTACATATACTGTAATCCTCACTTGAGGGCAGTAAGCAATCAATGTACAATCCCAGGTGGCATATTGCCACCATCTCCCTACATACATGACCTGCACGGCACGGGCCAACATGGATTGCATAACAGCACACGGTCAGAGTGTGCCTGCTCCTCAGTTCACATGGCCGTTACAAATTATTGGTGTATCCCCAGCACTCACCTGATGATGTTGCAGAATGGGGAGACATCTGTACTGAAGATGGACGTGAAACTATGTCTGCAGTGGTACATGTAGGTGAAAACCGTGGCACCGTACTTGACGTGGTGTTCGGAGAGAGAGTAGCTGTGGCCAGTTGACGTGCCGCCGATGGATTGAAAAATGAGGGGGGCAGGTGTGACCTGGGACTGCTCTGCTGAAAGGAAAATAACAAGGTCAAAGCAGAAATACAACTGCCACAAGACACAAGCCTAGTGAAAAGCCACCAAAGTGCTACCAATATGCTTTCAAGTGATATTTGGAGCACACTGGAAGGCAGTATCGTCGAGAGGGAATTTCACCAGACAACAAGCAATGTTGGTGAACATCATGTTCTCCACATGGAGAACATGATATGTATTCACTACTTGGAGCTACATGCTGAAAGTAGTTGCTTATGTGCACCACAAAACTGCAACTTTTCATGCCTTTCATGTGCTCCTATAAGTAAAAAAACAATGGGCATTTATTCAACAATTAATAGATGCCTTAAGGCTATATGCAAATACTTCATTTCCTCGATATGAAGCTGCCATTCCGGAGAACTATAATGATTCAATACAACCCGGTCTAATGCCATATCTACCATATTTACTCGAATGCATTTAGTTTTTTTACCAAAAATAGAAGTGAAAAGTCACCCCTTGCATTATAATCGAATATTACGATGTGATGACAAAGGCACACTATCTTCCATTTACATGCTTATCGGTTACTGCGTCACACAGGTCAGCCTTTCTTCTGTTTTCTTTTCAGCAAACAAGTTGTATATTTTAGAGTTCCATATTTTTCAAAGATAATACCGGCCCGATATTGTTCACCAGCGCATTGCTGCGAACGGTCCCCCTGCGAGAGTGCATGCAGCCGCCGCTTGAAGGCCCTTGAAATCTCGATAGCTGCTCTGCTGACTCAATACACTATTGACACTATGGACATCAGAGCCGCTCGTGTAGCAGCGTTCAAATGGCCTTTGGGTTGATTGGCTAGCAGTTCGAGTGCCTTCAAAATGACCGTATGACAGGGATATTAGAATGCTGTATTGGTTGACCAACAAACTCTGAGCCACAAATATTCAACTAATAAGGCAACCAGCACGGCACATCACATATCAGAGCAGCAGAGGAGCCTTGAGAAATTCATTACTGGAGACTGTCCACTTGCGCTCCGAGTGCAGATGAGACACACTGTCCCAAGGAAATGTCACAGAACATACAAAACATATAGGCTTTCATTTCATTCTATGGAAGTTCAGCAGACACACTCAACATCTGCAGCGCCGTCAATATCGCACAATAACAGCAGCAGTCGCACGCGAAAAGGTACTCTCGCATCTTTTCCTCGGCTTCGGTACCTGATACGCTTCATAGCAACATCAAACTCCAGACACCAAAGCTCCCCCTAGTGCCTTTTGGACCCCTTCGATGAATCAACTTCCATCACGTTGGTTTTTGTTGCAAAAGCAACACTACGCGAGTCGCCAAGCCAAGCCATTTCGCGGAGCTGACGCAAGGCCATACTGCACATGCGCAAGGACGGCGCACAGCTGGCACGTGCCGCCGTCACTGCGCGGGTGACTCAGGGCTCCGTTATACTCCGGCGTAACGTGTGCGCATGCGGCACTGCCATGTCACGTTGGCCAAAGCGAGACCCTCTATACTCCGACGCCGCTTGACCACCGACGTTTTCGGCGGCTTCGGTGCGCTCTGACGGTGCTGGCGTCGAAATGGAACATGTGCCTATTCTGTGCCGGGCGCGACATAGGTGTGCATAGCTAGCGTGCCGGGGCCGCCGCCACTGTGGCGCGCTCTCCATCGCCTGTCTCTCTCTCTCTCTCTCTCCTTGTTGCTTTCGCAATGCTCCAGGTTTAACCAGAGCTAAACCACTGCCAATTTTTCTGCTTCTGAACACTAACACAATGTAATGCAACCCACAGAACTACATTGCTAACATGCAAGAAAACAGAGGAAAGTAACCAGCAGGTGTTAGTCCACTTCACAGAACCACTGGTCTCGAGGATACAGATAAAATTGTAAAAACATTCTAGGCCTTGCTCACCAGATTCCGACACTTTTGCACCTGACTGCAAAGCTGACCTCAGTAACAATGCAGGGAAACTTCCCTTTTAATTCTTATTTCATGCTGACAAGTGTATGTGCCACATCACCTCTTTGGGCTGGTGCACGGGTGATGGTGTCAAAGAACAGAGGCCCGACACAGATGACACTGGACTGGAGGGGGTAGGTGACTTTAGCAATGAGGTTAAAAGTGACGTCGAGACAGCTGGCGGCGTGGGGGGTGTTACAGGTGGTAGGGGTGATGGCATTTTATGCTGGGGTGTGCACGGCCTTTCCACTTCTGCCGTCCCCTGTGATGATGAACTCTGCTCCTCTTCCACCTGACAAGGAAGTGAAATATCAACTCTTGCAGCCAGGATTAGGTAAACAAGCACAACAAAGCACAAGATTCAAGCCCAAGAACAGAAGAGTATACACACCTGTACCAACACGGTCAAATAACTGAGTGGGCACTGACACAGGTGCATATCTGCTGATCTGTGTAGCCCCTCCCTTCAAACTCACCATTCAAAGCACAATAGCATCATTGAAAATAAAATGGGATGCTAGTGCAGGAGGAAATACTTGAGCACTGGCACGGCAGGTACAACTCACCTCGATGCTGAGCGGCGACCCAACCATACTGTCCGGCTCACTGTGTTCAGACTGGGAGCTACTGCGTCGCATCTCTTGTGAGTTACGGCCAGATGTTTTTTTGTTCTTCGGGCGTGCAGCTACTCTCAGTGCCACTTGCTGCAGCTCGCGCTCCTTGGTCCATTTCTGCAGCTCCATCTCCGCAATTTCCTTAGCCCGCTGCTCGCTGCGGAGGAAGCCCAGCCGGGAAGTGTAAGACAAGTTGACACAAGCTGTGGTTCGCACAAGACAACTAATCTCTGAGCAAAAATGGTCAAAAATCCCCAAAACTGAAAAGGCCATGAACAAACTTGCACGCCCGAAAAAAGAAAGCCCTGCGGTCGGTCACTAGATACTCGGCACTCAAGCAACACAGAGTACCCATGAATAATTAATTTTTTTTGCGCTTCTAAAGTGGCAATTCCAAAACCCTAGAGTTCAAAGCTCTATTATAGGCAGGATCGCAATTTTACTTTCACTACAATTGCTGATAAAGAAACAAAACAAAGATATACTGCTTAGCATGTACCCTGCAGCAAAATTTCTTAAAAGCTCATGACAAAAACCTTGCATAGCATATTACATAAGAGCACGAGCAGACTAGAGAAGAGAAATGAGAGGCTCAATATGACATGTATGAAGGAAGCCAACAGTCACCGAAACCCAGGAGCATAGCCGAATGTTTCTTTTTTTTTATTTGTGGTACTGATCAATGTGAACTTAATAGTGTAATTATTTTATCGCTGAAAGATAACTGATTAGAAAGCAGAAGAAGAAAAATTTCTAGCAGCTAAGCATTGATAAGCATGAAATATTGTGCAAAAGCAGGTTTTTGCAGGTGGACACCACCGATCTGAAAGCGCAACTGAGGTGTCCACTGAGCCAGGGAGCCATTTATGCACCTTTCTTTTCCTCAAAATCAACGAAGTCTACACGACATTGTCAACGCCAACACCAACGAACCCACTGAACGCCGGCGGCCTACTGTTCCAGTGCCACGTTTCTGCCATAATGAAGTCAACGCAAACGTAAGCAGTGCACATCTTCTCTGTCACTACTGCCACATAGCTGAAAGCCAAACTGAAGTGCCTGCTGATCCAGGGAGCCAGTTATGCGCGTTTCCTCTCCTTTCATGACTTTGCGCACGCATGGAAGTTAATGAAGACGACAACGTACAATGCACAGCACGAGAGTGTGGCAGTTTAACATGAGGCATGATCGGCTGTGGCAATAGCATAATGCTCTCATGCAGAGGCCAGCGAAGCCGAGCTGTTCGTGCCGCCATGGGTTCGAAACCCAGTCGCGGCAATATTTTATTTCTGCAGGTATCTGAGAGGCTTCGGACACACCTCGCCTTTTTCAGGAGTGCTAGTAAAATATTGCTTTCGCACTAAAAACAACCACATGCCGACAGTGGAATCCGAACCCATGACCTCCGAATTTTGCATCCGGTGCTCTACAGACTGAGCTACGGAAGCGGCTGTCCAATCTTCTACTTTTGGGGGTATTTATGTTGCATGTAACATAACCTTCAGAGTATGTACCAGTGTCACCATCGCCCATAGTGGCGGACACAGTACAGCCGGCCAAAACTTTAGCTGGCGTGCGCGACGGTCGCTTTTTCTGTGCTCCTGCACTTTATGACAAAGCAAACTTGTGGAAAGCTCAATACTAAGCATGGGCTTAGTGAGCCTTTGCTCAGATTTGATATTTTCGCAAGTTTGCTCCTTCATAAGCTGCAGGAGCACGGAAAACACGGCCGTCGCCCACGCCAGCTAAAGATTTGGCCGGCTGTACATCCTGGTGAACCAGTACATCCTGGTGGTGGCACTGGTGAACACTTTCAAGGTTAGGTTACATGCGACATTAACACCACCTAAAGTAGAAGACTGGACAGCCCAGTTGGTAGAGCACCAGACACAAAATTCAGAGGTCATGGGTTTGGATCTGAATGGCAGCATGTAGTTTTCTTCTACTTTCTAATCAATTATCTTTCAGTGATAAAATAATTACACTACTATTTTCACATTGATCAACACCACAAATAAAGAAATTATACAAATATTCCACTATACTTGTGGGTATCATGGTTTTCGTGGTGCTCGGCTACTGACCCGAAATACGCGGGTTCAATCCTGGCTATGGCGTTCGAATTTCGATGGAGGCGAAATCCTAGAGGCCCGTGTACTGTGCGATGTCAGTGCATGTTAAAGAACCCCAGGTGGTCGTAATTTTCGGAGCCCTTCACTACGGCGTCTCTCATAGCCCGAGTTGCTTTGGGACGTTAACCCCTATAAACCAAACCAAAACAACTTGTAGGTTTCGGTGACTGTGGGCTTCCTTCATATAAGAAAAAGAGATTACATAAAATTAAATGACACATCTGGAATCAGCATAGCAGAATGCATGTACCCTGAATATTTCATAGCTGTGACTTCAGTAATAAAAAATTTCAGTTCAAGACCCTCTTCTCCCATTAACTGCCTACTGAAAATTGTCTGTGAAATTCATACCATTGTACACGCAGTTATGTGCACACATGACAACTACTGCAATGATGAATGTGAAGATCAAATGAAAAACATCAACAGAAGCAAGGATGTGTGAATGTGTACATGCATTGTGGACAGTGAACGTCGTGTTGCAACATTTAGGCACATTCCTAAATGTATGAAAGAGCAGCAAATGTTACATCTCAAAACAATGTGAAAAGCAAATCATTGCACCATGAATTGCAGAACATTGTGCGCGAACAAAACCCTCAAAAGGCATGAGGGCTCTCAAACTGGGTTCTGCGGGCTGCTTCTGTGCGTTCCGCGAGCATCCAAACTAGCCTGTCCCCCTTTTCCGTTACATATCTAGGGGGCGTGTACGAAGCAAACACAGCACCTGTTTTGTTAAAACTCGCTTCAGAGCGTCAGCTCCTCTTAGCTCCTTCTTCAGTTTCGTGTCGTAAGCGTCGGTGCCGTCTAATATGCCAAGATGCTGTGTGCCAGTAACGGCGCTGCGTGTTTATGTTTTGACGGTAGCGCCTGCGCCCGCATCACCAGTCAGTGCTGCCAACCCTAAAGATGTTTCCCTAGATCTAGGGAATTTGGACGTTGTTTAGGGGAAAAGGGATGTTTTGTATAATCTAGGGAAATTTCATCTGCTCGCAGAATTATTTTTCTTCTCCCTTAGATTGTGAAGACAGTGCAAGCTTTTCGTTATTTTTTCCCTACAACTGACGGAGGCCCGCACAACACCGCCGCGCACTCGAGTAAGACCTGTTTCACATGCAAGTGAAAACGCTTTGTTGCTGCGGTGCAAAAGCTTTTTAGAGCCATCGCGGCGGCTCCAGCAGTCAAAGCAGTGGTGTTCCAACAAGTTAAAAATTTTTCGCCGCACTGCACTGTGCTGCTCAATTTTCAGTCGCTTACATGCATGTGAACCAGCCTTTACACGGACGTAGCCGGACTTGTATAGTCCCTGATGTGGCCTGTGGCACCCGCTGCTGTGATCTGGCATGCGACCACCTTCCCTCAACACGCGCGCCCCTTCCTCTCGCTGTATTTGGAGCTCGCTGCACAACGTGAAATTCCTGTTTAGTAAGCATATCTGCAAGTTTATTTTGATAATTAGGAAAGAACAAGGGTGCCATTTCTTTGATAAAGGAGCGCCGGGTTGGAAATCTTAGCTAGAGTAACTAAGGGAATGATTCCCAGTTCACCCGCCGCGGTGGCTCGGTGGTTATGGCGCTTGGCTGCTGACCCGAAAGACGAGGCTTCAATCCCCGGCCTCAGCGGTACTATTTCGATGAAGGAGAAATTCTAGAGGCTTGTGCACTGTGTAATATGAGTGCATGTCAAAGAACCCTAGGTGGTCGAAATTTCTGGATCCCTTCACTACGGCGTCCCTCATAGCCTGAGTCGCTTTGGGACGTTAAACCCCAATAAACCAAACCAATCAAACTGTTACGTCAGCCACCTTCTAGAGAAATCGCAGCAAATGAACAAGCAGCTTTTATGTCGCAGTTTCTGTACACTCATCAAGCGACCTCCAGGCCCTTTGTACGTGGTATCCTTCAGCTGAAGTCTAAACTGACCCAACATGAGGGAAAAAAAATTCAGTTAATTCCACATGCCGATGCATGTTTACTAATATCTTGCGTACAGTGAAAAAAAAAAAACATACACGATATAGAGCGTTCAATTTGCAATTTCCAAAGAGCACTACGGTTTATCTTGTAGCTTCATTTAGAAGTTCTTCATTTCAGATCCCTTCATTTCAAATTTACAGCTAATTTGCTTACCAATGTCTAGTAACAGGGTAGCTGCATAAAACTTGCTACTGAACTGCGCATAAATATACATTTTTTCACAATTGAACACTATTTTTTGTATCTAGGGAAATCTAGGGATTTTTTGTTTGCAAATTTGGGGAGAAGTGGCTCTGGAAGTTGGCAGCACTGTCACCAGTGCACGTATAATTAGAATGCCGGCAAAATGGTGTTGAAGGGGCATGGCGCACGCGGCGACGCGTGCGGTCCGCACCGCCGAGCTAGCCGGGCCCAGCAACCGCAAAAAAAAAAAAAAAAAAAAGCGCGCGCGTCTCATCGAGAGTTTTTCCGGGCGATTCGATGGCGTTGGCGAGCCCATGCGTGCCGGAATTCCAGTATCTGTCGCAATTATGTCAAAACGTCGACGCCGCGCTGATGCCGAAGCGAGGTGCGGCATATAGCGAATGAAAGCAGATTGAGGCGTCACGCGATTATGTGCGTAGCCCAGCCAGTCTAGTGCAAGGGCGAAGGAAGGTTTGCCTTGTGAATAAAAAACTGCTGAAGACACGCAAACAAACAAATATTTACAAATGGGAACGAAACAAAAAAAGCACAATGGTTCCATTCACACGCAACGCCGACCGATTGTACCGGGGGGGGGGGGGGGGGGGGGGGGGGGGGGGGTGCACATGTAGGTGCACACGTTGAAGGCTTCTCAAAGCAAACAAGTTTGAGAACCCCTACTCTAGCAGATGGTCGCCGTTTCCCTAGCTCAACCAGGAGGTCTATTGACTTTACTGGCCAGAAAGCTTTCTACATATTAAAAAAAGCCAGCTATTACAGGATGTACTTGCGTCAATATAAATAGGATGCCTCGATACAGCTGCATCGAGGCACTATAAATAGAAAGGTAGAAAGAACGCATCATTGCAGGCTCGTGAAGGCAAGTTTTGGAAGTCAGTGGTCTCTGATGCTATGCGTGTACTGAATGATCTCTCTCCTAGTAGAAGGCTGCGTCTTCCAATCCACGAGGCGCCGCACCGCGGTCACGGCGTACAGAGTTCTCTCTCAGCGGTGCAGTGAAGTTATACATGACCAGCAGGCAAGTATCAAAAAGACCATGGCCCCATAGTTCAACTATCGACCGCAGCGCAGAGGCGGGCCGCTGCTCGCTACAGATGTGCCGAAGAGATTAGGTACACAGCGTACCCCTCTTTTGCGGTCGTATGGCGCCACTCTAGTTTCTTCAGTACGCGAAGACGCGCCTCGAGTGCTGCAGTTTTGTTAGACTAGCACGGTGCGCAAGGTGTGTGCTCGGGCTCAGCAGCGTGCCGCACGGCGAACACGCGGGGTGATCGAGGTACAACAGAACGCACGTTCAAACCGCAAGCGAAGGGCGCAAATGGCTATTCAATTCATTATACATCAGAAAGACACGAAACTGCATGATGTGCAGTTGTCTCATAAAGTGTAAAACGGCGACAGTTAACTACTGCAGGTAAGACAATTAAACATGGTACAGCCGGAAAATTCACTAAAAGGACGCTCATACTTGAAACGCACCAGCTAGAACTACAGTGTACTAGACTATTCTAGTACACTCTACTAGAACAAAGCACGCGAACGACGTCATTTACAGGTCGCCGAAGGCTCGTGGTTTACTTCTCAAGCCTCAAAAAGCTATTTCAAGCCAAGATGGCAGGCCGGAGGTCACCGTTCGAAGCGGCCTTCGCATCGCGAAATCAGCTAATAACAACAAGCATAAAACATACTTTGCAAAAGTGCTGTGTCTGATTCTCGCCGACGGCTTTCCACAATGGTCTGCCGAAACTTGCGCCGGCTGTCGCACGTGACCGCACGTGAATGGGCCCCTCGCCGCAACTGGCCGATCAACTACCAAAGACCGGCGCACAGCGCCAAAATTTGGCGGGCTTTTACGTTAGGTGGTCAAACGGACGATACGAAGCTGGCGCCCCGTCTATGGGAGTTTGCATGGAGCTCGCTTAAGACCATAGAGTTTCTTACCATTACCTAGAGGGTAAGCTGGCGCCCCATCTATGGGAGTTCGCATGAAACCATGGGCGCCCAAAGCATCATGGGCCGGTGAGCTACCGACTGCAGCACCACAACTTTTGGCCAAAAAATGCAAAAATAAAAGCTGTTCAATAATCAAGAATGCCATAATATTCAATATTCTGTCTATAAATTGCAACAAACGAGTAAAAAAGCATGAAATGCATAGTTTGCCCAAAATAAGGGATGGCTAGCTCTCCTAATGGCCAAGTATTGAACACTACAAAAACTAATACTTCATGCTCAACAGGCGCAAATAAATATGTTTTAAAAAATGGTGTTTCCTAAACACTTGAAGAGGTTTTTTTAATGGCATTTCGGAAAAGAGAAACCTCTTATTGGCATCGTGTGCTGTTGCGCTTTCACTACTGCGGCGTTTGCACACTACGCTCGCGCCCAAGACGTCTGCGCGAGGGGAACGCCATTATACGGCTCTTCTCTGAAGCAGCACGTCAGCGCGCGCACACGGAGCACAGAGTTTCTGGAATACAACAACTTAGTAGTGCCATTCTGTGTTCCCGAAAAAATCCGACTGTCCCGCAGCCCGTTGTGTCGTATGACGGTGCGGGCAGGGCACTTTTTTCTTATTTATTTTTTAAGCCCAAACTAATATCTGTCCCGCACCAAGTAGCCCATCGGCCCATGATGCTTTGCGCGTCCATAATGGCTAAGTGCAGCGCTGCCAGCATGCAGGGAAAAAAACTGAGGAGGGAGCGTCTGGCGACAGCCTTAAAGCCTAGTCAGCACCGTCCTTGTTGTCTCGTCTAGTCCTCGTCTCCTTGCGCTGATATTCATTTGTTAAAGCCTAGTGATTAGAAGTAAAAATATAATGAAAAGGAGCGTCGGTTCCCCCCCCCCTCCACCCCGTGATCATGCCACGTGATAGCGTGCAGTCTACCTAGCTTCGCAGCGCGCGCGCATGCGCGGACTAGCGCGGAAGACTGACTGTAGATAAACGTCCTTGCTGTAGACGCCCGCGCCACGGGTCGTGCAGACCATGGATACAGTGTTCTAGAAGAGGTAGTATGCTCACAAGGGAGTGGCGCCTGACGCACTTCGTGTCGCCGCCGACAGGCGGCGCGGTTCGCAGCGTCACCTGAAACTCGCCCGCGCGCCGAAGTAGAACGATTACCGCGCGCTGCTGCAGTGCCCGAAAGAAATGCAGCAATAACGATGTGCGATGCACGAACTTGTTTTCGCGCATTGTAGCAGCGTGCAGTGGTAAAAATTACTACTGTTGTGGCTCATCTACGGAGTGCTCGCAATGTTTTGAAACCTAGGCGCGCCGCCGCGGTGGCTCAGTGCCTATGGCGCTCAGTTGCTAACCCATATTTTGAAGCGATGTCAGTGCACGTTCAAGAACCCCAGGTGGTCGAAATTATCCAGAGCCCCCCACTACGGCATGTTTCATAAGCCTGAGTGGCTTTGGGACGTTAAACCCCACAAACCGAAACCAAACGCTACGCGCGGATAAACGCGCCTCGCTATAAACGCAGTTCTGTGAAAAGCCTAATGCGCTGTCTGCAGTCTCCTACAGAGCGCGAAGCAAGAAATATCCTTGTGTTTTCTTCTGCTGGTAAAATGTGCCACGTGGTTTCGCTAATGTAGCGGTCATAGCGACCGCGTTTCCGCGGCGCGAGCACCACTGGGCAGAATTTTAAAATTGTGTTTACGTAATTCACGACAACATTAGAGCAGCACTTAGCGATTTATGCAGATTATATGAAGCAGCTTTTTATTGCTGTAATTACATGACCTGGCATAGAAAGCCAATAAAATTCGGATACATTTACGCAATGACCTTTATTTACAAGGAAATTAGAACATGTGCACCAGGTGAAACAGGCTCAAGAAGGCTGAATGTGCACAAATAGAGATGTTTACGAACTGTTACAAACGTGCGTCGTGCAGACTGGCCTCACAATGTTTTTGCGATCTTCCTGTGCATTACCGTCTCCCTTTTCTCGTACTTTTCAGAGTTAATGCACTTTGAGAAAAAAAAATGAAGCTGCGTTGTAATATAAAAGCGGATTACATTTTTGTGAGCTCAGCTGAGTGTTCACTGCAACCAATTTTATGTGTAGACTTTGCCTTCACCAGGCTCAGCAGATCCAAACTGCTATCAGCATCTTACTGAAGCATTCCGTAAACATGTCTTCAAGCAATTTTACCAAATAATACTGTGCGCCACGTCGATAGAGAAGTGTGCTTCGGCTCTTTTTGTTCGCGACTGCATCGCCATTTTGGCACCTCTTCCTTTGGCTCCTAAGTATCGGTGTTTTTGTCGTAAGGTAATGCGGCAAATTCGGAAGAATCGTGGAGACAGCATCTTCCGATGCAGCGGCTTGTCACGAGGAATGCGCTCCTCTTTGCCGTCTATTAGGTGCACGAAATCCCTTATTATAAACCGTGGCTCAAAATGCAGTTCACAGACCGCAAAGGACTCATCTAATTTCTTATTTGCACGGTGCAGATTCCTCTCCCGCTCCTTACTTCGTTCTTCATCACGTGGGATGCTGAACAAAGACGCCTTTGGTGCATCCCTCACGCCACTGTAACAGTAATTTCGGCTGCGACTAGGCATTCTCACTCGCACATACTGCACATTGAGCAAATAATCAACCACTGAACGGGCACAAAGGGATACCGCCACGCATACAGCACCGGCGAAATTAGCTTTCGTGCGCCGACACCTTCGAACCAACAAAGCCGTTCCGAGCACACCACTGCTGCCGCCGCCGTCCGATACCACGGAGCAAGGGAACCACTTCAGGTGGAACAGGCGGCAGCGCCCCTGGCGGGCATCAGGGAAGTCGACGCTGGGTGCGCCAAGGCGGAGCGGCGCAGGGATACGGCAGTGAGCCCACTTCCCCCTTCTAGAACACTGTACCATGGAGGAAAAAAAATTCAGGAGGGAGCGTGACATCACGCGGCCAGCGTTTAAGAGGCCGTTTTCTCCCTCAGTTTTTCGCTCTCCCAGTCAGTCCTTTATGTATTGATTCTGGCATGTTTTAGTGCGCGCGATCTGCGGCGCGTGCGTCTACAGCAAGGAAGTTGATCTACAGTCAGTTTGCCGCGCTAATCCGCGCATGCGCGCGCGCAGCGGGGCTAGATTTTACCGCACGCTATCGCGTGGTATGATCACGGGGGACACTTTTTTTTTTTTACTATATCTTTACTTGTTAAGACTAGGCTTCAAGGTTGTCGCCGGACGCTCCCTCCTCAGTTTTTTTTTTCCTCCATGGTGCAGACGCGCTAACTAAAACATACCAGCACCAAAACATAGAGCCGACTGGGAGGGCGAAAAACAGGGGAGGGAGGGGCTTCACGAGCACTTGGCTTGCGAAGGCTGGCCACTCGGCGTCGCGCTCCGTCAGTTTTTTTTTTCCTCCATGGCTGCCAGCTTTCCCTCTAGCTAATAGTAACAAACTCAATGGGTCAGCCAGCTAGGAAAGGTGGGGAGGATAGTGCAGTGCGAGGAGTGCAAGCGTTGGTGTTATTTAGACAAGACGGACCTCCAGAGTCTTGCTGACGCTGTGGATACTAGCTTTGCTTCCAGGCTATGTATGCGATTTAAGGAGGACGTTCAGACAAGAGGCTTAGCCAAGGGGTGGGGGGGCTTACGGGGCTTTTAGACCCACCGTTTTACTCTATCCCTCTCTAACTCATTGATCATGCTTTGCAGGACATGACCTGAGTGACTTAGCAAGGCAATGTCAATCAGCGAATTGCAGATTACTCAGGTATTCTCCATTAACTCTTATCCCCAACTGTTCCCAATTCAGGCCTCGGAATACCTCTTGTAAACAGGTGGTGAATAGCATTGGTGAGATCGTTTTGGTTTACTGGGGTTTAAAGTCCCAAAGCGACTCAGGCTACGAGCGATGCCGTAGTGAAGGGCTCCACATATTTCGACCACCTGGGGTTCTTTAATGTGCACTGACATCGCACAGTACACGGGCCTCTAGAATTTCGCCTCCATCGAAATTCAGCCGCCGTGGCCGGGATCGAACCCGCGTCTTTCGGGCCAGCAGCCAAGCGCCGTAACCACTGAGCCACCATGGCGGGGTGCATTGGTGAGATCGTGTCGCCCTGCCTGACACCCTTCCTTATTGCAATTTTACTGCTGACTTTATCAAGGAGTATGGTAGCTGTGCAGTCATTATAGATATCTTCCAATATTTGCACATAACACTCTTCTACACCGATTCCGCAATGCCTGCATGACCGCCGAGTTCCACTGAGTCAAATGCTTTCTCGTAATCAGTGATATATTCTGCGCATTTCACTGTCACCTGATTGATAGTGTGAATATGGCCTATAGGGACCGGACAACTGTATGGGTGGCACCGCCTCTCAGTGCTTCCCTCGTCACCGGTATGGGCAGGCGCCAGACAGCACACTCCTAAGGGCCATCTGTCATTGGTTTCTGTGGAGTTTGCTTTGGTGCTCTTAATTTAGGTGGTGTCATGCGTGATTATGTCTACTGAAACGAAGTCTAACCAGACTTGTTATGTTGTTGGCTGCACTAACAGCTACGCAAACTCGTCAGAAGCTTCTAACCAAGTAGTTTTTTCAGCATTTTGCGTACATACTTAAGTACAATATATCAATTTTGCTTGCAAAATGCTGACTGATTAAAATGCAAGCTGTGCTTTTTTTTTTCCTGGAATAAAAAGTTGCAAGTATGTGCACTCCAGGTCCTCAAAGCTCATGTTCTTGAGGAAGTGATAATATGATGAGCGAAAATCTAAAAACTTTTCCAACAAAAATCGCAATTGCACCATTCGGGTGTGAAACTGAGGGAAACTCTTTAGAAGCTAGCAAAAGACCTCCAAGCATTATTAATGCGAAAGCATTTCTTGTCTCATGAACGGCGTGTACAGAGCCTGTCATCAGAGCGTGTCGGCAGTGTGTGTCATCGCAACGTGTCTACACGAACTGTCAATCATCCATCATTGGATTAAGTAATAAAGTAGTTGATTAAACAAATGTTTAATTATCATGCATGCTAATTAGACCACTAAGATTAACTGAAATCTTAAATAATTAATTTGGCAAAGTAATTAGTTGAGATAATCAATTACTCAACAAATTAAGTGCTGATGCAATGTACCCATGAATTGGTTAATTAATTATTTAATTGAAGCAATAATTTACTTGCATTGCATTCAATCAAACCACCAGAATGGTTGACTGGGTAATTGAATTATTAGCCAAATTAGTGAATTACATTCATTGGCAATTTAATCAAACTGCTGGTTTATTCATTGAATTAGTTAATTGTCTAAATTAATTAGTACTTTGGTGTGCTTACTAGACGCTCTAGCAACAGGACCCACGTCTTTGGATGCAGTAGAACTGAAGTTAGAGTGAAAACACGACTTAGAAATGGCAAAGGCATAAATAACGAACACATAGCAACATAATCGGCAGCAGTAAGAGAAATGGTTTTACACCTAAGCAGACTTGAGTGCACCATTGGAAGTTTGGCACCAAGCTTCTCTCCTCCAATTCTGCCATAAAGCACTGCCTTTCCGCATGAAGCAAATTCTTTACTGTCAAGCGGTGTTTAATTCTAGAAATGCATTCTGGTGGTTGTTGTGAACACCCTCGTATTACCGTGAAACTTGCCTCGATGCTGCCGTAAGTAATGAGGTTACGTACTATCGTCCCATGAGCACAGCCTTTTTCCTTGCAGGTAAGGCACCCTCCAACTCCGAATGGCACTCATGCACAACGCCACTTCTTTATCAAAGGCGAATGTGAACGCCACAGCATGCTTGCATCGGCTGTACACGCCGGCTTTGCAGGGGCATTTTGCTACAATTACGTTCCCTGATGCGTCCAACTGCAAGCAGGCAGTAATACACATGTAAAACCCCTTTTGTGTAACTATTACAACAGTTACTCAAAGGAATGAACGTGCCCTTAGTTCTAGGTCCATATTGTAGCTAGGTGCATTCAGCTTTGTCTGTGGTATGCAATTACTGAATATGTGCGTGACCACACCTTGACACTCGCGCATGTCGTGTATACAGCTTGTCTCATAAAGGCTCTACCCTTTTTCGAGATTGCCTGATCGAAAAAACTGCATGCAATTATTTAAGCTTTGAAAGCCGCACCGCAGAATGACAGATAGAGCTATATGCAACTGGCTACGCCGCTCCCAGGAGTCCTCATTCCTCTGACGAGCGTTTCGCCACGGGCAGCGCTGTTCCGCTGAGGCGACGGCGGTGCCATACAACGGCCGCCCGGTCCCTATTGTCGAGCATCCTTTACGAAAGCCTGCCTGATCATTTGGTTGATTGAAGCCTAAGCTTGTCCTAACTCTATTAGCTATTCCCTTCGTAAATACTTGGTAGGCAACGGACAGTAAACTGATTGGCCTGTAATTTTTGAAGTCTTTGATATCTCCTTTCTTATAAATTAAGATAATGTTAGCGTTCTTCCAAGCTTCTGGCACGCTCGACGTCGCAAGGCATTGCGTATACAGGGTGGCTAGTTTTTCTAGCACAATCTCCCCTCCGTCCTTCAGCAAATCTGCTGTTATCTGATCCCTCACCAGCTGCTTTCCCCCTTTTCATTGCTCCTAAGGCTTTCTTTACTTCTTCTTTCGTTACTGGCAGGATGTCACATTGCTGTGTGCTATGGTCTCTCTCATTAACGCTCTGATTGCATTGGCTACTGTATAGATTTATGTAGAACCCTTCGGCTATTTTAACTATATCTAGATTGCTAATGACATTGCCCTCTTTGTCTCAGGTGGCACAAAAAATCGGTGGACCAGCACCAGGCAGAAAATAATAATTACCAGCAAACAGTAGTTGATATTTTAAGTTGATTTCTTGAGGTCTTCATTGTTCCAACTAAAACCAGACTACTGACATCAACCTGGGGCTCACTGCAACTACTAGCATTAAAAAAAAAATTATCGAAAGGGGCAAAAATCACAGCACCAAGATCATAAAGGCAAGAGGCCCCAGTGGCTGTCAAAGAGCCTGCCATGCTCACTAAGGAAAGCTGTGCACTGCACTCTACAGTTCAACACTTCACCACTTCATCAAAAATACAGCAATTACTTCGAAACAAAGTTGGCATTTTAGACTATAAACTGAGGGCGTTAGCTAAAAAATGCATTGGTAGCTTCGAAACAGAGCGCGGTGTCAATGGGTCACCAATGACCCATACTCACTGGGGGGAACCGTAAGGGAAGAGCAAAATGCGACACTTCCTCAGACAGCAAAAAAAAAAAAAAACATATTTACAGCATCAGCCATGCTTCTTCATCATCATGATCACCTGCACGTCAGTCATGTGCTTGAGCTGTCCACACCTGTTGGTGGTTCCAGCCCGATCTGCATTTGCTGCTCTGTGTGCTTGTCATCTCTTCACCATCAATACACCCTCTTTTGAAACAAAATAATGATTTTAGAGCATTAGCTCCTCACAGCTGCTTCCCCAGTTTCGCACCATCGACGCTGTCCATAACACAGACCTTGGCATCATGCCAAGATGCTGCACGCCAGTAGCCATCAAATGTTATGAGTTTACGGGAGCGCTGGTCGCAGCTGCTCACTCGGCAAACTTCGCAGTGCAGAACACTCTACTGCAGCTGGCTACACCAGTGTATGTACGATAAGGAATACAAGAGACTGTGTGAAACCAGTGATGTTCCATTTGGGGAATTTTCCCTTTTTCAGAGAGTTTGAAAAATAAAATTTGGTGAAAATAATCTTTCAACAGACTTTAAGGACATTTTTAAGTGCAAAAATTCTCATTTTTTTTTCAAAACTGACGGAGTTTTCCAGCTTCTGCATGAATAAAAAAGCCTGCAATAGGGATTTTTGAGTCTAACTGAGGGAATTTTTGGTTCCGGTATTGAACATCACTATGGAGAAGGAGCATGGTGCATAAGGTGATGTGTGTTGGAGTATGCGCAATCGAGCATCGGAGAGGAGCCTAGTAGTTTAGACCACAACACTTTAAAAATTCTTTGCTCTCACACCACACCTAACACTCAAACATTCAAATCACACACGTAACCATCTTGTGAGTTTTTTCTTTTTTCCAAGCCTAAACGGAGAGGAAGCGATGCAAAACTGCTCCAGCAGTGAGGGCCAGCCAGCCTGCAGTTCTTCAGTGCTTCCACATTCAGATGCGTGTCCCACTCACAACACTTTCCACAGTGCTCGAATTTGGGCTTGTGCAGTCGGCAGCATTTGCAAAAGGAAAACATGCTGCACACACATTCCACTCGTTTCCAGGATGCGGGACCCTTCATGGAATGAGTGCTCACTGTTGACCCTAAAACTGCAAAAGCTTCATTATGGAATTGTCCTATTGCAAATCGTGCCATACAGCATTGAACTGCAGCAGACTCAACTTGGCTGCTCACAAAAGCAGCTCCTCCATTGTTATACAAGTAATATCGGCCGGAAAATAAAATGGACCACCGCTCAGGGTAGCAGAGCTGCTGCGGGGCCGCACAGGGGCGCTGTTATCTCGCGCCGCTCGCTAGCAGCCAGAGTGCCCCGAGTGACGACAAACTTCGCCCTCGCCCTCGCTCGGGGGCTTGTCGCGCTTGATAAATATCTAGTGTTGCGTTCAGCTGCTCTGCTGTTGACAGTCCCGATGAAGGGGAGCCTGCATCGCCTATTCATCGAGCACATCGGGCTGTGGCAGATCAGTTGAACAGCCGCAGTCCGTCAAACCGCGGCTGTGTGAAGAAACGAGTCAGAGTTTTGTTTTTTATTGTCCTTCTATATTGCCCTCATGTTAGATGTTACTGCTAATCCCCTGCATCCATCACAGCCGGATTTTAGGCAACGCGGTCCAAGACGCCACATCGGCAGCCACCGTGACGGGCGCTTTTTCACGCCAGTGAGATAACAAAGACGGCGAACTTCTCTGCGGGAGCTGCTTCTCTTTCAAAGCTGTCGTATTGGCACTGTCTTCACAATAAGCTTAATATTCTGTTCAGCAAAACATCTGCAATTTTTTTTTTTAATTGGGGTCAACGCTACGTAGTCTTTGATGATAATTTCTTTACAATAGTTCAGTCCCGAAGAGATTCTTAGGAAGCCGAATCACAAAAATTATTGTCAGTGATGAAATTTCTTTGCGAAAGCAGATGAAATATCTCATTGGCATTCTTCAGAGTGACCTTAGTGAGACGAAAAGTTGCCGTCTGCCGCAATGACTTGACTTAGTCGTCTTGGCATAGAGTCATATAGTGCCGCCACTAGCTCTGGACGTCGGAGCAGGGCTTCCCATTCCTCTCTGACGGCATGCCAGAGCTGGTCAGCTGTGCCCCCACAAAGGCGCCGTGAGAAAAGTTCCTTCTTCATGACTCCCCAGATGTTTTCGATAGGGTTGAGGTCAGCCCCGTTAGGCGGCCACGGGAGCTGACGCACGGCTCAGCGCTCAAGAAGGTCGCTTACAGCATGCGCCTTGTGCACGGGGCTGCGGTCGTGCTGGAACACGTAGCAGCCATCCGGGAACGGTCCGTTCAGGACGCAGGGAATCATGTGACCGGTAAGGATCTCGCAGTACCTCGGCCCAGTGAAACAGCCCTCGATCCACACGAGTGGGCCGAGGCCGTCCCTACTGATGGCACCCCAGACGCTGACTGAACACCGGCCACTGCTGAGCACGTTGTGGGTGTAGTCAGGAAGATACCTGTGCATAGGACAGCAAAGATGTTCCAACAAACATTAGCATATGTCGGCTCCCAAACTTAAATCAAGTAGCGCTAACATAACAAATCCAACACTCTGCTGAAGCTTCTGTTCGGCAGGAGAGAATAACCTACTTCGTATTCGATACTGAATCTACGTCAAATCAAACAAAAGGGAAAAACGAGGCTGCGCTATATTCTCAATACTACGATGTGTTGCAAAGCATACTTCATTAGCTGTAAGAATGACAGGTCATACCTGCTGTTGAGCGTGCGCCACACACGTTGCTGCTGGTCCCAGCGCGTGCAGAATGTGGACTCATCCGAGAAAATCACTTCCCGCCACTCCTCTGGAGACCACTGCTGGAAGGCTCTGGCGAAGCTGAGTCTCTCTTCTCTCTGGTTTCTTGTGAGGTGCAGCTTTTGAGCTGCAACGCAGTTCATTAGACCTGCTTCTCGCCACCTGGATCTAATGGTGTCGCAGGAGCAGCTCATCCTAAGTTCGTCAGGAACCTCCCTGGCATTCAAGAAGGGGTCTACAACTACTGCAGCAACGATGAACTCATCTTCTTCAAGCTTAGTACTCCTTGGCCGTCCACTGCGCTCAGCAACGGAAATTCTGCTATGTTCGTCCCTGTATGCTCTAGAATTCGGCTCACCGGTGTTCTTGTCCTTCCGGTATGGCGACAGATTTTACGCTGAGGGACGCCTTCTATGCCCAGTCGCACGATCCGCCTTCTTTCCTCGACTGGAATCCTTGGTGGCATTCCTGCGAAGTACCGAAGCCGATGCAACCATTCTCGGTTTTATACGTTCTGCGGTTTCCCGTTATCCAATGGTGAACCTGGGTGTGAATGTTCGTATTTTACTCTTATCAAAGTTATAGGCCAGAGCCTTTACAGTGCGCGCTGCTATCCTGATAACATTCTGTCTGGTCATTGGTCACTGAGGGACCACTGAACCTATAAAACCGAGAACGGTTGCATCGGCTTCGGTACTTCGCAAGAATGCCACCAAGGATTCCAATCGAGGAAAGAAGGCGGATCGTGCGACTGGGCATAGAAGGCGTCCCTCAGCGTGAAATCTGTCGCCGTACCAAAAGAACAAGAACAGCGGTGAGCCGTATTCTTAGAGCATACAGGGACGAACACGGCAGAATTTCCGTTGCTGAGCGCAGTGGACGGCCAAGGAGTACTACGCTTGAAGAAGATGAGTTAATCGTTGCTGCAGTAGTTGTAGACCCCTTCTTGAACGCAAGGGAGGTTCCTGACGAACTTGGGATGAGCTGCTCCTGCGACACCCTTAGATCCAGGTGGCGAGAAGCAGGTCTAATGAACTGCGTTGCAGCTCAAAAGCTGCACCTCACAAGAAACCAGAGAGAAGAGAGACTCAGCTTCGCCAGAGCCTTCCAGCAGTGGTCTCCAAAGGAGTGGCGGGAAGTGATTTTCTCGGATGAGTCCACATTCTGCACGCGCTGGGACCAGCAGCAACGTGTGTGGCGCACGCTCAACAGCAGGTATGACCTGTCATTCTTACAGCTAATGAAGTATGCTTTGCAACACATCGTAGTATTGAGAATATAGCGCAGCCTCGTTTTTCCCTTTTGTTTGATTTGACGTAGATTCAGTATCGAATACGAAGTAGGTTATTCTCTCCTGCCGAACAGAAGCTTCAGCAGAGTGTTGGATTTGTTATGTTAGCGCTACTTGATTTAAGTTTGGGAGCCGACATATGCTAATGTTTGTTGGAACATCTTTGCTGTCCTATGCACAGGTATCTCCCTGACTACACCCACAACGTGCTCAGCAGTGGCCGGTGTTCAGTCAGCGTCTGGGGCGCCATCAGTAGGGACGGCCTCGGCCCACTTGTGTGGATCGAGGGCTTTTTCACCGGGCCGAGGTACTGCGAGATCCTTACCGGTCACATGATTCCCTACGTCCTGAACGGACCGTTCCCGGATGGCTGCTACGTGTTCCAGCACGACCGCAGCCCCATGCACAAGGCGCGTGATGTAAGCGACCTTCTTGAGCGCTGAGCCGTGCGTCAGCTCCCGTGGCCGCCTAACAGGGCTGACCTCAACCCCATCGAAAACATCTGGGGAGTCATGAAGAAGGAACTTTCCTCACGACGCCTTTGTAGTGGCACAGCTGACCAGCTCTGGCATGCCGTCAAAGAGGAATGGGAAGCCCTGCGCCGACGTCCAGACCTAGTGGCGGCACTATAAGACTCTATGCCAAGACGACTAATACCCCTGTCACACTAGCAAATTTAATGTCATTCGAATCGAATGACATTAGCACCTAATGTCATTAATCGACTGCTACACGGGAACATGTAATGTCATTAGGTTCGAATGACATTCGCCATCGAATGAGTTAGGGGAACTTATTCGCATTCGATTTCGAACCGAATGCGTACTCTGGACACCAGATACGCAGCCCGAACAAGCGACGCGAAAAAAATAATGTGCACACTGCCAAACTTAGAAAGGGCATTTATTTAGTTCCGCTAAAAAAAGTTAATGTTCGTGTGAATCTGTTCACACTAGAGGCTGTCGTGGATAGCTGTTACTCTCGGTCTCAGCAGCCTACCGCAGCGGCCGACCGTGAAGCAGCGTCTTTCCCGCGACCGTCGGTCATTTTGGGATGCGTGATTCTTGTTCGTTGGCGTGCCATGTTCTTTAAGCTCGAAGGTACTTAAAGACGTAACTGAGCAGTTCACCTTTTGGAAGTCATTTCCAAGCTCCGCGCGTGTCCGCGCGCCGCCATGTCAGCCATTTTGTTTGTTTACATTTATCGGATTTGTGGTTGACTTTGTACTTGGCTTGGCTTTTGATGGCTAAAGTGGTGCAGATTGGCCGCAAATAATATTTTAAGCTTATAATACGGCACACAAACATTTTCACCCGCTTTTGAAACACTGCACAACAATTTCAAACATATTTTATGCGCGCTGATGTCATTCAGTTGGACTATTTTTTTTCACTGATCATCGATGCCATCATTTTTGAATGACATTATTTTTTTCAGTGTAGCACCGAAAGAGACCGAATGACATTCGATGCATCGAATGCCATTAGGTTCGAATGACATTAAATTTGCTAGTGTGACAGGGGTAAAGTCAAGTCATCGCGGCAGACGGCAACTTTTCGTCTCACTAAGGTCACTCTGAAGAATGCCAATGAGATATTTAATCTGCTTTTCCAAATAAATTTCATCACTGACAATAATTTTTGTGATTCGTCTTCCTAAGAATCTCTTCGGAACTGAACTATTGTAAAGAAATTATCGTCAAGGTCTATGTATCGTAGAACCCAATTAAAAAAAAAAATTGCAGATGTTTTGCTGAACAGAATACCAAGCTTATTGCGAAGACAGTGCCAATACGACAGCTTCGAAAGAGAAGCAGCACCTGCAGAGAAGTTCGCCGTTTCTGTTATCTCAATAGCGTGAAAAAGTGCCCGTCACGGTGGCTGCCGATGCGGCGTCTTGGACCGCGTTGCCTAAAATCCGGCTATGAAGGATGCAGGGGATTAGCAGTAACATCTAAAATGAGGGAAATATAAAAGGACAACCAAAAACAAAACTCCGAATCATTCCTTCACATAGCCGCGGTTCGATGGACTGCGGTTGTCCAACTGATCTGCCACAGCCCGATGTGCTTGATGAATAGGCGATGCGCGCTCCCCTTTGTCGGGACGGTCAACAGCAGAGCAGCTGAACACAACACTAGATACTTATCAAGCGCAACAAGCCCCCGCGCGAGGGCGAGGGCGAAGTTTGTCGTCACTCGGGGCACTCTGGCTGCCAGCGAGCGGCGCGAGATAACAGTGCCCCTGTGCGGCCCCGCAGCCGCTCCGCTACCCTAAGCGGTGGTCCATTTTATTTTCCGGCCGATAGTACCTTCTCGTAAATGCACTCCATTGCTGCAGCGCACCTTCAAGCAACACATTCAACCCACTATCCTTTTGGTTTTAATGTTAGCACAGATCGTAACAGTCATATATATACTGCAGTATAAATACTGCTGCGAATCTCTGTACTGACTGTTCATTCCCACTCAAAGCCGCCAACACCCGGCTTTATCTTTCTGTCTGTGATGCGACCAGACTTATCTCAGTTGATCACGGCCACGCGTAACTGCTTCCCCATGTTTCCAGATTGTTGTAGTTGCTTTTGGTTCCTTATCTCGAAAATTCTTTGCCAGCTTCAAATTAGCGGCCAAGAATTGCAGGCATTCTGTTCGATGACCACCGAGCACGCTTGTCGCTACACCGCCACCAAGTCATTCAGTTCTTTGTGGACGCGAGTCAGCCCAACAAAGCGTTTTCACTTGGAAGCCTTTTTGCCATCTTCCTGCTCGCCAGACTGCCGTTACCATTGCGTGGCAATATGAAGGAAGCCAACAGTCACCGAATACAAATTTGTGGGGTTGATAAATAAGAAATGGATAAAGTAATTATTTTATTGCTGAAAATAAATGACTAGAAAGTAGATAAAAAATAACCACATGCCACCAGTGGGTCCAAACCACCCCACCTCCGAATTTCATGTCTGGTGCTCCACCAACTGAGCTGAGCTACGGCAGAGACTGTCCAATCTTTTGCTTTTGGAGGTACTTATGTAGTGCGTAACCTAACCTTGAAGAGTGTTCACCTTTGCCACCCCTGTCAGAGGTCTTGGGTTCGGATCCCACCAGTAACATGTGGTTTTCTTCTACGTTCTAACCAATTATCTTTCAGCAACAACATAACTGAATTATTAACTTTGTATCAATCAACACCACAAATTAAAAAAAAAGATCAAAACATTCTCTTATGCTCCTTGGTTTCGGAGATTGTTGGCTTCCTTCACATGCATGTCATAACAAGGCCCTCATTCCCATTCCCTTGTCTGCTCAGCCACTGTATAAATAAGTCATGCAAGCTGCACAAGGTGAAAACGAGTCAAGAAGGGCATTTCAAAACAGCAGTACTTAGTTACAGGTATGAAACAGCCATAAAAGCCACTTACTCTTGAATCTGTTTCAACAGCTCGTCCAATTTGTCATCTATGCGTCCAGCGTTGAGTTGTTCTATGTCCCAGCGGTATTTCCTGAAAACAGCGAATTCAAAGCTTTACTTCTGCTACACTTCAATGTTAAAAAAATAAGGCATTATGATACAGAGAAGTATCATAATTATGAGAAGTATGATACAATGGGAGCAATGCAAACAGCCTCCAAAGACAATCCAGAATTAACCTATGTACAGAACATCACTATATGCCAGAAACCCCCCCTCACCATTTTCAGCCGAAGTACTGACTATCACACAATATGCTCCAAATCCCAGGCCCAACTGGATCACATGGCTGTAATGGCATGTGAGGTTCAGCATCCCAAAGCTACATGCAGGCTAGAGCAAGCCCCAGTGGAAATCTCAGGAATAATTTTGACACCCGGGCCGAATTACGAAAAGATCAGATCACAAACCTGTTCCAAACAAATCCATTAGCCTCGCTCTATTGGTCAATATGCCCACCAGTCTGTGCCAACCAATAGGAGCACGGCTTTGTGACCGTTTTGTGACTGTTGCGATTATGATTGTTCGTAATTCGGCCTCTGGGGCTCTTTAACGAGCATCGACATTGCACAGCACACGGTTGTTTTTGCATTTCACTCCCATAAACTGTGGCCACTGGACCACATGACTGCAATGGCCCGAACTGCAGGCCAACTAGACCATGAGACTCACGCCCTCCTGGGCCATATTCCCTTCTGCGAGCAGGAAAATGCAGTTTTTATTCACAACACCAACGGCAGCATCCTTTGCCCTAGAGAAAGCCACTCGCACAGACACTCAAGCAGCACATTCCTGCCCCCATTCCCATGGATCCAGCAAGAGAATGCATGCCCTGTGCCAACAGATAATGCCAACAATGTACAACTAAGCAAGAAACCATAGAAAGAAAGCATTCTCTAAAAAAAGGCAGCATAACAGGATGGAAGTTAGATCACTTCAACAGGGACAAGTGCACAAGCCTTTTAATGTTAAAGTGCTACCCATGACTGTTCAAGTTGACTTCATGCGAGTTTCAGCCCACAGGCGATTGCAAAAAACGTGCAAAATCACAAAAGCTTTTCAAGCACATTTCCTCCACACTTCCAATGCAAGCAGAAAATAACGCAAAAATGCACACGCAAGCTTGACTTCCAAATGTCTTGTACCTAAAACATAGCAAAAGCTGAAACTCAGTAAAGTATGTCTCGTGGACATTATTTTACAAAAAAAAGGCAAGTTAATTACTAAACCAGCTATACTAACCACACAAAAAAATATGAAAAAATGAAATCATGGCACTTTTCTTTAACACAGCTCTTTTCTTTAACACAGCTCAGCAAAGAAGACACACTGACAGAACATGTGCTGTCAACATTATGAAAGAGAATTTCACAAAACAGCCAGTCACACAGAAACTATCATAATTTTCTATTAACAAAGGATGACTTGAAAACAATTTGAAGTGCTACGTGTTGCATTGGGTTTTATGGTGCAAAAGGAGCTGAGGCTATCAAGTAGCAAACACAAGATTAAAATTAAAATGTCCATATGTTGTGCTGCAAGAAATAAAGGTTTTTCAAAGCTGAAGTTTGTTAAACACATTTTCTTCCTTTGGGCACAGGAAGACATATGACAAATCTAGCACTGCGTTTTCTCCAAAGAGCAACCTAGGGTGAAAGGGATGCCTTCATCATAAAATGCACTAAGATGCTTTTTTCGTAGTATCTCAAGTTTCGTACATGTACGCAAAATATTGCTGTTGGTGTTAGCAGTGCACACGAAACAAGGACGGACAGAAAAGGGAACGAAACACAGCGCTGTGTTTCGTTCCCTTTTCTGTCCGGCCTTGTTTCGTGTGCACTGCTAATACCTACAGCATGAAAAACCAACTAGCCCAAGAAAAGACGAGTCACAAAATATTGTTTACTCCAACATCTCCGCGTGCTTTACATAGAGGTTTGTAACAACCAAAACTGTTTTTGACACAGTATGCTTTCTTGTTGCCTACAAAGTGCTTACAAAATGGTTTCACACATTGCTAGCCTTTGTAGTACCGCGACGGAAAGATGGTTTGATTTGGTTTGGTTTATCGGGGTTTAACGTCCCGAAGCAACTCATGCTATGAGGGAAGCCGTAGTGAAGGGCTCCGGAAATTTCGACCACCTGGGGTTATTTAACGTGCGATGTCAGTGCACGCCTTCCTACCCCAACAGGTGCAATGAGTAGGTGAGCAGTTTACTGCATCCAGTAGCCAGTTTACAAGGGAAGCAGCATAGTTTCACATATTTTGACAAAATGTCCAGTCCATTGCTGGACACATTTCAGATGGAATAATCATGGTAGTTTCATGAAAATTTTTGTCAGTAAAGGAATGAACCACATTCCTGCGATAAAGAGCACAGTTCTGTTGCAAAAAATCATGTGTCATAAAGGATTTTGTGACGGAACAGCGCAAAACACCCGGTGTCCCGGTGTTTTGCGCTGTTCCGTCACAAATGAATAACCAACATGCCCAAGCTAGCGTCCTGGGTCATAAAGGATGGAGTGTGAAACTTTTGCAACAATCAGAACTTGTAAAGAGAAGCTAGTATTTTTAATAATCCTTTCTTTTTATAATATAAGGGCGTTCTTTCTTTTCACAAGCACGTAACAAATAATTTTAAAACTTGCTACGCCCTGCATCTGAATACAACTTAAATAACGTTATGCATTCAAAAAAGTCAACATGTGGGAAAGCATAAGCCCGCCCGCTCACTCTGTGAGCGCAATCGCCGCGCACTGCGGCGTGATGTAACCCGATGCCAAGCAATTCCACCTTTGCATGGTTCAACGCAACAGGCGCCACGACGCCACCGCACCACTTCTGATCTGCATGCTAACTTCATGAAGGCAATCTCCACCGTACCGCAGCCCACACTACGCCTTAAGCGTATGACACAATAGCTAATGGGTTTAATGCCCATACATGCACCATACATGCACAACTGGTCTTCTTCTATTCAACATTCATAGATCCCCGGAAGTCCTCATACCACTCCTGGCGCTGTGATGCAGCGGTTAAGCGGTGATCCACTGCCCTGGAATGGCAGGTGCCACCGGTGAAAATTTTGTGATCCAGGTTGCTCTTCCCGAGCAACCTTGCGCAATCAATCATCACTTTAACCGCCACCTGCCAGGTTTCACGAGGACACTATCTTTTATGGGTACCATGAATTGAAGATGAAAAAAATGTATGCTTTTTGAACCACACACACACACAAAAAAAATACAGCATCGGGACAGTACAGATGCATTGTTCATGACCAGGTTCAAGAAATGAGAACTGCAAAATATGAATTATGTGCCTTTGTTGAATTATAGAAATAACTTTTGTAAGGAAGACAGCTTTGCTCTCATGCTGGAGCTGTTGTCTTATTCTTGTATGTGCAGTTTCTAAGCTGTCTAACACTGCAAGAATTTGTTATGTTAGCTTAGTATTTGTGGTTCTGAATTTGCTGGAACCAAGTAAATGTCTCCTTTGTTTCCGTTTTGCTGGTTTTTTCTCTAGTGCAACCAGTTGAAACACACCACATCATTGATCTCACCTGCTTAATATATCAATATTTTTTTAGACATGGCAGTTTAAAATTCGCAGTCAAGATTGGGCAGGCATTCAGTGCTGCAGATATTTACAAGTGTGCGTGCTGTGTAGTTACCTGCTGCTTTTAAGTATGTTTGTATGGTTGCTGTGGCCCTTTTGCTTGTGACAGAAAAACAATTTTTAGCACATTTTAAAGGGAAATGTATTTACTTGCAAGTGATATGTGATGTTGACGTCAATTTTGGTTGGAACATATGCGGTGTGTTGCAAAATACAAAATGACCAAAAAAGCATTTCTGTTAGGCTTATATTTATTACTGCTATTATTTATACATACTGCAATCCCGTGGAGGGATTTTGGCAGGGTGGGGATATATCAAAAAAGATCATTCCAGTAGATGGAAGAACATAGCAGACATATTCATAGTTACACTGACTGCTGGATACAAGTAACATAACACGAGCTGGAGCAGTGTAAGTAGCTCACAGCTAATTTCAATTACAAAAGTGAACGCAGGCAACATTCAGGCACATACATAAGCTACATTTACTGCCAGCAACTTTGAAAGGCATACAGCAGCGGAAATAACTCAGCGTCTCAAGATCACCTAGCCCCTAGAGGCACCACTGCAATCCCACAGAATGCCGCTCCGTGCGCTAACGCTCAGGCGATGCAGGATATTATCAGCTGGAAAGCGTTCGCTGTACAGCGGCAAAGGGATTCCGTCAACAAACGCATTTGGCGAGCAACAACAGAGCACCCATAAAACCACGTACCTTACTGTGCTCAAACTAAACTGAGCGGGAAACGACTAGCAGTGCGATAAGGTCAGATTTCCACATGCGCGGTTGGCATGCTGTAGTACTGCTACCAGAAGAGAAGTACGTACTTGTGCCGTTGCTGTTCCTCTTGGATAATCTTCTTAAGCTCTTCGATGCGCTCCAATGTAAGCTTTCTAACGATAAGGGCGCCCGGAGTCTCGATCTCACCGCGTTCTCCTCGCTTGCGCCTGTAATCGGAACATGCTGCTAGCAGCAACCACCAAGGTTCGAATGCACAAGCAAGGACCTTCTGAAAACTCACTTTGGTGACTCCACTTTTTCCAGAAGATCCGCATACTGGAGGGCACAATTCTGGCAGAGGCAAGAAATAAACAATCCTGATGCACCGGCAAAAGAGCGTAGCTCAGCCTACCTTTTGAGAGAACCAATCATTTGGCCGGTTACTTTCGCCGAAAGGCCGTATCGCTCTGCTCACAGACACCCTGAAACAAACGCACACCGTTCTGTACTGCGCGGCCAGCACCAGTCCATTATCAAGGTATGGCGCTAAAAAGCTGGTGACGCTCAACGCACGTGCTTCGCACCGCGCAAAGCGCAGGCAGATCCCGTACCAATTCTGGTCTCCGCTCCTCAACACCGACGAAGCCAAACAGAGCCGTTCGCGCGTAGACCACACATCAGTAGGAATTTGTTTGAGGCGATATTCTGAAAGGAGATCAAGCAACGCAGAATGTTCATCACCCGGCATTATATCAGGCCGGGACGCTGGGTCACAACAAGCTCTTGACGCCCGACAAAATAAAGCTATTAACACCGGGTCTTCAGTGGTAATGCAACCACTTCTAAGGTAAAATTAATGACACTAATTAGTATTCTGCCAGCACGTTTGAATGAACGTCAAAACAATTTCACTCTCATGTGACAGCGGGTAAACTATGGGGTAAACTGATACGGGCGCCAGTGCCTCAGCAAAACCAGTCACGCTTCGATGACGTAAAAGTATAAAGAAAGTGGTCACTTTTTAATTCAACATAAGTAACCGACGCTTTTACTACATAATGTTAACAGAAGTAGGCGTATGAAAACATTTAAGAAACTTTGAAAGAGAAAGTCCTACTTGACGACGACGCCATCTTGTATTATCATTCAGAATTGCGTTGCGGTATCAACGCTCCTCACGCGTACACGGCCGGACTGGAGAGGCGACCAGGCGCCAGGCGGCAGCGCGCGCGCTTTGTACGGCCTGCGCGCTGGGGGTGTTTTCTGTCTGCCGCCGCTGCACGACTACGGCGCTGTCATCCTACCCTCCTTAGGGTGCCTCGATGCGCGCGCGCTCCGTTGAGGGTGAAGACAACTGCGTCGTCTGCTACGGCGGCCGCCATTGCCATGCCCACTTCAAAGGCGCGGGGCGTGCTCCAACAGGCTTTGTGCACTTCCCGCTGCAAAAGCGCGCTTGTCTTCGCGACCAAAAGAAAACACAACTGCGTTTCGCGCCTTTTCTAATGAAGTGGCAACAGAATAGGCTTGTAAGGGACAACTGTCCAAATATTTTAAGATTTGGACGGTCGTTTCTCCTCGCACACGACGACTCCGGTGCTGGATTGGAAATAGTTCATAGAGCGCACTAGGAACCTAACTGCAGGATTAAAATAAATAATAACAGCAATATCGTAAGCAGGTAGATTGCATTCAATCACTCAATTGTAAATAATTAAGAACGCTCCAATAAGTGATAGCAGGTACCAAAAAAAGCCTATGCAGATGCACTGAAAAAGTGAAGCTTTATTTTCGCATGGATGACTAATCGAACAAATTCACTTTTTCTCAGCTGTTATAAAATGTTTAGGAGAGTACAACTAATTTTATTTGTAACAAACTCAGGGGCACAATTATGCCATGTGTACTATAAGCGGCTTTCCGCGCATATCATATCGAGCAATGAAATCAGGCAGGTGGCATCACCGATGTGAGCTGCAGTCGGCAGACTGTTACGGCTGTCACTAAACGTTTTAATGCGAGAGCAGCTCTCGCATTCCTTGGCTCGTTGTGCCAAAAGCCCGTCGTCACCGCGGCAGGAATGCGCGGCAGGGCTCCCTCGCTGCAATTAACCCAGGGGGGGGGGGGGGGGGGTTATGACGAGTGTATTGTCACCGCGGGGGTGACAATGCACAAGTTTAAACCTGTCGGCATGGTGAAGGAAGGAGCGAGCAGACAGGGAATATTCCTGCAGCTACCGAGTGCATTAAAAGGAAAATCCCCGCGGCCAACATCAGCTGGTCTTCAGTTTTCGGAGAGCGAGGGTGCGGTGCTATGCCGTCTTCACCATCTGAAGTTCAATCACTCGCGTCCACATCATCACGCGAGACAGCAAAGCGTGGCCGTAGGCGGCAGAGCATGGTCGTCTCGCTTTGTCGCGACCTCATAATCAGCAACTTTCAGAGCCTCACAAAAATTACGTAGCCGCACTAAACATTGCAGTAGCATTTCCCCGCAACCCTACATTCAGAGACAAGTAACGCTCTCGCATTTACACATCACAAGGATTGCTTAAGTGCCCCCATAATCGAAATGGACTGCACTTTTCCTTTATTTTACTATGAAGGAGAATTGTTCGCGCCATTGTGAAGAGATTTCATGTTCATTGTTTCAAGTTAAAATGCAGTCAGTGAGTCAGAAGAGCAGGCGCACCAAAAACAGGCCTCAAACTTTTTTCAGCGAGAAAGTCTCATTCAAAGGAAAATACTCGAACAACGCCCTTTTTTTTTCTTTTTTTTGCAGTCCATCTCGTCGAGTGAATGCGGACATTTTTGTTTTCTTAGAAGGTGCCGAACTTTCCGGGCAGTGATACTTGTTCTGTGAGCAATCTAATTTGCTCCCAAATTCGCCACACAATCCCTGTGCACCAAGTTGCTAATCCTCAGCGGCACTTAATTTCAGAGCGATGATATTTACATTTCCCTGTTCAGACCTTCCACATTTTCTCTCAATAAAAATAAATTGCGTACCTCAACGGCACGCACATGCGAATCCTATGGCGTACGAAGGAAAGTTTTACTCATGCTGCAAATGCACGATCTGTTTGTCTGCTGCCACTTGTCGCGCTTAGTATTTACTGCCAAAAGCAGCCTTCTCTTGGGGTCCCTCGGGAACTGAAATATTCTCCATCCATTTCTGGAGTGGTTGGTGCACTGCGGCACACAACAACCCGGCATTTTTCGATGCGCGCCCGGTCAGCACCAAGAGAAAAGGCGACAAAGCGAACGCACGTGTTACGGCCGCCGCGCCGCCGCGAGAAAGGGCATGAAAATGGCCGCCGATGGACTGTCACGGCCGGCGAGGCGGCACTCGCCCTCCCAAAGGGTGACTCCACCCTAGAGGGGGCGCGCGCGCATCGAGGCACCCTAACCCTCCTTAAAGCCCCTCTATAGACCAGATTTTTTTACCCTCGCACGCAGGCTGCGGACGCGCGCCTACTCTCTACGCCAGTCGCCATCTGTCGGCGCGCGCGGCCCGAGGGACTGCGGGTCGCGCCGGCGCCGCGCATAGAACGCATGTTTACGTGTTCGCTTCTGCCGTTTTGTGCTCCATCAGCTAACGTATGAGGGTGTGTGCTGTGCGTCACTACTCACATTTGCCCTCTTCCAGACAGTGCTGCGGTTATCTTGTGCGCAGTTACTCGTTAACGTGACATCCGAGGGTAGTCGACCAGGTAGTGTACCGACTGGAAACCGGCACTTCGAAGCAGATTTCTGCGCTGTCGTGTCGTTTGTTGTCGCCTTTTATGTGCGATATCATCTATGATAATTTTATGCATCAGAATATAGATCTATTGATTTGACTCTGTGGAATAGTAACTGGATAGGCGAGCTGCAGACTGAAGGTTGTCCCGACGGAGCGCGTGTTTTCGATCACTAGTACGTGTTCGGCATCCTTGCGCTGAGCTTGCTCTTGTTCCCATTAAACACATTTCATGCACAGGATTGTAAGCACGACCGCTACCGAATCCAGCTGCTTTTTCCGCACACATGTCAGAGGTATCTGGGGGGTAAAGGTTTATCTATATTATCTTTCTGCTGTTGGTATCTACCTTAGCTTGGTTTGGTTTATTAAGGTTTTACGTTCCAAAGCGACTCAGGCTATGAGGGACGCCGTAGTGAAGGGCTCCGGAAATTTCGACCACCTGGGGTTCTTTAACGTGCACTGACATCGCACAGTACACGGGCCTCTAGAATTTCGCCTCCTTCGAAATTCGGCCGCCGCGGCCGGGATCGAACCCGCGTCTTTTGGGCCAGAGCAGAGAGCCGTAACCACTGAGCCACCGCAGCGGTGCGGTGTCTACATTATTCATAGGAAAATATGCGCGATTTCATTACATTTTCCACACTTAGCCAAACGCCTACGCAACGCTCTCACACGCGGCGAGAGCTCCTGAATAACATACCGCGACTTCGGACCTCAGAATTAGTGAAAGCTGGATTAGCTGCTCATATCTATTCAAGCTTTTATAAATTAAGCGAAAGTGCGTTTTTATGCACAAGGTTGCATAAACCATGACAAAATTTGTTTTCTGTTGGCGCTGCGACTCAGTTGAGCTCACAGCGGTAATTTGTTGATAAACTGGCGCGGCGACAAGAAAGCCGTTTGTGGAAGTGGGGGGGGGGGGGGGGGGGGCTTTATGGCCGGCAGGAAGGAATAAGAGTGCATGGGAATTGGAACTGCATACTAGCCGCACACCTAATTCTTGATATTGAATAAAAAGTTTCTTTGCGGTGGAGCACCAAGACGGAATTCGATATAAGCACGAGCGCGTTCTAAGCGCCGGCACAATTAACCTGAATGTCAAACTAAATGTCATTAAAACGCGTCAATGTTATCGCTTTGATAACGTAAATACTTCCTGCAACACAGCCACGCAGCGGAAGTATGCTCGACAATGTTTTTTTAGCGCCCGAAGCGCGGCTATATGCAGGCGCGGCCGCGGAACTGCCGCAGCCCCGCAGTCCCCAATGAAACGCCCGCACCGCGGCGCGCCAGTCGGTGCAAAATGGCCGCGCCCAGGAGAGGCTCAAAAATCTGGTCTATAATTTGAAAGTAGCGACACTCTCCTCCACTCCGGCGTTTTCCTCCTCGAATATCCTCGCCCGCCGGCTGCGCGCGCTGCACACGGCACGCTTTTTTGGCCATCGCTCGCTCGCCGTCCGGGCAGTTGGCTGGCACATGCGCGCGCTCTTAAGTTCGCGCTTTTTCCACGCTCTGTTATTGAATAAAAACACGAGAAAGACATGCGACACGCGTGTCTACCACGAGCCACATAAATTATCGTGTCATACGCGCAATGAAAGTGCCAATACGAGCGCTTCCGGCATGAACAAAACCACTTGCTGCATACATCTCACATCCTTTTTTTTTTTACTTTTCAATGCCGTCTGTCTCAACACGGCATAGTATATGAAGCATAATATTTACAATATATTTGAACATTCCTGAATATTTTCAGCATACCAATGTTTAGTTAAATGTAGATTCACTTCAAACTAATTATCGCGGAAGTACAGTTTATGAAGTTGTTCACGAGTGGAGTTTCAGAAGTGGGAGGGTTGCTGGGAACAAGCTGGGGCATTTGCTTCGATGGCCGTCCTGAAATTTTTCATTAAGGTTCAGTCTGAGTTTGGCACCGCGCAGTGCACATGCAACGGTTGAATCGTTTTTGTAGTAGAATTTTCGCGGTGGCTTAAGAACGAATATGAACTTTTTCTACTAAGCATGAAACGACTTCAGCTCCCGCTGTCGGCGACCTTGAGGTGATGTCGAGCCGAAGCCGAGAGCCAAAGAACCGCGCACCGATTTTCCATCATCCAAGGAAAGTGTCCGCACCCCAAAATTTGGCCCTCTCAACCACCGAAATTTGACCTTGTCCGAGTTTCATCAAAATTGGTGTCACGCCTAATTTTAATATGACCAATTAAATGGTGGGCTCCAAAATTAGGTGGGCTATCCCCAAAATTTGTCTCTCCGGAACCCATAAATTTGACGTAGTCCATATTTGACCAACATTGGGGTCCAACCTAATTTGACTATGGGAAATGTTGGCTTCCAAATTTAGGTAGACCACCTCCAAAGTTTGGCACACTTGGGCATTTTCCGCCCACATTCTATTCCTTTTTAAATCCGCTTAAAGAGATGTTACGTTAGGAAAGAAAAAACTGATAGCAACGACCGTGACAAAACCCAAGAGAAATTTATAGGGTCGTGCCTGACTAATATAAGTCGTGAGTATAAATACAGTCACAATATGACACACAGTTTTTCAGATGCAATGTTTATTATAGATGAGTCGTGTTGATTTACGCCAAAAATATACCTAAAAACCTCGAATAAGCCAGCTGTGGACATCTGTCACCGTTGGGTGCAGTCCTCAAAACAAAACACAGAAAACAAAAACATACTTAGGGAAATGAAACAGCTCAGATGTAGGCCTATAGTTTTTGAGCGGATGATGTATTCAACAAAAGGCTACGCGACCATGCTCAACTAAAGCAAATGATCACAAACTGTAGCAATGAATATACAAAAATGGCATGCATTGGATATTTACAATACTTGAGTACATTCAGGGAACAATCGAAAGCACTGAAGTTATTAAAAAATGAATTATTTATGTGAATGAAATATGAGGTCTTTTCCGAGAATGTGGCATTAATAATCTCACCTGGTAGAAGCGTAACGGTTCAGCAAA
Source organism: Amblyomma mixtum (assembly GCF_055824585.1). NCBI lineage: Eukaryota > Metazoa > Arthropoda > Arachnida > Ixodida > Ixodidae > Amblyomma > Amblyomma mixtum. Next base: position 26,161,884 of record NC_143014.1, read on the forward strand.
ACAACAAAAAAGCGTAGATCGTTAGACAAGTTGCATTCATAAAAAAAAACTAGGTTAAATCTCGCTCGGGACATGCGCCGCATTACTGCGATGTGCACCATTACCAGAGGTTCGAAAAATTTACCGCACCGCGGATACCACTGCACGCATACCAACGCTTTTGCTTATTATAACACGTTGAGCGGAACCATGAAGTGACAACAATAACACGCATAACGACGCAAAATGATCAGTGAACTAAGTGAGGTTGTTGGCTTTGTGATGCGCATGCATGCAGTTCCAATATACACAGTCGCTTGGAAGAAATGTACAGTTGCTCGCAGAGGTGGGCAGTCTTCGTCGGGGTAAAGTACTTGCGGCCGATGTTGTGCAGCCGCTTTTTTCTTCTAATGCTGTCTTTCTTGCCGCTCGGAATCGCGTAAAGGACAAAGGCTTTTTTCACGCCAGCTTGTGCACTGAAATGCGCAGCAACTCGGCATAGCGCTGCACTAAAAGAGCGCGAATAACGCGAAGTGCAAGCGCGCAATGCCAGAGAGCTCGGTCGTAGCAGCGGCAGCTGGCCAAAAAATGGCGCCGACGAAAAATGAAAACACAAAAAGAGCGAACTTTCCGCGCGCTTTCCCCCGGAGACCGCCCGCGGAGCCAATCACCGTTGAGAAAAGCGCCGATGGGAGAGGTGAGAGAGGAGGATCGGCGAGGGTGCGCGGCGCGGCGGCATAGTTCACAGAAAGACGCTACTTTCAAATTATCGAGGGGCTTTAACCCTCCTTAGGGAGCCTGCATGTACCGGTACATGCAGGCTCCCTAACCCTCCTTAAAGCCCTCCATGTTAAAGCCCCTCCTCCGCGGGCGGGCGAACCGGCCGCACGCGCGCTAATCGCTTTGCGCATGGAGGAAAAAAAATGCTTTGGCGCCTCCTACCCCGCAAAATCCGCATGTGGACGTGAAGCCTCTGAGATGGTTACAAACAAAGAGGATAACTGGCTCCCTGGGTCAGTTGACACCTCAATCGCGCTTTGATCGAGTTACGTAGAGAGATGCGCGCTGCACGCGTTGGCGTTGACAACGTTTTGGCAGATACGCGGCCGCTGGCGTTCATTGAGTTCATTGGCGTTGGCGTTGACAACGTTATAGACACCGTTGAGGAAAGGAAAGGCGCATATCTCAATTTCGCTTTGAGGTGCGTGGCGGTGGCGACAGAGAGACGTGCGCTGCAAGCATTGGCGTTGGCAACGTTGTGGCAGAAACAGCGTTCATTGGGTTCATTGGCGTTGAACGTTGTAAATGAAAATTTTTCCCTAGTGCACAACACGTTATATCGAAGAGTCGAGGGTTTTACCGAGACACTCGCAGTGCCAAGAATTCACATGCGATGTGAAATCCTAGCCGCATGCCACGATGACGTCACAGCAGGACATCTCGGGATAAAAGGACTGAAGAAGATCCGTCAGCGCTATTTCTGGCCGAAAATGTTCACCGAAATCACACACTACGCACAGTCCTGCGCTGACTGCCAGACGAGGAACCCTCCCAATATAAGCCCGCGGGGCAGCTGCACCCACTTCCCCCGACTCTGTGCCCCTTTCATCAAATTAGGATGAATTTTGTGGGCCCATTGACGGAACTAAGACGGCAACAAGTACACAATCATTATGGTAGATTACTACACCCCAGAGAGCACAAATACATCCCCAGGACGTCCTCAGGATTAACTTTTGACGACATTGTGTTGTCCTGAGGACGTGCTTTAGTGATCCTGGACGAGTTCTCACACAGTCCTGTTGTCTGGCCTCAGTATGTCCCCAGGACATCCTCAAATTTTCTCTGAAGGACTTTTTTATTACGTTTTCAGGACGTCAGATGACGATTTAGCCTAGTGAATGTGGGTCATTATTTGCTTAATTATTGTAGGCAGTGTGCAGCGCAGGGTTTGTTAAAGACCTTTCATTTTAACTGCTTCATTAGATTCACAAATTTTGCAAAAGTTTCGCCATGCTCAGCATTGGTTCGTTTACACCATTTGTTGCTACATACAGGCTGCTCTTCGTCCAATATTTTCATACAGCGACGACTACAACTCTTCAGTAGTTGGACGCTGCTACCTTGGTGCAAAAACCACCTGGGCGAATGGCCCCAAAATCTGCAGTCGAACCCCATCAGAAGCATGTAAGTACGTTAGAACAGGTTTAAAAGTCAAAAGACGTCTCTGAGAGGTTTTTGGTTTTAAGATATCTCCTCAAGGCACATATTTTCTTCAGTCACAGTGGTTTCCTTCATTATATCTCTGTTGTACACAAGTACCTTTTAATAAACTTGCAGTTTTTAATTAAAGACAGCTTCTTTGTCTCGGTTCAATGCCACAGTATTGTCCTATACTATAGGTTGTTTGTAGGACATTTGAGGAATTTTCCTCCTCGAATCGTCCAGCAACGTACAAACTGAGGACATCCTCATGACGTTTGGTCGTGATGCACTCAAAAAGTACTCAGAATGTCCTGTTAGGGATGAGGATGTTCTGACCATTTGAGGGCGTCCTCAGGACGTTTGGTGTTGTCTGGCACGAAGTGGGTAGAGGCAGTGGCGACGCCTGAGACAGCGGCAAAATGTGCAGCAAAGGCCTTCATGTTTGACCGAAACTTTAAAAATCGTAAAAAGGTTGTTTATTCATAGTACACCCCCGGATTATGTTATCCACTAAACATTACGCTCCACTTTCAAAAGTCAGTCCACTTTCAAAAGTCACGTCACGTGGCTCTGCGCCGGCGGCGAGGCGACGGCGAACGCGCGCGGCGTCGCGCGCCAGCTGTGCGCGGTGACGTCACTCGCGCATGCGTAGTATGGTCGACGGAGGGAGCATGCGAAACAGCGGGACTGTGGCCAATGTAGCTCACGCTACAAAACTCCCTGTAGTCCTTGCGAAAGCGCATGACTTCCGGCACACTTTTTTGGCGTGCAGCTCGGATAGCGAGGGCCGCTCCTGAGTTTTCCTTCCACCATGGAGCTCGGAGCGTCTGCTCGTTGCGGCTGGTGCAAAGCGCTGGTAGCGCGTGCAGCGCTTTGCTCAATAAATGCTGGTTATATATGAAAAAAAAAACATTAAATCATGTAGCACACATCTTCAATCGGAAGAAGCTCTTCAGAAAAATTTTTAAACGTGTTTTATTTGCTGTAGTAGTCTAGCAAACTCCTCCCTCAACCTCAGCCAGCGAAGATGATCGCGCCGCGATGCTAGTGAGCGTTGTTTGCCTGGCAGTATTCGATTACAGCATGTGCAAAGTTCGGACATCATGAAGGAAGGAGGCATACTCAGATGGAGGCCAAGTAGAAAAAGTGCTTGTATTATCAAGTCGGCATTTTTGAGACGGCACGAACGTGCGAACATCACGTGTGCGCTCCCAGCTAACCATGAATGCCCCCAGGATGGCCTGTGCATATCGAACACGGTTATTTGAAACATTCAAGGGATGTCTACGCATGTCCACTTCACAATTTTTAGATGTAACTTGGACTATCAATTTGAACGCAGCTGATTTCCCTTTTATGTCCCAGTTGACGTTCATGTTCAACATTTTTGTGAGCTTGCAGACTTTATTCAGACATGCTTTATTCTTAGCAGTGCGCACGAGCCCAGAGTTTTAACCTTTGTCCTTTCTGCTTGCCAAAGCTTTGTCAAAGTTTTGGAAAGCAAAAAGGACAAAAATTCTAACTGTGGGCTTATTGATTCATTAATGCAACCTAAATACAAAAAAAATCCGTAGTCATACTATGTAAACTTAGGATGGTGGCTCTTATATGACGTGGTACATGCTTATAGAATACATATTTTCCAACCAGTGAAAAAAAGAACATTACACAAGAAAATGATTTATTAACGCATGAAGCAAACTGTGCTCCCGCTCATTAAAAAAACTAAAATTGTGCGATGCTACACTTTATGATAAATTAATAAAAAAAGAGCTAATATATTTGACCTCAGTTTTCAGAGACATCGCAACAGTCGTGGAATGATCGACACAAAATGGTCACATGCAATGCTGGAAAAGCAGTGGACGCAAGAGGTTTTTTAGAATGTATGAACAACAAACATTTATCGCCATACGAAAGGTGTAAATTAACTTACGCGCTATAGGCACAGGGAGATTTACTTATGTCTTACCCACAGCACTTAAATGCCTTTTAATGCCTTACTAATGCCTCATCCGCTGTGCCTTACGAACTATACTATACCCAAACCAAACTGGGACATCCCTTGGAGATAAGTGGTTGGCTGTGCTGTGCATGCAATATGGTTATTGTCTTGGTAAAAAAAAATGGCCTGCCTCCCTTCTCATTTTTCTCCCCTGTGGAAAGGTATTCCTGCCTTTCCTGCTGCAAAGGTATTCCTGCAAAGGTATTGGTGCTTCAGTTGAAGCATGACGTCCTGGGTAGAGAGCTTGAATTCCTTATGGAGTAAGGGTCAAGTTCACTGTCCTCCATGTAGTTATTGAGCCGCGTTTGAATTACGTGCTCCATTAGTTTCCCGGCGCATGTAGAGATGGGCCTGAAGTTTTATATTTTGAGCTCCTTGCCTGGTTTAGGAATAAGCACGACCTGGGCGGCCTTTCAGTGTGGCCAGCATTTCTGTATGAAGTTGGTGAGGGCTATGATCGAATTGTTATCCACGTTACGGAGCGCTTGCTTTGTTGCTAACTCCGTTGGGACCCGGGGCCGGCTTAGTCTTAAGTTTGGCTATTTCCGCCATGATGTCCGATTCGCTTACGTACTCGTCCAGCCTTAGGTTACCGGCCCCTGTGCAATCAGGGAGAGGTTCCGTGCTGCCGCAAGGGTACAATGGTGCTTTCCCCATTCCTCGTATTCTTTCCCGCAGTACACACCGCGTCGACATGATGCCTGCAGTTAATTTTTCTCGCAGTCCATCGAGCTTCGCGGTGAAAATAGCCAGAAACGCGCCAGAAAAAGGGCCTACAAGGGGCGCTCACTCCTTTGAGAACGCCTGAATGTGGCGAGCCGGCGGCCTAATGGTGCGTCATTTCTGGTCCGGACTGCGTGGTATGTTACAGGAGTTTTTGAACGCTTCTAACTAAAATACCAGATGCTTCACCGCCCTAATATTAAAAATACATATTGTTCATATTATGTACACTATACTGAGCGCAAAATTAGCCGAAGTAAACTTAATGAGTAAAAGCTGATGAGGGAACTCTTCCGGCTGACACTCTAATCACGCCCTCACCACGTACCATCCACAAACAAACGTTCTCTGCGAGAGGTTCAGCCGGACCTTGGCAGTACGTGATGGTCAGCAAGTGCGTTTTCGTGCATCACCGACACTGGAACCAGTTTCTGCAGTACGTCGTCTTTGCCTACAGCTCTTCAGTACACGAAACGACTGGTTACTCGTCTTTCTTCCTTCTCCACGGCAGGGAGCCAACCTTACTCATCGACGCCATACTGGTGGTGGTGAAAACTTTTTATTCAGTGAGAGTTTGCAGGCAAAAATGGCCCTTTGGATAGGTGGAGTCCTTAGTCCGGGACCCCGCTGGACGAGGCCGCTACTCGCGCCCGTTGGACTAGAGCCCTTTGAGACTCCAGCCCCGAGCAGTTGAGCAGGGTTGCCTCCCATGCCTCTCGGGAAGGGGAAGGGTTTGGAGGCAGGGAAGGATACTCCTGACAGACCAAACCATATGGAAGTTATCGGACACTTCCCCACAGTGAGGGCAGCGCCCATCAATTTTGAGGCCAAAATGTTTCGCTATTTCAGGGCACAACAAACTGGGCTCACGCAAAAAACCATGAACGAAGTTGCAGTGCGTTGGGAGGAGGCCAAAAAACTCGTACTGGAACGCGAGCTTAACAGTAATGAGAAAAAGCGAAGAACATTATGACGCGGGACGGCGAACCCAGTTCTCCTACCCATGTGATCTCGTCCACATCCGAATGCCTACCTCAAAACGCGGGCGGACAACGAAGTTTCTTCACCTGTACAGCGGCCCGTTTCTAAGAGTGAGACAGACCTCCGAGAAAGACTGGGAGGTGGAGTCGAGACGAGGAAAACGATACATCTCACACGTGGAGCGCCTTAAACCGTACATTATTTGCAGACACCTCAATCGCGTTGCGAGCAGGACGGGGCGTCGACCTAAAAATTAAGGCTCTTATGCGCCTTTCCTTTTCTCAAAATGAGCTGCATTTTTACTTCGTTGATTTTGAAAATTTGAAAATAAGGCCTTTGTTATTGGTGTCTTCGTGGACTTCTCGAAGGCATTCGATTTAGTAAACCACAGTGTACTCCTGAAAAACTTGGAGCGTTGTGGTATTCGTGGACTGGCTCAAATGATCCTGAAATCATATCTTTCGCATAGAAAACAGGCTGTAAGCATAGACAATGTGACATCTGAACTAAAACTTGTTACTTCTGGCGTTCCCCAGGGTAGTATATTGGGACCATTACTTTTTAATATGTACGTACCTAAATGATATCTCCAACATTAACTCCGCCGCTAAATTTATTATCTACGCTGACGACACTAGCATCTTTTTTACTGGAAATGATCTTGATCTCCTTGTTCGGGAATGCAATGACACCTTGAGTGAATTACAAAAGTGGTCCGAATCCAGATACATGCGTATAAATGAGAAGAAAATAAAAGCTGTCATATTTCGTCCTAAAAACAAAGTACTTCCTTCCCCCATCGAGATTAAACTAAACTCGCGACGTATAGACACAGTTGAACAATTTAAATGCCTTGGAGTAGTTTTTTCTTCCAGCATGTCTTGGGAACACCACACGGACCATATTGTCACGAAACTGGCTCAAATAACCGGAGTCATAAGTCGGCTCAGATACGTCATTCCAAGAACAGTAAAGTTACTCCTCTACAATTCACTTTTCTACTCCTATTTAAACTACTGCCATCTAGTGTGGGGCACAGCTACGGTTAGCTGTCTTCAGCGTATCTACATTTTTCAGAAAAAGTTTCTTCGTCATGTTTACAATGTCCCCTGGGACTCGCCAAGCAAAGATCTCTTTCTACAAAGTGGTGTGCTAAAAATACACAACTTGTATAAATATCGCTTGAGTGTCCGGTTTAAACTCGAAACACGTAGAAATGTAAACCACATACGTAAACTTGCTGAACTACATACCCGAGATGCAAGCTACAAGGTATGCGGAGACATGGATAATCCCGACCCCACGGTTAAACTCGGGTAGAGAACGCCTGCAGTTCACTCTTCCGTCCCTGCTAAACGCGTATATATATAATAATTTTGACCTTTTCAGTTCGTCAAACAGGTCTTTGCGTGCTTTGTATGCTAGCATGTAGGATTTTTGCTTTGTGTTTTTTTTTTCTCTTTTTTTTTCTTTGCTGCCATTGCCTGTGTCTACCCAATGTGAATATTGTGTCAATATTGTATAATGTTCTTTCGTTTTCTCTTGTACCTGCTCATTATTGTATACTTGTTATCACGCTTTGCAACTGCCTTTTGTATTAAAAGCCTTGCTGTCAAGCTGCTGCCAAGCGAAAGGGGGCTGCGGCTTAGTCAAGCTGTTTCTCAGCTTTTTCTGCGCCTCCGCTGTCTGTATCTTTACAAGGCAGAAATAAAGAATTTGAATTGAATTTGAATTTGAATTTTGAGGAAAGGAAAGGCGCGCTGCCTTTCTAGCTCAGTGGATACCTCAATCGCGCTATAAGGTAGCACATGGCGGTCGTGTCCACCTGCAAAAAACCGTTCTTTCGCACAATATTTCGTGCTTAGCAATGCTAAACCACCAGCCATTTCTTACAGCGAAACCGGAATTAGCTTTCTGTAAACTATACGGTGGTACAACAGTCGCCTTGAGGTGTAGATGCCCATCGTGAAGCGAGACAGTCACTGCACCGTTCTCTTCCTCAAAACTAACCGGCGGCCATGGAGGAAGGAAAGAACTCAGGAGAGGCGGTTACCCTTCCTCCTTGGGCGGTTGCGTCACAATTTTTGAAGCCGCTAACCCCCCCCCCCCCCCCCCCCCCTGGTCGCCTCTCACTGCGCTTGCGCATGCGCAGCAGAAAATGTAGCAGACGACGCCGTGCTGCACCGTCGGCCAGACCCCCAGTAGTCCTTGCGAAAGCGCCTGACTTCCGGCACACTTTCTGGCGTGCATCTCGGATAGCGAGGACATCGAGGACTCTCCCGAGCTTCCCTTCTTCCATGCCTGCGGCTCTCACTCCCCGTCGAACGGAAAGAGTGAAAACACACGGGCGCCTTTTGCCTCTATCGAAACGCGGCCACCGCGTTGGGGTTGGTGGAGACTTAATTGCAGAAAAGAGAGCGTATGAGCCCCTGACACCACAGACCAGGGCCATAAAGTTAATATACTGACTGGCTATTGACATCCTCAGTCCGGGACGTCATAGGACGATATCGGTGCTTTGGCTCGCGCAGTGAGGGCCTGCTGTGCGCAGAGATCGGAGTAGCTAGGCAGGGCCGCCTCCTCCCAGTCCTCTCGGGTAGGGTTGGGAAGAGAGGGAAGGGAAACGCAGGTAGACGGCTCAAAGCATCGCCGAGTGGTGCTGCTGCTGCGCCTAGGGAATTGAGTGTGCTGGATGTATAGTCAATTCACAGAGGAGAGATGCCGCTTTCCCATACACTGGAGACGCGCCCTCCACGCGCGGCCTCTCCCCACCAATATGTCCAAAGAGAATCATAATGGCAGGCGCCTGGCGCGGGCGGAAGCCTTGGACCGCCATTTTCGGAGCAAACCAGGAGTCTTCTACGTGGACGCGTCCGGCCCGGACTCCAGGGGATGGTACACGGCCGCGGTCGTCCACGAGGGTAAAACAGTAGACGCCCTTACTTTCAAGGCCCAGTCAGCAATTCACGCAGAAGAGGTTGCCATCGCTTTGGCAGCCTCTGACACCTCCTCCAAATACATAATCACCGACTCACGAGGGGCTTGTCGAAACGTCACGCAAGGGTGGGTTACTCCCCTAGCTTATCGTATTTACCAAAATTGTATCCGAGACTCGGATCCCGCGCACCGATCTATCGTTTGGGCTCCATGGTCACCAAGGCGTCCACGGAAATGAGGCAGCCGACGCCGCCGCCCGCGCGCTCTCTCTCCGGGCATTTCCCACGGGACCCGACGCCGACCAGGACGTCCATTTCAATCCGATTTACACTTTTTAAGGAAATATGCGATTATTACAAATCCACGCACCAAACTCTTCCCACCCCATGCAAAGGGCTGGGGAAGGTCAACGAGCGGGTACTCCTGCGCCTGCTCACCAACACGATGTTGTGCCCGGCAATTCTACAGCATTTCGATCCTAATTTCCACGGGCGGTGCTCACACTGTGGGGAGGTGTCTGACACCTACCACATGGTGTGGGCCTGCCAGCAGAACCCATCCCTACCCCCTATCCCGAACCCCACCCGAGAGGACTGGGAGGCGACCCTGTCCGGTTGCTGCACCCTCGAGGCCCAAAGGGCCTTAACGCAGCGCGCCCGGGCTGCGGCAAACGCCAATGGTGTGCCTGACTAGGCATCCCACCTAGTGGTTGTAAGGGCGTGACCCTTCAGGTCACGACCCCCAACACCTCTCTCTATGATTAATAAATGTTTTCACCACCACCCCCGCCTAGGGATCCTCCATGTACCCTGCGCCTGGGGATAGCCTCGAGGCGCGCGGACATCAAGGCACCTTACGTGCGCCTAGGGTGCCTCGATGCGCGCGCCCTACCTGATGTCCAGCTCCATCTATGGAAGAAAATTAAAAACTGGGACGTTGACTGCTGCGCGCGCTGCTTTCTCCACGCTTTTTTTGCACGCGCTCTTTCTTGCACGTGTACTCGCACGCGCTGTCGATTAACGCGCACTTCAGGAAGGCAAACCTAATTAAAGGAGGCAGCTGATTAGTCACCTCTACTGTGTGGAGCAGACGATCGACGACGAGGAGGCACATTTGACTGCAAAATGAGTCTCTCAAGTGAGTGATAACGTCGTACACGACGTGTACCTATATGCAAGTCCACTGTTTAATTATATGCTCGGAATATGCACACTACAGTCAGCCCTGTGAAATGAAGCGACGCACCCGTTGATCGTAGTTGTCTTACTTTCGCCGGTTTAATTGCAACCTAGATTCCGCTGCTGCGCCTTTAACACAATTCTGTTCGGCATTTCCGTTTTATCGCTGTGGTCTCCAGCGTGCGACAATTCTACGGCGCGCGTTTAAGCAAGGGAAATTGATGCTGCACCTATCACGGCCGAGCTGAACGAGTCAGATATTCCAAACTCTGCATCCCTGACACTATAATACGCACAGGTCTCTCCCTTTTTTTCGTTGCCCAGATTACTCGCAATAAAAAGCCATGCGCACTTGAAAATTATTTAAGAACAAAGGCCCTAGGAAGCGGGTGCGAACGGATTTGCGGACAGTAAAACATTACCCCAGTGAACCACAAATATCCATTCGACGTACCGGAAAGATCCAAACGTCATGTCCTAAAAGGGGCGTCCATTAGATGCGCATCATAAGGATCACCGGCAGGTTTGGATGCGCTAGACGTCTATAGGACGTCAATAATATGATTGTTTTTTTTTAATCTAGAGCACGTCCACGAAGCATGGACACTAGATGCCTAATATATGATCTCGTGCATGTCCACCAAGCGTGAACAATAGATGTGCAAAGTATGTTAATGTCCACCAAACGCGGACATTGGACGCGCCATATATCTTCGGCGGCTTTAGGGCCACATTCGAACATATAAGAAAAGCCTGAATCCTAAGATGTGCTCCATGGAATGAATTTACCGTATTTTCCGGTGTATAAGACGCACCCTTGTATAAGACGCACCCGCCATATATGAAGGCTCTCATTGGAAAAGTTGGTATATAGGACGCACCCGTGTATAAGACGCACCCCAATTTACCCACTTAGTCTAGTGAGGGTTAATTAAACACGCTTGCTCGACCATCGCGAAATGAACCATGGATGGACTCATCTGATCGCATAAAAGCTCCTTAGCCCCGTAGGCCCGCAGCCCGATTTCCGTTTTCGGTAGCACACTCGACCGCAGATAATTTGAACTTTGCTGTGTAGCTCTTGCGCAACTTCGGTGGCATACTGTAGTAAGACCGAGCACGACACGTGTAGGTAGTGGAAAACACACGCCGAAGTCACCAACACAAACGTAATACGTACACGGTTGCGAAGTTGTAAAGAATGACTAAAAAAGAACGCCGGCTTGGCTTGTTTGACAATGGCGAGAAGCGCGACTGTCGCCATCTTTTGGAATTTCACATTACTTTTGCTTGCGCCTCCGAAACGACTGCGTGTTTGCGATTCTGGAAGTCGTCATCCCCGCCGTTTCATGATAAAGTTCGCCTAAAAAAAGTTGCGCCCGGCGGTCCCGCATCACTACCGCATCATTGGTAGTGATATTTTTTCGGTGAAAAAAGCTTGAGCATGAACCTGAGTAATTTCTGAACTCGCAAAAAAAAACGAAAAATTCGCATATAAGACGCACCCTTGTGTAGGACGCACCAGCAAGATTTTTGACAAAAACCGCGTCTTATACACCGGAAAATACGGTATTAAAGTTTTCTTCCATCGGCAATTACTCAGAGCTTTTTGGCGATAATGCAAAACATTGATAATGCGAAACATTGCCATCGTTTGTGATGTAACCAAGGCGTATTGACGGTTCTGTGACCTGTTGACCTTGAGCTACTTGAGCAGAGCGCGAGACGCATGCAGATTACACTCACGTACGTGCTACGCCTTCAATCTCAGCGCTCGCGCACACTTTTCATTTCCTAAACTTAATTATTCCTTAATTATTGGCTTCGGTGATTCCATGAAAGCCTGTCTGCAAACTGCCTCCCCTCCTACTTAGGTAATTATGGTGACAGGTACCAGCAGTCGGCACTAACTCCTTTTTGGATCGGCAGAGGTTTAACGATCCCTAACAGTGTCTGAAACAAGATGCACTCTAAGTTGCATAGCATTGTAAGTGACAAGAGCTATACGACAAGTCTGTCAAGAATTGTAGAAAGAGTGCTTGTGAACATCCGAAGCTGAAAAAGAGTCACAGCATATTCTCATTTCCTTTATTATGACATTTTTACCACCCTGTGCTAGATTTATTTGTTATGACTTTTCTGATGCAGATATTCTAAATAAAAAGCACTGATGCTAAGTAACTTGTCATTGTTTTTTAAAATGGTGCAGTTCTATTACAAATTTCAGAATGGTGCAAAACACACACACAGGAAAAAAAGGGGATGACCTGTGTGTGTGTCTTTTGCGCCATTCTGAAATTCAATCATGAACCAACTAGCCCCAAAGCAAGTTCTTCTATTACAAAGGTCATTGTTTTTTCCTTTCTTGCTTTAGTGCATACACTATTGATAGCAAGCACCTGCTGTATTGCTGTAAAAGGGCTGTATTATGCTTCAGCAGCTCTCGATTGCTGCTCTGCTACGCTGGCTATGTAGCTTTTATGGCCATCCAGTGGATGCGACAAATATCCAACTGCAAGGTCTAGTGCACATCCATTACGTATACTAGGGGTAAAGAAGCACTTTTGGTGATCTATAGAATATCTTCAGTGTGTTCCATGGATAAATTAGGATATCCATTAGAAGAACATTATATGATCATGGATATCCCCTGGATGCGACAAATATCCAACGATTTGATCTAATGCACATCCTATGCTAGAGGTACCGATGCATTTCTGATGATCTATGGAACATCTCCGGTGCATTCCGTGCACTAATTGGGATGTCTATAAGAAGTACACAATATCCAGCACTAGGCATTCTTAGGATGTTCAAAGGACTTAAGTGGTTATCTGGGATAGTCACGTTGGGTTTTGCCAGCGGCTTGATTCTGCAAAAGGGTTCTATCGAGCCGAAAGGAATGTGCGTTCGACTGCACACGCACCCATGCAGCGGGGAATTAAGCCGTCGCATTCGGCACTTTTCTCTGCTCCTTTCATGCTACAACACTACTCTAGTGTCACCTTAATTGTGACAATCTGAGTTTAATTACCGAGTCAATGAATAACGGAACGGACAAGAACTTGGCAGCCAGCGACCGAACGCCACGCCCTCCACGGCGCGCATCGGCGAAAGTATGCACGGCACGTGCCGGTTTTCACATACGCGAGCACTTGAGTGCTCAGAAGAGACCACACTCATAGCATACGAATAACGTGCTTCTAAGTGTAAATAATACACCAGGCGCCCATCGATTTGTTTCCTCAACAAGAAAACGGGCGCCACGAGCAAGACCGCTCTCCCATCAGGTGGGCCGTATGGTCCGCCGGGTATCAAACAAACGAGGGGGGTTGCGATGCAAAGACGCCCTGCGGCTGGCAAATGCATTCGTAACCAGTCGAATCCTGTATTCGGCACCGTACCTCCACCTGCGCAAATGCGATGAGAACGCTCTCGAAGTGATTCTCCGAAAAATCTATAAGAGAGCTCTCGACCTCCCAATTGCAACATCCAGCCAACGTCTCCTCGGCCTGGGGATGACGAACACCTTTGGGGAGCTGCGCGAGGCTCATCTCAGCAATCAATACTTGCGGTTAAGCAAAACACGTGCGGGTAGCCGCCTACTGACCCGCCTCCACAAGAGGAGAAGCGGGTATCCATGCCCGAGGCCTGGCGCTTCGCACTAAAGGTTCGCCCCCTCCCCAATAACATGACAAAAGATGCCCATGATCCGCCGCCTCGCGCGAGCGGAGGCCATTTCCGAGCAGTATGGTGCTCGACCAGGGGCGTTTTACACGGACGCGGCCGGTCCACACCATGGGGGTTGGTACACCGCTGCCGTTGTCCACCAAAACAACCCAGTTCAGGGCCTCACCTTCCGTGCCCCCAACATTACATTCGCGGAGGAAGTTGCTATCGCACTTGCAGCTGCGGATTCAGCGTCCCGATCACCGACTCAAGGGAAGCTTGTCGAGTGTCCACACTGTGGGGAAGTGTTTGCGGACACGTATCACATGGTGTGGGCATGCCCTGCCAATCCTGCTTTCCCACCCCACCCGAGAGGACTGGGAGGCTGCCCTGCTCGGCTGCTCCGCTCTCCAGGACCAACGAGCCCTCAAGAGCCCGGGCCGCCGCGGAGGCCACATGGGTCCTGCATGGACTAGGGATCCCTCCTAGTGATTGTGAGGGCCGGGCCCTTCAGACACGGTCCAAGCAATACCTCTCTTGTATATAGTATAAATAAATGTTTTACACCACCACCACCACCTCCCAAGGATCACTAAGCTCACGTACTGAGCTGAAGGCGTACGGAAAATGCATTCTATTTCGTTCAACTAAAAAAAAAACTTTTCGGGTGGCCGCCGTCCACGGTGTGCATGCAAGCATTTCAACGCAGTGTTCCTGTATATGCTCATAGGAATGCTATCTTAGGGCTGGATTAAGAATAATGGGGGCCCTGGGCTAATGAGCATGTAAGCCCCTTCTCCGTTTCCCTCTATAACCCCCCTGCGCCCTGCTATAGACCGTTTACAGCGCGCAGTTCTTCCGTTTGAGACCAGATGGCGCCACACGTGCGCTCGGAACACGGCACCATTACTGGCCTCGTAAGTCGCCGGCGTGTACGCCTCGACCCAGCAGTGCAAATTTCGCGGGTGGTTGCCGAATGTGTTCTTTCTACGATGTGAAAAGGCAGAGGAAACACATGCACTGTTGTGGATTGCAAGAATAGCGACAGAGAGTTAAAAGTGCGGGATGCGGTCGTTTGCGAGCTTCGCGAAACCGAACTGCACAAGGAGGTAATGCCAATGTTCCCGCCCGTTCGCCATGCACCCTTTCCGAACTGGCGAATGCAACAAACACGTTCGCCAGCTCTAGATAGCTAATAAAGAAAGGTTTCGATCTTGGAATATCTGCGAGGGTAAGTGCACAACACAGCCGCATGAAGAAGCTGTCCCGCCACCGAAACCATGACGGCGTGCTTTCAGTTGTGCACTGTGCTGAGACCGCATTGATCGTAAGTTATGGTCTGGGACCATTAGTAAAACGAGCGCCCGAGGACGAATTAGGAACGAAAAATAAAGACGACTTACGCTCCTTCATACGCCTGCTGTTTATTATGCACTGCACTGCCGTGCGAGCCGACAACGCTTACCGTCAGTCCGTGTATTGCACGCCGTCTTGGTGTTACTGTTCAATTTCGCTCCAAGTAGTGCGGTTTTCGTGGACCGTGTTCGGATTACAGCATTTGGTTTACGGCTGCTGTGCCGGGCGGTTGTCACTTGCTCGCGGTCCATGCGAGACAGTCACTAAAAGTGACTCCGCACGCTCGGAGTGAAGCTGATTAATTACAACCAATGAGACCACGAGCATTTCCATGTCCGCATATCGAGCGTCGAGCGTACCAAAATTTTTTATATGAGGCTGACGTTACTGTGAAATTCGTCCAGCATGAACGCGTGGCCATGCGCGCGTTATAACAATTATATCGCGGAATCCTTCGAAACGATTGCACGCCAGCTTGTGAAGGCTGCTTGATGCATGGTACTGCTACCATGATAGGCAACCTTTGTGTGTCTATTTATTTTTGTCGCTTTTCTATGTTTAATCAACCAGTCGGAAATATTTCAGGTTTTCTAAGCACCGTTAACAGGTTGTAAACAAATGCATACGATGTGCATGTGAGCGTTTTAGAGCAGTGTCTGCATGCAGGTACAGAATAGGACAACAACCTGTAAGGCCGCAAGAACATTAAACCTTGTCGTTTTATATAATAACAATAAAAAAAACACTAAGCGGAGCCTTCAGCGCATGCAAAGACAAGCATTCAGGCGATCCGTCCGTTGGCTCGAACAGGCGGAGAGCTAGCGGCTCTCCGCGACATGAAGTCCGATCGCGTTTTCACGCCTGAAGTGATCAAATTAGGGTTCTCACATGTCCTTCCAAGCTTTGGCCAAACCATAGTTTCGTCTTCCCCCTCCTTTACAACCGTATCAGCCGGAACACTGCCTGTCGGAACCGAACCGTCAGACGCAGCAGCCGTCGCGACGAGGCGCGCGCCGAGCGGTCAGGAGGCGAGTAATGGCGGCGTGATCACGTGATCAAAGATGGCAGCCCCCATAATACGCCGCTGTAAAGCGTCTATACTGGAATATATCACATGTTTCATTGTAATTCCACCAAGTTAAAAAGAATGAAGTGCAATCAGTGGGATTCATCGCATTAGCATTAGCTTTTCAGCTCACAAAACACAACGCGACTCTTGAAACGCGCGACACGTGTCCGTCTGTGGCCGAGTGCCGAACGCCACGGAAAGCCACGTGGGTCGACCGTGGGCTGCATTGCAGCGCGCGTCGCCTCCTCTCATCTTTCAATGACGCCGTACACAAGCCGACAGACAGGTTTTCGTTCGCAGCACTGTTTAATAAGGTATTAAAGAAAAGCAGGCTGAGCTAACTTCCTACAGTTGAGCTGGGTACTCGGCAGTGACTGGGAAATGGAAACACTCGTTAATTATAGTGCCCCGAGATGGTATCAATAAAAGTTATTAATATTAATTTGATTACACGATGAACGTTTACTACTGCCCTCGCGGGGCACATTTGAATAGCAGAATTTAGTCCTTCCTCACCGCTCGATCTGTAAAAGCGGATGTTATGCCGGCGCCAGGATTCTCAAACACATTACATCTTCAGACGCCACTGGACGGGGGGATTGACAGGAAACCACGAAAACCCTTCCGAAATCCGCATATATCGCATATATCGCTTCGTAAAAAAGCCGCCCACCCCCTCCCCCCCTCCCCCGGGGTGGCGGGGGTTTCCTGCTTTTGCAGTTCGACAAGCTCTCTCCTGCTGATTTGGCTAAACGAAGTCACATTATGTGGGGGCCCGTCTTCTCGTTCTGGTTTTCTAGCTTCATACGCGTCGCTCGAAGTTCCAAGGTTCGAATAAATGGGCCCCTTCTGCTGCCGGAGGTGAGGCTCTGGGCCGCAGCCCCCTTAGCCCCCCCCCCCCCCCCCCCCCCCCCTCCTTTTTATCCAGCGCTGCACTATCTCAAAGTTCCTATCTCAACGCAGCCAACAGCTCATGGATGCACAGTTACGCGCAGCAGACGATGCGGGACAAATACCACAAATACGCTCTTGTGACGTCAGCGAGTGGACGTTGCCAGACCAGCAAGCAGTTCGCAAAAGATACGACAAAAAAAAGTCGTTTTAAAAATACCTCCCGCACAAAATAAATCAAACTACGAAGAAATATAATTTAACGTGCTGGAAATAAAAAAGAATAAGCAAAGTATGCGCGAAAATAGGCTTTCATGGTCAACCAACGTAAGTTGGTCATGGTCCCTTTGAATCGCACACGCTTCAAGAAATAGCGCTCGCTACCGCGGAGGGCGTATTCAGAGGAAGGTGATCCTCGTTGCGATTGGCCAACCGAGAATAGACGTCACTGCTCTACTCTACGTCACTCTGTGGGGACTTTTGGGGAACACTGCGCTTCAACCTACAGGGAAAATCTCAACTCTTCTTGAAAATCCTTGCTCAATATCCCAAGGTATCCCAAGGTGCATTTCTTGCTCGCTTGTTTTTTTATTTTTTTTTTGGAGACGGACACGTGCGATGGCGTTGCTTCAGCGTTAACACGTTTTGGCGGGCTAGTTGGTTAAGCATCTTGAATAAACAGCGCGAACCATGGCGCGAACGAAGACGAGCACAAAAGACAAGAAAAGACAAGAAAGAAGCGCTGTGTCGTCCATTTTCTTGTCTTTTGTGCTCGTCTTCGTTCGCGCTGTTTATTCAAGTTGCTTCAGCGGTTTGCGACAAGGCGTTCTTCAATACTAGTAATTTAAAAACACCCATCAAGGATATTCATGGGGAAGGACGCGGTTGTTGCTGCGACGCGTCTTTTCTTTTTGTCTTTCCTCTGATATCTCGGCTCGGCTCCAGCCAGTGCAATTTCCTTTTCATCGTTCTCCCGGTCACAACAACATGTAGTAATGCACGGCCGTTCTTGTGCGACTTACGTCCGAAGCATTTTGTCGCCCTTCGCGACCTGCGACGGCACCACGACTTCGAGGAAGAGGTGGAGAATCTAGTCTTCGACTCTAATAAAGGTAAGAAACGAAGTCTGCATGCACGCACGCTGTGATTAAAGCAATAAAGGGCCAAAGCGGGATGCAGTCGCGCGCTTAGATTACCGATTGAAAAGTTGCAGTTTATTGACTTTTCGAGTGCGCGCATTTTAAGTTTGTAAACACAAAGCGCGTTCTCTTTTTTTTATTTACGGGCTTACACTCACCTGGGGAAACTTGCACGTGGTTTTGTGCACAAAAACTTAGCGATGACATGCACGTTTTTTAAAGGCACCATGAAGATTTCAATGAGCTTAGTCTAGTGCAACAGATCTGCAGAGGTAGCCTTTGCGGGCATTCGAGTGAAATGTGAAACGTAACGTACTATGTAACCTTTGAAAGCCATGACTTGTCATAGTCATTTTGCACTTATTTGTAATGTAAGGTGTATAGTTTGTACAAAGTTTAGGTAGTCATAGTTTTGACTCCTAATCATTCTGAAGTGTAGCATGACTCAGCACTTTACTAGTAACATAAGGTGTGCAGAGTTTGTACAAAGTTGCGTAGTCATGCCTTGCACTCATGACTCGTCATTCTGCAACATAGCATGACTGTGCACTTTAATGCTTTGGCATTCTCGCTGGTAAGCAGTCTTGTGTGTGTCTGCAGAATTTTTTTTTTTGGTGTCCTAGCTCCTCCATAAGCAAAGTGACAAGCAGTGCACTCTCTTTCATATTTAAAGTGGCCACTGCAGGAAAAAAACTGGCCCTTGCAGCAGACTCGCTGCTACAGGCCTTGCTTATGCTTTGTTGCAGGCACCTGCAATGTCTCGACAGGACACACAACATTGTCGCGGCATGCACTGGCTTAGCAGCGCTGAAGCCATGGCAATCGCAACACGCAGAAGTGTGTAGGAAGAATGCCCAGCATTGTTCTGCCTTTAGAAGTCAACAGCGCTGACCTGAATTTGTGGTCAAAGGACAGGGCCATGTAAAAGGTTGCTGTGCAGGAATGAGTTTTTGCAGGGTGTAGTAAAATTGAAATACTTCCATGTAACAGTCCGTGTAATAACTTGACCTGAACTTAATAATTTTCTCCAAAAATTGTTCCCCATGCGCTATAGCAGGCAAAAAGTGACTGATAAATTTTTAACAATAAAAAAACTGGGAAATGCAGTTCTGCACTGCAGGCAAAAGAAACACTACGGACACTTCAATGAGGCCTGCCACCAAAGGCTGTCCCAGGATGATGCCAGAGTGCTTGCAGGTTAGCCACTCCTCTTGTGCAAAGCATTTGTGCATGCTGTGTTGACTGTACCGGAATGTGAAAACGTTTAGAAGCTACACTCCACCAACCTTTCATAAATGGGAGACGAAAGTGCAATAGAAATGTATTTTAGGGGGAAGATATTGCTCATTAACTCGAGTGATCATTTCAATGATTTTTATTCTTCTGCGATGCATCTATGGCACAAAAGAGGTGGGACAACACGAAAATGCCTATTGTAAAGTGGGAGAAGGCATGTCCCACAAAACGAGGGGGCGGAAGAAGTTATAGTAGGGCACAGCTTAAGAACCCAGCGGCCAATGCCCCTCAAAAGAAGCCTGCCATCCAATGGCGTCGACCGATTCTCATGATGTCATGGTTAATCCTAGGGGGTAGCACTGCAGGAGGGTGGCAGATGAAAGGGGATTAGTTATGGCTTTAATTGGATTAACTGATGAAAATCAGCTGACGCCATTGACTGGGGGGGTCTTCTTTAAGGGCCATCTGCCACTTCGTTCTCGAGTTGTATCTCACTGTAGTGCAATTCACTTGAGCCTACTTGGTCGCATCGAAGGGTGAAAAACAATTGATCCACGGCACATTGCATGCACAGCACAGTCTGTACGAACTTCATGCCGTTTAGTTTAGAGATGCTTTGTGGAAGGGGTCCAGTCTTTCAAACTGAACATAATTAGGAATGTCGTCTAGCACTGAACTACTCCAATGTCTGTTCTTTTGTTTTTCTGCTGGTTTCAATGACTATCCTAGGTCTGTCGCTCAATCGGCTGACGTTGAACTTCATCCGTAAGAAGTCGGCTTGAGCTCTATGAAACGTGTCTTGAATGACTGACAGTTGCACTCGATGCTAGCCTCTTTTTTTGGCTGCCTGTCAAAAGCGTAGGCATTTTGTTGCTGATCAAAGCAACACCACCAGTCTAATGGTTGTATAAGGGCCATGTTTTTTTTCATAAGACAGATCGTCTGCAGTGAACTTTCATTAATTCGAATTATTTGGCTGTTTTGGCACTTCATCAGTAACGCTCGCAGGAACGGCTGTGGTTTGAGTGTTCAGCTACTAAGCTGGAGTACCCGGGTTAGAACCCGGCTGCGGCAGCTGAGTTTCGATGGAGGCAAGAGGTGCCCACGTGCTGCGCAGTGTCAGTGCCCAAAGATCCCCAGGCGGTCGAAATTATTACGGAGCCCTCCACTACAGCACCTTTCTCTCTTGCTTCTTTCACTTCTTCTTTCCTTCATGGCATGGTTGAGGCAGTTACTGCACCATTTCCTTTCCTCAAAAACCACTAATATAAAACACAAGCCTGCACAAGAGTTGAAATCGCAAAAAAAACGAACAAGCAGCATTTATATTTCAGTTTATGTATGACTGGCATGCCCTCCAATTGTCTCTGACTTAGCAGCAGTCATTCAGGTGTTGAAACTGAAACAGCATGAGAAAAATATTCACTTAGAAATTATTCACCTGGCATAAGTGAATGCTACATTGTGACTCGTGCACACTATTGTCTTGTGCAAACGTCCAAAGAAACAAAGATCGCGTTCAAAAATTTGGTGTCTCTACTCCTTTAAAGGTTGCTGTCAGGCGAATTGGTGCATTTTTTGAATATGCAGAATGAAATGGGACAGGATGAGAAGCACACGTCCTTATTCTTTTCTTGTCCACATTTTCAGTGCTGTTATATTCTGCATTTATAACACGCTGTATATAACTTCCCTGTTTTGCATTGCAGTATGCAAGTTTAAACACTCAAGCTCATAAAAATAAAGTCCATCTGGCTTTGAAACAACCATTTTGTCGTGTGCTTTGCAGTGCCACAAAAGTGAAATGAAAGTAAGATGAACTGTGTGTCACCTGTGAAAAGGAACAAAGTGCAAGACGAAGGAATCCGACCAGACGTATTTGTCACTTTATTACATGGCTGTAGGCAGATGAACCACCAGAGATGTTAACAGTTTTTTTCTGTACCATTTTCAGGCCGGTTAGCAGGAGTGCCAGAAAAAACCATTGTGCACAACATCCGAGCAGGTACAAGTGAATCAAGCCCACGGATGCAACTTGTGACCACTAAGGACCTCCGTAACATTGCAGATAAGTTTAGGATTGGCAAAACAGAGCAGAGAGATGCAGACAATTTTAAGAGTGTTGAATTATGGGTCGAAGAAAGGAGGGCAGAAAATGAGTCGCCACTGTTGTATTACAGGAAGAAGGGTGACCCCAACAGTCATGATGGTGACTTTGAGCGAGCATTAATGACGTTCCCACAACGAGAGCTCCTTTATGAAATGGGGGCAGCGAAACTGTGCATTGACTCCACCCATGGCATAAATAAGTACTAATTCCAACTGACAACCCTGCTCACAATTTCTCAAGATGCCTTTGGTATCCCGTGTGCCTACTTGATTTCAAAAAGGGTGAACACGGGCACTGTGGTGAGGTTTTTCGAGGCCATCAAAGAAAAAACACAATACCATGTCAGGCATTTATGTCTGATGATGCCCCTGTTTATGGCAGTGCATGGGAGCAGGTGATGGGTCCCTTGAGGAGTCGACTGCTTTGCAGCTGGCAGGTGCTACACAACTGGAGCACGCACCTGAATACAGTCACAAACAAGGACTGCAGGAGTACAACAAGGTACATGCTGCACACACTGATGAAGTGGACAGATGAGACTGACTCTCAACAGTTGCTCCCTGCACTTCTTGGTATCCACTCCAAAGAGCATCAGCTTAATTGCCTTTGGCTTCGTCAGAAATTTTGAGAAAACATACGCAATGAGGGCATGTCAGTGGGCTTACTGCTATAGGCAGTACATTGGATTAACAAAAAATAATCACTTGGAGTCAATGCACAAGGCACTGAAGTACTCTCTCACTTTGGTGGCTAGGTAAATGGGTGATTGAATACATTAATCAAAGTACTCTTCAGTTTCACATCCGAGAAACTTTACAACAGGTGTCAAAGGAGGAGCAGACCACCGCAAATCTGCCCTATTTAGGAAGCATAAAGTGGGGATTGAGCTTTCTAAGTCCAGTACTGAGAGAGTGGGAGATGGCCAGTGGCATGTAAAGTCACAAAGTTTGGTGAACTTCAAGCACACAGTGGAAAGAACTAGCAAATCGTGCAGTGGCTGCGAGCTTCATAGTGAGCAGTGCAAGGCTTGCCACAACATGTACACATGTACGTGTTGACCATGCAACGCATGTGCACATGTGCAAGCACATGCATGCTGTTGCTATAATGGAGCTACACTCGTGCCAGATGCAGAGCAGCCAGAAAGTAGCATCTGACTGTGCTGGCGTTTGTAGGCCCTGCCAGCTGAAGATGGCAGATTTCAGGTGAGGGATTAGGATTGTGTTATGAGCTAGTTGGCGGGCTATTCTGACAAAGTGCTTTAGCATAGCAAGCTCAAGACACAGCAGGGAAGAGGAGTGCCATTTGCTAATTTTCTTGAAGCCCACATGGTCATGAGAAAGGTGCGCTATCATATCCCATATCAAGCAGCACCATTGAGGGTACACTACAGGCCTCTGGTATTTCTTTTCTAGTCATTCCTTTTTCCCGAAACTTTCCTCCTAGGAATGGAGAACTCATCCTGCCACGGCGCCTCAGTGGCTCTGGCGTTCTTAGACTGCTTACCCGAAGGCTGTGGGTTTGATCCGGCCATGGCGGCCACATTTCAGTGGAGGCAAAATACAAAGATGGCCATGTGCTGTGCAAAGTCAGCGTGCATTAAAGGGCCCCAGGTGGTGTAAATTAATCCAGAGACCTCCATTATGGTGTCCCTCATAGCCCATGTGTCGCTTCCGAATGTTAAACACGACAATTAAGAAATTGAGATATTTCAGGCCCCTCATTCCCTACTCAGAATCTGCTTGTGTGAGTACGCCCTCTCTGGCACTGCTCAACAGAGAACTTCCGACAATTGGCAAACATTTTTCATCTTTGGGAAATTAGTGCACTCATTTTCTTGTTCATACCTGCCTTGCATTCACTATAATTTTATTTCTTCGTCATCCCTGCTTGATTTCATTTTGTCTGCATGTGATGCACTCAGAGAGGCATGTGCTCTTCAATAAAATTAGTATGAAGTGTCACTCCATGCTGCATTCCTCTTCGTTGCGTCGTGCTGTCACAGTGCACCACCCTTTTAGGACATCTTGAGAAAAACAGCGCTTGCAGACAAAGGACCAGAACAAGAAGGGCACAAAAAAAAAACAGCGCAGTTGTGTGTCCTTCTCGTTCTGGTCCTTTGTCTGCAAGCGCTGTTTTTCTCAAGATGTACCGCAGCCAACTCGCCCAGCAACACACCTTGCCTTTTAGGACAGTTGACAATATGTGGTTCTACAGTTCTGCAATGCATATGAGAAAAAGTATTCTTGACAAAAGGCTAAGCCGTAGCTGTCATCTTGCACACTGAAAGCTGCAGCGCAAAACTACTATTCATCTTATTTTGCAAACAGAATACTGCTGCAACAGAAAAACAGTATTACTCATTTTTCAAAGCATTGCTGGTGCAATTTGTGACACGAACTTATATTGCCATGGTAGAAACAGCCGTGAATAAGCCTTCCCTCACATGATAAAGCACTTCATAAATGAACTTGCTTGGCTCTTACACAGTGTCTCTCCACCAGCCTTCCAAGCAATGAGCCTTCTGTTGTGTGATGGGAACACTGTGCCAATTTTGTTGCCTAGAAATTCTAAAATGCCCCTATTTGTCGAGAAGGCAGCTTAGATGAAACATATAGTGCCCAGTTAATGTCATTTCCTTTTTACTCATTAATGAAAAATGCTTCAAAACCCAACTGCAACGAAATTATAATTTGGCTAGAATGCCTGTTAATGTTCTGGGTGTGTCATAAAACTAATTGCAACAAAGTTTCATGCTTCTGAGAAAACTGACTCTGTTGCTACAAGTGTTTAAAAAGCTGTGTAGTAGACAATGTGGCATGTCCATATAGGCAGATACGGATACCCGAGTGCCATACGGCCTCATGTCTGGCCCATTGGGAATGAACAGATTAAGGACAGTGTAGAGTGAAAGGCTAGGGGCTAAAATGTGGCTTGGCCGTCATGGGTATGGTGCTGTGGCAAAGTTCTTAGGAATTTGTTTCAATCCTGCAGATGCTGATTTCTGTTTCCATTCCAGGTTTCTGTACACCATATTTACTTAAATAATGGATGCATTTGCATAATAAATGCTTTCCCTACATCAATCATCAAAATCTGGGGAAAGTTCAACTGACCACACCATGTTTTACACCATGTAATAAATGCACCAAACTTACCATTCTAATTTTTTCCCACAAGAAACTGCATCCATGATGCAAGTAACTGCGGTATTACAGGTTACAGAATGAAGCACTGTCAGCCGTATTATGTGGCCGCAAGACTGCCTGGCGCCATGTGAAGAGGAATGCTCCCAAGGCTCATCACATCACATTTACTCCAGTATCTAGATATGGCACCCGTTTCATCCTGCACGTCACATTCACCTCGGGCTGGTGATAGCCTGCCAGCTAGATTAAGAATGTCGCAAATAAAATGTCTACCTAACTGAAAACTGCGGTTGTATATATCGGAGATTTTTATTGACTTGTGGCAGTCTACCTGGACAGGTTATGGTAATGCAAGGCAGCCCATTATGCACAGCATATGAGTGCATAGGCGCCACAACTTCGCATCTTTTCTAAGGGTTCATGTTTTGCACTATTGGGTGTGACCCGACCCATCTCTCCACAATCCTCGCGTAATTAATAATAAAGTGCTCCTAATCCTTTTTTGACAGCCAAAATGTATTTTCCTAGGCATATTGGCAATCTGCAATTTGTATTTCTCCACAGATTTGGTACTTCTGAGAAGTTGGACGGTCATTTTTATAAATGATATATTTTTAATAAGCTAGCAGATACTATTCTTGATTTAAACATTTGCAGGCATATATACGCTGCCATTGTTTGCCTTGATAAATACCGTGTCCATTGTGTAATCATAGTACAAACACGTTAATTGATTCTAAAGGATGTTAATGCTGCTTAATTACGCCGTACAAGCCCAGCTGTGGCTTTGGAAAGCTGCCCTTCCTTGGACTCTGACATTAAATACAACTTGTACGTGGGAAAGACTAATCTTACTGTGAGTGTAACGACAAAATTAAACAAATTCCATTAGACGCTGGTATGATCCCGGCTGCGGCAGTTGCATTCCGATGGTGACACACTACAGGCCCAGATGCTGTGCGATGTCGGAGCACGTTAAGGGCCACTGTTGGTCGAAATTACTGGATCCCTCCACTGTGGCGCCCCTCGTAGCCTGAGTCGCTTTGGGACGTTAAACCCCATAAGCCAAAGTTAGCATTATGTTCCTGCCGGACCGAGCAGCCACTGACAGGGTAAGACTGTACGAATGGGTACCATCAATCACTACGTGACACCCCCACTCCACTCACCCGATGAAATCCCATCCATCAGTGACACATCCACTCTCTCCACCCTTCGACTCAGATTTTCAACCGCTTGCCAACCGCCTCCTCCCGCCCTCTCTTCTTCCCTCTTCCCTGCAATTTCGTGAAGGTGGATTTCACTCCCTCCACTCTGTCACCTGAGGCTTCAGACCGACGGATTATTCCAACATAGGGGGTTCTGATGCTGATGCACTAAAATGATATTTTTGAAAGGCAGCTACAGTTTGTTACATGTTAAGGAGAAGGGTACTCGCTGCACCATGCAAAATGCGAGATCATTCCCTGGTGTGCACACACTGCATCACAAGAGAAGTACATTTGGCACCTAAATTTAAATGTGCAGTATAGCGAGCAGTTAGCACCAGGTGCCATACACAGACACGAGCACAAAATGAACACGCTTATTACCAGGCCCTCTCTGTGCACCCTCCCTATACATAGTGCGAAGACTGCTTTTGAAGCTAAGGTTGGCCACATTACAAAGAAATAAAGACAGCATGAACATGAGAACCGGACACGCAGCACTGACAGAAATCTCGATAGTCGGTGCTGTGTGTCTGGTTCCCGTGTCGTCCCTTTCTGTTCGGCGACCAACTTTAACTAGAACAAACAACTTGCCCGAACCCTTGCTTTTGAAGCATTGCACATTGCATGCAGTAAGTAGCACACAGTACAATGCACAGACTGAGCCATGTGTGTTATTGTATCAGCAGTAAACCACGTGCAAAAAAAAAAATCGACAGCCAATAACTACAGTCAGTAAAGCGAAATTTGAGCGCAGCTCTTCACATATTTTAGTTTCGCAGTATGCTGAAGTAAACAATTCCAGAGAGCCACCTGCCCCGGCGAGAGGCAGTGATAGGTGACATTTCGCCCTGAGCACTTGGCTATCACATACTTTGTACACAAGTTCTGTCCCGCCTCATACGAACACCAAAACACTTTCTTGAATATCTTTTTCAATGAAGGCAAATACACTGGCTTACACAAACATCGAAATTACTTGCTATTACATCTTAATAAAGTGTTCAGTGTCACACTATTACGATGCTATATATCAATTTATGCATGCCAGCACATCATCTCTGGCTGCCAAAGATCTGACAAATCTTGCTTTTTGACAGTATGCGGGCACAGAGTCATTGATTGCACAGACCAAAATGACTATACCAGCAGAACGAGAACTCGGAGGATTACCTTAGAACTCATGTGCCTTTGAAAACATGTAGTGAACATGGCAACAATTTTATTTTTAAGGTGCGCCGCCCAGCGTACGCACATGCATGCGTTCAGTGCACTCTTTCTGCGCCATGAAGGACGACTCGGTCTCAAGAGCAGAAGTACACACTGCCAGTGCATTCCAGAACATTTAATTCAGATAGGTACTACATGAGACGTAAGCAACGTACCTATAGCGTTCGCACCGTGCAGCTTTATTGCTTCGCTCTGTCCCGAGCATTTCTCAGTCCACTGAGGTGGTTGCGAGCCACAGGTGGGTTAGTCTTGCGATTATTCTGCCGGCAATTGCTTCTCTCTGTGATCTAGCAGATCTACGCCACCTCGCACCCACAACAGTCGTCAACTGGTACTGTCGCCATTCGGTGTCCAGATCAGTGTCTTGAAGGATCGAAGGCGGGCTGGAAACGACATGCTGCAATGTTCTCCAACCCTTGCATCATGAGATAGTCAATGCGACGACATATCACAGCCCACACACTGCATCGTGATGATTATAACAAGAGTTATATGCACAGATATTTTCAGAATGAGCTGGAAACACCCAGATCAGGGACGCCAGTACTTGACGGCACGGGCTTGCGTCCTGCTCACTCACCTTTAGGGACGCATTGGAGGTAAACACGCATTCCATAGGCGGTCTACTGGTCACAAACAAAAAAGGGGCAAATTTAAAGAACTACACACGCCACAAACACGAGACACAGACGAATACTTCACTCGCAACAACCGCCGACCGCAATTCGAACGTACGTAAACAACCGCCATGTTGTTTTTTTTTTCTTTGCTAACTGACTGTAGAGGGCGCTGTAAGAGCGCTAACATCATCATCATCGCGCGTTCCCTCAAAGAAAAGTAAATACAAATAACCGAAACCAGCAATAAACTAGAAAAAAGCATTAAAAGTTAAAAATTGCAACATAAATAAGAAAGTAATTTATCAACGCACTCATTCAAAGGAAACGCCAATAAAATTGATTCACAAAAATAAAACAAAATATAAATATGCATGTTTTCTCCTCCTCGGTTTTGACTAAAGCTATGACGTGCGACTATTTTTTGGCAGTTTTCTAAATCGGGACGCCCAGTGCGACCATAAGAAAATTAAGGCAAGAAAACTGAAAACGTAACAGGGGCACTGAAGGGTCAACATTGCATCGTCAACAATATGCACGCTTTCTCTCTTGTTGCTCATCCCAAGCTTGAATGCATGTCAATTTGCTGTTTCAAAGCATAAAGGTCTTCTATCATTGTAGCAGATTGAACCAAACCAAATGTACTGCTATGAACAAAGCGGTCGCGTAACTTTCACTTATGCAGCTCACTCTCACATTATTTGCTATTTGAGTTTAGTTTTAATGACATGAAGCAACCACAAGTACCATTATAAAAGGTACTTTTCATCAGAGCACTTCGGATAGGCTAGAAGCCTTACTCCCAATAGTGTACAATAACGACATTCACACAAATCATGTGCGCAACAATGTTGAAACTGTGTGCGTCCACCTTACTTGAAACTGCAACGGATGCAAGACAGACAAAATTTTACCATTCAAAATCATACTGTGCCAAGGTATTGCTGCAATCTTGCCATTACAATCAAAAGGACTCATCAGCACATGCAAACATGAGAATTTTTTTCTTCACAGACATTTTGACACTACACTTAGTTCACTATATATGCAACTTCCATTTATTTACACGATGGACATGAATATTCACATGCACGCCAGTCTTAGCACGAGTGCCATGCGTACGTAATTGTTGATATGCATCCCGTCACATATTGTGTATTTGCACATACAAATACTCATGAAAACTCAACATGTGCTCAGCAATTACTGCAGCTTAAATGGTCAAGCACACAGAACACGTCAAAGTTATGGTATGGTATAGAATACGAGGTTTAATGTCCGAAGGCAACATGGGTTGTGAGGAACGCCATAGTGCAGCGCTACGGATTAATTTTGACCACATGGGGCTCTTTATCGAGCACTGATGTCACTCGGTACACAGGTGCCTAGCATTTCGCCTCCATTGACTGGCGGCTGCCGCAAATGGGATCGAACCCGTCCTTGGGATCAACAGTCGAGCACCCTAACCACTTAGCCATCACGGCGGGGCGACGGCTGACCACATTATGCGCAACCAAAAGTCCAGGTCTCTGCTTCATGTCTTACATGTTGCCTAGGTATCGTCTACTTTTACTACATTTGCAATCTAAAAATTAACGATAGACAACTTCCCTACTCCATCTAAATTACTATAATTGTCCCATGCCCTTCTTGGTTTGCTACACACTTGAGCTTATAATTTTTGGCCAGTTTTACCAAGGTGTCATACAAGTGTAACAGCTGCCACAGTATGAACCGTGGATTCTAAGAGAAAAAAGAACTCCCAAATTTTGCACTACTTTGAACAAAAATATTCAGCCAATATATGCTCAACAGGCATACACCAATAACATTTCTACCGCAAAACCAGGCACACACCGTACCGAGGGCCAGTAATAGAAGATCACTGGCCGCCGTGGTGCCTCAGAGGTTATGGTGCTTGGCTGTTGACCCGAAAGACGTGGGTTCGATCCCGGCTGCAGCGGTCGCATTTCGATGGAGGCGAAATTCTATAGACCCCTACAAAAATTTTATTAGTCACCCCTTGTCATGCTAATATGCAGGTACCAATTATTTCTGTAACATACCTCTTATCATTTCTGCAATACCCGCTACTAGGTCTTCAAGAAAATAATAAACTGAAATAATAAACTGAAATGTAGCAAAGAGCTGATGGTTGTCTTTTCATAGTACATTCTTCACAGCAGCTCTGCTTCTGAAAGGAACACCTCATTCCTAGTGAACTCAACTAGTTTTCTTCCATTTTAATCAACATGAGGTCAGAGTACTCCAGTAACACTCTGATTCCTAATATGCTACACAAAGGTCTGCCACAAATATGTCATGGACTGCAACTCCTCTCTTTAATGGAGTCGAGAAACCAAATTTTTGGATGCACATTTCTCTTTACAGTGATGCACTAGACAATGCTGTACACAAGCTACCATGTGGATCTTAACTTTGTCAGCTAAATAATTTACATTTTTTTTTCTCGTGTCATTTGGTTTCGGTTTTTAACAGCCGAATGACTGCTCTGAGGTCAGATACACGTTCAGGTCACATGAGGCATGCAAAAAGAGATATAATCCTTGCCTGTTCACTTTATGTGACTCCAACTCTTAGACAGGTTTGTGTACGAGTTGATGCAAATAAAAACGAACAAAGCTGCAACAATACTGCAGTCATCAAATGCCTCACATGACCTGAACACATCCTTGACATCACAGTCGTCGTTCGATTGTTTAAGCTAAAGCAGTGTGAGAGAAAAAATGCAATTATATATATATTGCCT
Organism: Amblyomma mixtum; assembly: GCF_055824585.1. NCBI lineage: Eukaryota > Metazoa > Arthropoda > Arachnida > Ixodida > Ixodidae > Amblyomma > Amblyomma mixtum. The sequence continues at coordinate 26,192,336 of NC_143014.1, forward strand.
CTTGTTGTCACAATGCATGCAGCTGTCTAATCTTTCTAAAGTACTGCGCATCATTCTAACCGAAAGAAACAACTAAAATTTTGTTGTCTCTACTCCTTTAATACCTACTGGGCCTTGACAATATAAAAAGCACCTAAACATATCAGCGAACTGAGCTGCCAACCTTCGAAAATGTATCCACAAGCTCTTTTCACATTGTGCTTTTAAATATGTTGCCTCATACTCGTGACATACATATGTTCTGACTGTGCACATTACAAAAACAGTAATTCAGGAACCAGCAGACCCACCCATTCAGCAGCATGGCAAGCGAAGAATTAAAATTAGAATGCAGCTAGAAAGAAAAGGCACACAGCTTATTCAGACCTTCTAATTTGAACACTTCAAACTTATGTGGCCAACTGTAAATGTTTCCTTACTGAAATCCCACACCCCTTTAGACATTTGCCATAAACCAGAGAAAAATTTGTCAAAATGCTTCCCTCTAAAAGGAATAACCAAATATAAGTAGACAAGCCATGTTTACATTTCATGCATTTTTAAGATCTTCACTGTATGCAGAGAAGCATATCACATGCATGGCGTGTTGATGTTTGGTTTATGCTGCTTCTTCACTTTATATTGAAAGGTCATGGCAACTCTTCTTTTTGTGTGTGTGTCCATTGCCCCACAGAGCTGCCATCTATGGAGCAAGCTTATTTGCATTTAAAGGTCGCCTGCCTATAGTCACTGCTGAGTCCACACAAAACAAACTTTCCCCTCAAAACTGGCAACGTGCAGTAAAAGCAGGCGTGCAATTAATGTGACACCTCATACACTTCGTAATGATGCAGTGGCCTACATAAGGCCAAGCCAGCATGCTATTCATGTATGCACACAAATTATATTCACTTATACAATGCTAATGTCAAAAAGAAACCATTCTAGCTATAAATGCTAGCACAAAGTTAATGCAGCGCATTACGGCATGCATGGCATCCAACGTCCCTGTACAACATACTTTTACTAATAAGGCTAAAACAGTGCACCTGCACAAGGATGAAGGAAGATGAGACAAGACACAGCAGCTTCCTTATGCAGGTGTGCTGTTTTCGCCTTATTATGTCATACAACTTGCCCATCAGTCTAACTGCTGCAACAGAAAAAACAGCTGTGAAATTTGGAATCCATTCATGGCGTCTAGAAATTGAAGCTCAGAAAGTGCAAGAAACTGATAATCCGGAGTGTTTACGTTTCTCTCCGTGTTAAGTTTTACTTACCATGCAATAACCCAACATCGTTTCCAAACAAACTCAAGGGCCACACTGGCTACGCAGATGCTGAAAGCCTAAGTCAAGCCTCCCACTTCATCACAAACCACTACAGGAATGACAGAGCAAGCAAAACAAGTTTCGGCCTTGGCTAGCTTTATTCCAATGCTGGACGTTACAAGAAATACACCAAGAACCACACGTTCTACTTAATGAGTATAAAAACACTTCACCAAATAGATAAAAGAAAAGCAGCTTTCTAGATATTCAAAGGTTCGGTGGTGTGACCATACTACGACATTCGCTAAACGCCTATCAGTGAAGAAAGCGGCGTACGGATCATAGTTCATGTCTCTGCGCAACATGGGTGTCAACGCGAAGTAATCCATTACAGCTTGGCTAGTTGGTGGGTAGACACTGCAGGCATATTAAACATTAAGACAGATGATGTGTTGTCCTTTCAAAGGCTAGCGTAGTACGTCCAGTCCGCCTTCCTTCCGTATTTTAATTTTTTTTTAGCATAGCTTGTCGCCGGTGGGCACACATGCAGGTATCAGTACGTACAGGTCAGAATCAGTTACGCGCAACACAAGGAAACATAATTTTCGACACTCATCCAATGCTTCAAACCATTGCCTCCTTCTAGAGGAGGCAATGTTCAAACACGAGATACAATACCGAAAGGTGCCGAAGAGAACTGAAGTGACCTCAAATTCAGTCAAGCACCGCCTTGCAAAACGTCGCTAGGGGCTTCCGATATCATACCACGGCTGGAACAGGTCGCACTGCAAACTTGCATAATAAAGACCACACTAGGGCACTGGGGCACAAGTCCGGACGTTAGCGTGGTCAATATTACTCGCCATTGCACTAACCTTTCATGACTTTCACGCTACTCCACACGTCAATGCACCGCGCGGTTGTTGTTGTTGTTGTCCTCTAAATAATGGCGCGTACCCACTGCGGGGGATTGCCCAAGACCACGACCGGCTTTATTACTCGTAAAGCCGGTCGTGCCCAAGACACAGGCGGCAACGGTAAACAGCCATCGCAGCCATGTCAACAAACCACCGTGGCGTTGGTCACCGTGGCAACCGTGGAGACGCCAGCGACCTAGAAACTATGGCTAGGGACGTTTCAAAAATTTGCGACGCCATTTTTACCCAATTTTGCAACAAAAAGTACCCAGAAATGTACCTAAACAAACGCCATTTTGAAATGACGTCATTAAAAGTCACGTGACATGAGGATCGTCTTCCTCCATTTAGCCTTACGCTCGCTACCGTCCTCTTTGGGGGAAGAGAAAGAGAAAGGGTTTGGCGAGAGGTTGTGGCTCACGCGGCAGGCAATGGCTCTGGACATGGTGCATGGTTCTGACGTTTTGAGAATGGCCGCTGCGGCCGCTGCTGTGGTTTTGCGTTGAGTTGCGATGGAAGTTCGTTGAGTTGTGTTATCGCCTGTTGCTCGCGCTAGCTGTAGAATGATCTGATATTAACTGCACTTGTGTTATCCAGAGGCTAGAGGTGATGGATCTTGTGCAACGGGTGTTTACATTCCTTACATTTTTTGTCTGTTGCGGCTGTTTAGCATTCCTGACAGTATCGCTCGCTACACAGGAGTGGATCGAAGCGAAGCCAGTCATGTTAGTTTACGTGAGCAACGATTCTTTACATTTAGCTGAAAATGAGGGCAAGTTCCGAGGAGAAGTGTCTTTTGGGCTATTCCATGGGAAAAAGACACTCAATTACGGACTTGGCCCCAGGCACTCGACATTTAGTGGTGAGTGTTTTGACAGATACTAAGCCTATTTCCTCATTCATTGGACTGTGATGTCAAGCTTCAGGGTCTGGGGACTGTCCCCCTGTAGATTTCATTTCGTGTAGTACTGATCGCTGATTTTCGCATGATTGACGTTTCGTATCATGTCGTGTGTTTCGTGCGAAGCGGTTCATTGTCTGCTCTTTTCTTTTTTTTTTTGCATTGTCCAGTCAAAGATGAACTTCAGAAGAACCCAGCTCTTATGATCTTTGGCCTGTGGCTTGTGACGGTGCTGGGAATTTCCTTGGCTGTCCTGTTCGGTCTCGTGAGCTGCATCTTTGCAATCGTTAACTCTGTGATGACGCCTGTGGAGACTATCACAGGAAGAACCGGCCTATACCTTTGGAATACTGTCGGAGGTTGGTGGCAGGGTCCCTAATATTACTGGGTTTCTCGGTTGTTCTACATGATTTTATATCGCGGTTAGATTGAATTCTACAGGCATTTAAATTTGTCAAATGTTGGAGAAGACTGAAAGGGGCTCGACTGCAGGCTGCATTTAGTGCGAATTGCGCCGGTAGGTACTGAATTAGAAGCAGGTTATACTGAGCCTCAGATCTGCCTGTTAACGTGGTGAAAATTTTAGTCTGTTAAATAACAGCAAAAATCGTTGCTTTACTTCTGTGGATACACGGGGAGCGAATGTTATGTCTAGATGGCTGATAAGTTTTGGATGGATAACGGAGGACTTTTGGTGCAGTGTGCTTAGTGTGGATGGACCCCTTCAATGTGGACCAGCGGTTAGAGCCTCAGGCTGCTGTTCCATATTGTTGGTTCAGTTCCTAGACAGAGGAGCAGCGTCTTTTGATTCTCAAATGTGGAGTATTAGGCGTGTATGGATTTAGGTGTAATTATGAAAAGAATTCTGCCTTGCCCTTTCATTATTGTTTAATTTTTGCGCTTTTTCAGCCGCATAATATAAAAACAAGTTAGTGTCGTTTTTTTCTGTTGCTTTATTGTAACTGTTGGGGCATGTCTTATTTGTGGTACAGTTAAAAAAAATTTGGTCTGTAAGATCTTGCATGCACTAATCTATTTTTGAATGCGTGCAGTATCTATTTTTGAATCTCCATAGCAGGCCTATTATTGCACTTTCAAAAGTAAGTCCCCTTACTATTTTTGGCAAAAAATTTTCTGGTCATGTGACACCCCTTTGAATTTTCCAGACGAGTGAAAAACTAGGTCTCATTAAATTTACTTGTGCTTGAAATTTTTTTTTTACTGATGTTGACGCGTTGTACTTTAGTATCAGCCAAGAATAAACCACCAGCAGAATATGCTTTATATATATTTTGGGCCTCTATATTAGCCTATAGACAAGCGTCAGGCCGTGACGTCACGGAGATATGGCGGTGCTGGAGTCAGCAGTGACTTTAGTTGTGTAGGCAAAAGCCGGTACCGTGTGCCTTGGGTATGCCACGCTTGAGCGTTTTTGAATGCATTTTGCAATATTCCGGCAAGTTGTGGTGCGAGTGGTTGAACCGCAATGCTGAAGAAAGGCAGTGGCACAAGTTTCCACAAGTTTATCGCATTTAGAATATGGGCCAAAGCGATGCGCAGCGGCTGTGGAGCGGGAAAAGTTTGACGACGGATCCTGCGCTGCTAGTATTGCATTTCTCCATCGAAATGTGATAGTTTGCGTCTCTTAATCCGCATGGTTGCTCTTCAGTCGCGCGGCGAACAGTGCAACAATCAACGTCTGCAGCTTGTTCATGTTCTGTCGGGCTCTCATTATGAGAAGTCTGGACGCGACATTCCATGTGGGTGTGCCCGTAAATTGAACGCAGGGGACCGTTTTCAGGTGGCAATCACCCGCACTACATCCTGGGCATCTCTTCGCACTAAAAAGAAAAAAAAAACATCTGCGGCCACTCGCCTTCAGCATTCAGCGGGACACTCAGCGGACATTTGAAGTAGCACTGTAGTCCGGTAGTAGGAATATACGACGTGTAATTTTTTCTTGATTTTCGCTTCCACGAGCTTCAACATGTACGTTTTTTCACCACCTATCCTAGAAAACGATTAAACATCGCTAAGGTATTGGCAAAATCATGCAGTGTTATTTCCCATATTACCTGAATTTTACAATTGCTGGTCAGGCAGAACCTGGCGAAAACAGCAAATACCGGACCAAAAACCAGTTATCAAGCTGAATAAGGCCTGCAAGCAGAATGACTTAAAATATTTAGCTCTACAGAGCAAACGTAACTTCGTTGTAGTTCGAGGTAAACTTCTATCCATTCGCCTGTGCACCTCTCTAAAGCCAAGCGAATAAAAAAGCATTTTTTCAGACATTACCAGTGAAGATCGCATTTTCATGACTCATTCAAAGTAACTGCATGGCTTCAGTGTCCAGTAGTGCTCGGCGTTCTCCGCACTGAAGTGGCTAGACAAGAGCAGGCACATCACAAAGGTTCGTCATGGGGAAAAGCTGCCTCGCGTCGTGCATCCCGTCGTCCTTCTTCTTGCACTTAGCGATCGGGTATGCTGTATCGCCCCAAATGTTGAGACTGCAGACTTGTATACCTTGTGCTTTCTAGGTTTCATTTAATAAGTCATCCTAGTCGACCGCCATAGCCGCGCCGTTGCTGCCAAATATAGGAGCGCAGAAGGAAGCCTATGCAGCGCTTTGCCATATAACTCCGTCTGGCGAACAGGTTGAAGAAGTGCTGAACTGCTCTCTGGTCACCAACAGAAATGTTTCTAACCACAAGCGACGTGCACGCTTTGAAATATGTGCGTACGCGAGTTGGTTTCGAAGGCAGCATTGCTTGTTGCGGGGTGGGCATGCTATGTTTTTGCCTACACCCCGCGTCGCTGCCGACCGCAGTGCCACCTTTATTTACAAACATGACGCTTGTCTATAGAGTAGCATTTTTGCTGTGTTTTCAGAAAATACACGGTACATTTGTGAAAAGTGTAAAACGCTTCAAATGTCTTCGACAAGTGCTATTTAGTAGCAAAAATGTTTGAACTCTAATAGAGCAGAAGTTAGTGAAAAAATTCTGAAGTTGCAAAAAAGTGCGATTTTCCACGTACTCAGTCCCAAATTCCATACTGAGGTGGTCCCAAGTGAAAATACAAAATGCAGCTGATTACATAACCGGTATGATTGTAATGACGTGATTTTTATCGCAGCAATTTTTGTTCCCAGCGAGAATTAAATTTTTTAAGTTTAACGCCAACACGGTCGGTGATTGTTGTTCTGTAATGCCCCTGCACTGCACAACATGGTGACAGTGCAGCTCAAAATTCTAATCTGGTGTGTACTCACATGTTCAGATATCAGTTGTTCATGCTCCCACACCCTGATTATAGCTGACATCAGTGCTTCTCATGTGCTGTGTTTACACGGCAGTGGTGTGCTTGGTGTCAAGTGAATCTGGCACCCGGCGCAGTGTCTCGCCAGCCCTCTGCTCTGACTTCTCTTGTTCCCTCCCATGTCTCGCCCACAGCTGACATATTTGCCGGGCTTCCGAAATATGTAACATAAAAGAACAAGTGATCCCAAATGCAGAAGAAATGCTTTTTGCCATACTAGGGGAGCACACAGTGCAGCATGGTTCTGAGGCCTGTTGTTCGCAGCACGGAGTAATATTACAAAGCAAAACAGCGCGCACTTCACAAAGGACACAGAAAGGGAAGACGAGACACTGGCGCTACCAGTGCCTCGTCTTCCCTTTCTGTGTCCTTTGTGAAGTGTGCGCTGTTCTGCTTCGTGATGAACAACCAACTAGCTCGAGATGTGTTATGTTATTCAAGAGTAATAATAAAATTTGGTCTGTGCTACAGGTTCAGTCATAGTCAATACGAATGTCGTCCCAGTAAATATGAAAGAGATAATCCGATCATCATGAGTCTTTTTTCATGAAATAATAAATTTGAAGCCCACTCTCTGAAACAGTATCATAGTTGATGGATACAGATAATGCACAGAAGTAGCGACACGTCTGGTTAATGCGACGACTCTCTAGGGATGTGAACCAACAGTCTTCCTCAATGCTCAAAGTACAGGGTCTATTCTGAAAGTAGTAGGGCTCATTTTTTTAAATAAAATTCATTCATGAGAGAAGTAAAAACGATTAGAATTTTTCAAAGTAGCACCCTTCCGCACCTACACGCTGCTGCTAATGAGTTTCCCAGTTTTCGTATGCCTCCAGGAACGCCTGGACTAGAATGCTGTTTAGCTCCCTCGTCACAGCCTGTTGAACCGCCTCTACCGATCCGTGATGTTTCCCCTTGAGCGTCGATTTTATTCTCGGGAATAGAGGAATAGAAAAAAGTCTGGCGGGGCCAAGTCGGGGCTTTAGGGGGGCTGAGGCAGCGTTGCCGCCTTGTGCTGGGCAAAAAAACGGGGCCCTCATTCATGTGATGAAGAAGATCCTGGCAGATCGCTTTCCGGTTGGCCTTTTGCTCCTCTGACAACACTCCCGGCACCAACTTCGCGTACACTTTCCTCATGGCTAAGTTTTCTGTCACGATCTCAAAAACTTGGGTTTGAGGAATGCTCAAGTCATCAGCAATCATTCTGATACTCATCCTACAATCACTGTCCAGTAAATGTTTCACTCGCTACACATTTTCGTTGGTCTTGCTGGTCGAAGGGCGTCCGGAGCGGTCGTCTTCCACTCTTTCCTTACCTTCTCGAAGCAGCTTGCGCCACTCAAAAAACACCTGGTCTACCCATGGCAGCGTCACCATAGGCCTCCTTAATCATGCCGCGAGTCTCTCTGCCCGTTTTACCGAGATTTGCACAAAATTTGGTCGCATATCGCTGTACCGGTAAACGCTCCACGATTCTGCGTGACGAGACGTTTTGACAGGGGTTCACAGTACAAGTGACCTGCTCTCTTTAACGGCGGAGAGCCTACTGGCGATTTTCCCCAGCATTCCCAATATCCCCCTTCAACGATCCTGCACGCGCAGACCGCCTCTCGTCCGCCCGTTCGCCCAGGAAAAAACCAGTCCTGCTACTTTCAGAACAGACCTTGTATGCATCTACAGTCAATTTGTGCCATTATCAGAGGGCTGCTTCGGAGCTACCTAAGGCGGTGTGTGTAACACAGCTTTGGTGGCAACACAACCTCTCTTTACTGTGCCATGTTTATTCAGCTGATGAAATTAAACCAATATGCCGTTAGTCACTGCTAAGTCGACCGATATTAATCTTTTCTGCAGGCCCACTATGTTTCATTGCAGAAAGCCTGCAGACTGTTCTTCTCTGTTAAGTAACTGCTGCAGCGCACTTATCATGAGAAGTGGGATAAAATAACTTCTTATTGTAATATAAAGGCAGAAAAAGTTTTGTTGTACAAACGCGCGAACACGGCGACTGCATTCGATTACTTTACACAACCCCGCGGGACAAGACCAAGAGAGTATACTGATGTTGAACCGACAGTTCGCTTAATCAGGAAGGAAGCAACACGCTTCTGCAGCTCTCAGGGTCCACTTCAAAAGCAGAGCAAATAACAACTGGCGTGTGCCTCTTAGGTATTGGCTGGACATTTCAGTTTTAATTTTTCGAAAATTTGGCAGACTTTTTTCGGTTTGTATTTCAGGATGCTACTTTGGTTTTTTTTTTCGGCAACTATTTTCGATAAATGAAATACTGAATTTTTTCAGTGATTTAATTCAGCAGTTCTGTTTGGCCAAAAGTCATTTAAAGTCTATCTCAGTATTTTTATCATCCTGAGCAATGTATCTAACAGTAATTAACATGCAGATGGTAATACTTGGAGCTGTGCTTGTAGAAAAAATTCTACCTTCATTAAAAGAGTAACTCAAGTTAAATGAGATGACCAGTAGACAAAAACAGAAGTGTAAGTTTACTACTAACATGGTATAGTTGGGTTGTCATGCTGCGTTCAGCACGAAGGCGGGGCATCACATGGCATATGTGTCGATGGCAACGATGGAACTGCTGCTCAGTCGTCGCGGTAGCAAAGAGATACTTTTTCGTGACGCTGATTTACATTTTTGTGTCAATGTCGTATATGCATTTGATTAACCTAACTAACCAACTAACTGCTCTAAGCAGGTAATGATAGTGAAGAAACAGTGCCTAGCTAGAAGGTGAGGCGATGATGCTTCCCGGTCTGTAGAGGCGTGTAAGCCATAGAGCAGTCACTCAAATCGCATGACTGCATTGCCTATCCTGCAATACCGTTGTCATATTATGCCCCAGGTTTCCCTACTTAGTTAAATTTCAACTTTAAGTGAGTGTAACTGGCATTAGGCAGCCAGCTAGCTATGTTTTTTCAAGCCAGAAATACTGACCTTTTTCGGTCAAAACCGAATTTTGAAAAGTGGATTCGGCATAAATTTGTAGTTTTTTTATTTTTTGGTTTAGACCGAATAGCTCAACCCTTACTCTTAGGCACTGGCGAGAGCGTGCCATGCAGTGCAGTCGCATTACTGGGCAACAAACTTCCGCTGGTGAAGGTGTTGAACATCAAAAAAAATTTTCTCGCCTAAAAAAATTTTCTCGCCTAAAAAAATATTACTGGGATAAAAATTGCTGAGTGTCATTACAATCATGTTAGATATGTAATGAGCTGCATTTTGTACTTTTATTATGGAGTTCCAAAGCTGAATATTGCAAACAAGTTTTTGCGAATTCAGTTTCTTTTTTTTATTAGCTTGGCCTGTTCTGTTTAAAGGACTGTAGACACCCAATTTTATTGCGCGTTCTCTTCTGTAGAACGATGCATTAGACATTAGAATACATGGATTACCATGTGATATTTGCCTACAACCGCTAAATAGTTTATAACGGAATTTATTCTGTCATGCTTTTTCGGTTTCATTGACCGCACGACGACTGTGGCTTCAAGTTGATGTTTTGGTCACGTGATCCACTAGAAAACCTGTAATATTATCGCTGATATATAGTTTTAATTTACTACAACATTTAATCCAGCCTCTATCAAGACCTGCAATGACAAAAAAATGATCTCTCAGCAATTATATAGCCAATTTTTTGTGCCTCGTGACCTAAACACCAACTACGCGTCACGGTCATTAGACTGATGAAACCAAAACAGCGTCAAGAAGAAATTCAGTTATACATTTAGCAGTGGTACATGATTGCCACTAGGTGCTCCATGTAACAAATGTCTAACACATCGTTTGATAGAAGAAAACACGCAAGCAGAAATTTGGTGTCGATAGACCTCTAAGGGCAAGCATTTTTGCCAAACAGTGCATGTTTCAGAGAGGCGATTAACCATTTCATATTGCTTGCAATGTTGCATACATTTTCTGAAAACAAAAAAAAAATTGTAAATTGCTACTTTTTGGGCTAATATAAAGAATTTAAAATATCAAAGCATTTTTTGCTGGCACTTAGTTCTTGGATATTACTATATTATTGGATATTAAATTGATTGGTTTATTGGTTTATTAGGGTTTAATGTCCCAAAGCAACTCTGGCTATGAAAGACGCCGTGGTGAAGGGCTCCACAGTTAAAAAAAAACTTTGAGCGTGGACAAAGAAAAACTAATTTTGGTAATTTTTCTAAATGAGACCTAGTTTTTCACTTGTCTCAAAAATTCGAAGGGTATGACATCACAGGAGAATTTTTATTCCCCAAAAATATTGGGGGTAATTGCTTTCAATGATGTGATAAAGAGTGACAAATTTTCTAGAAGAAATCAGGGAGGGTCGAGTGCAAAGCCTGGTGTGTTTGGCACGGAATGACCCGGCTCTGAAATTATTGTGGCGACAAATGGCGCCCACGGAATGAACGCATATGGCATAAGTGTGCATACTTAAAACTGCGAGAAAAAAATTCCGAGGAACACTAAAGCTCCTCTCTAAGGATATAATGCGATAGTGTTAATGGGTCCCAAGGGGCCGTGGGTTCTCTTTGCATGTAAATTTGCAGGCACAGACACTGTTGTTTATTTTTATTTTTTAAATTTATTTCCCACAAGGCACTCGAGGCCTCCCTTTAACCAAGTCGAAATAACATTTCTCAGTGGTCGAGGGATGGCTCGCCCAGCTCACGACCAAATGGTCAGCGATTCATGTCCCTGCTGAAACCCCATTTTTCTGTTTAGCGCATTTGCTTTCCTTTTTTTTTTTCAGAGCCAGTGCATAATGGTGGTGGAATGTCGTGACCCTGTATACCAATGAGGAATTGGTGTAGAGATGTCATCTCCGTTGTTCTATAATTGTTGTATGAGGTATTTAAATTGCCCATGCGAGGTCATGTGGGTGTGACATCACAGCCCTCTCGACCAATCCTGATTTTCTCGATTTGCCAACAACTGTGGTGGCTTCTCTGCTGAACGGGGCCCTTAACGCTATCACGTTACTACTGCATCCTTGTGCGACTGTGCCTGTACACAAGCGTCTTATTAAATTGGGGTGAGACTTCAGAAGTAGTAATAAAATATTTTGTTGCAAAGGCATGATCAAAGCAGTGTGAATGAAACTTTGCACAAGTAATGCACAGAAGTAGTAGTTTTAATAAGAGAAGCTTAAAATTTGGTAGAAAATTTTTTCAATCTTGCTTTTAATTTTTTTTTTTACATTTGTACTTTTTATTAGAAATGGCTCGAAAGAGTGCTAACATTAGCTGCTGTTCTGAAGGACATCTATGTTACAGAAGTGGAACTAGAACTATAAACCTACTGGTAAAACTACATTTTCTAGAATATTTTTGTTTTCACTCAGTGAATTCATCAGTGAAATGAAGAAAAATTCTTTTAAAAAAATTTTTCTTGCAGGCTTATCATTCTAGTTTCAGTTCAGTAACGTAAACCTGCCTGCCTTTCAACACTGATATTTTCTGCACTTTTCTTTTGAGGCACTTTCGAGGAAAAGGTACAAATGTTTTGAAAACAAAAATAAGTTATAAATATTATAATCTTTTTGTCAAATTTTATACTTTTTGCCACTACTACATCTGCACATCATTTGGGCCAAGTTTCATTAATGTTCATTAGAGCATTGGTTCAAAATATTTTATTTCTGCTACTTCTAAAGTCTCGCCCCACCTTGAAACCCAGCAGGTACTCTGACAAAGAGCACTGGGCATGACAGGGCTGTTATTCTTGGACAAGATTAATATGGTGTGCTCCTAAATGCACTGTCCCTGTTTTGACAGCTGCCATGACTTTGCAGGTCTGTTTTGCCTGGTTGCCATCATTGCCTGGGTGGTGCAGTTCTACCTCAAGTTGAGTCATAACATCATGACTCAGGATGAGCAGAAGGATAAGTGGACCTCGGAAGGACGGGCCTCACTGGGCTACAGCTTCTATTTTTTGGTGGTAGCTCTTGTGCTCTTCTCCCTGAATGTCTGCATATTGGTGGTGGCCAGTCTTCAGCCGTGGGGCTGGAAGAAGCCTAAGCACATTACCCCCAAGAATCCCGAAGGGGTCATCATGCTGTACTGATTGGCACTCTTGCCGATTTCACTGGAAAGTGCCTGGCACTACAGTTGAATGTGCAGTGAAACATCCATAGACACCACACCCTGTTCCTCTGTGACAAGGAAATGGTCTGCTGTTTAATCTTTTGTTGCTACCTAAACAAAAAGCTAATCACAAGACAAAGTTGCAAGTGCAAGGATCTTGATGCATCTAACAGAGTAAACATTAAAATGTTGATTTAATTTCCTGTAGTTGCACAGGCCATGGGCTGTTGTTGGCAGCTGCTATTATTATTTTTTTTTAAAGTCATATTCTACTTTAGAGGTAGCAGCATTCTCATTCAAAGCTGAATTCAGTTTGACTGTGAAAGCTGATATAGCTTTGGTTCAGCCGTATAGCCCTGCATGCTGCTATGGTATCTATGGTGCCAGCCATGACTTTTAAGTACTTAGTGAATGATTTAACTTAATGCGATTTAATTTAATTCTATTCAATGGCTGCCATGGCAGGTGAAAAAGTGGAGAGGCAATACCTCTCTGGTTAGGGTTGAGGTAATAGAGAGCCCCAGACGGTGGCTGCTGTGGAAGGAGGAAAGTACAACCTGAGGGTGGTTCTGTGGCAGAATGCAGGGCTACAAGGCTAAACTAAAGCTTCAGCAGCTGTGACTGATTCACGCGCTAAGCCACTAAGCCTAGCACTACAAATGTTTTTTATTTAGCGCATCAAAAACTTCCATCTCATTGATGCAGTTCCTAATGCAAGTGCTTCTAAGATGCTAGCTGGCTATTCAGAACATCTACTGAGAGTTACTACCCTGCTATGCTCTCAGCATAAAATTCTTGCTTTGAATGATCCTGCACACTCGAAAATAATTGTTCCCTTGGAGAGCAGTTTGCTGGTTCTTTCTGGTTACAGCAGTAGTAATATGATAGGTCTATCAGCCAGCTTGAACAGTTGTCAAAGGCACAGAATTGCTGAACACCTGTAACGGTTTGGCTCATGTGGTGTTTAAAGACCGTTGTCAGATATGTACGAAAGCTAGCTGCGCAGTCTGACTGCCCGCATGGAAAAAGTATACAATACCTTATGCTTTTAGCATGAAGTAAATGGGAATCTGCTGTGTCTAGTTTGCCAAGTGCCTTTTTTTTTGCACTTCATAAAAGCTGCAAGCAAGCATCATCTTATTATGTGGGTAGTGGGCTCATTGGGACTGCTATCAGGTGAATCTCATAAGAATGTTTTTCGTCTAGTTACTCACTAGAGAGCTTTTCAATATTTAATTGCCTTTGCATCAAGAAACAGCTTCTTAGCAAAGATGGAGATGTCTTTACTATTTCTGCTACACCAGAGTTAGGGCATTCCAACCTGCTTCGAAGAGTCATCCAGCAGTGTTTGTACAGGAGCATTGGTTCATTATCAGGAGCGAAGGCTTGAGCTTGCATTGGTATCTGATTGCTGGGGTAGTTAATTGGCATCTTAGGGTGCGATATCTACATTGAAGCCTCATAATGCAAACGCTTGTGAGTACAGTGTTGTACTGGACACTTACTAATATTGTTATATTGTGTGTGAATGTCCGTCCGTCCAAGTGGAGTTGATCTTCACAACAGAGCTTCCAGAGCACATAAGCAGCTTGTTCTAATGGCATTTCTTCAGACACTTACTTTTAAGAGTACACTTTTTATACCTTTATATAAGATGAAATTCCACCAGACAAAGGTGCCATTTTTGTGCTTGTACATTTCATCTCGCCTATTTAAGCATACTAACTGTTGTCTTTATATTGGAGGCTCATATTTTTTTTTACTGCTGAATTTTATAGTATTTTGATGCTGACAGATTTTCGTATTTATATGCAAAATAAATTTGTACATTTTGCATAAAATGGTTCTTTGTTATTGGTTTAGGTTCTTAAAACTTGCATGCCCGTAAAACTTCTGAGTGGTAAAAGTACAAACCCTCAAAGCATATTCCACAGAAATGCAAGAAATCAGATGTGTGTGCCCAGTGTTGAATGCAGCAGCATAACAGTTAGCTTTGTGTTGCCAATAACACGGTAAGTATTGAAGACGTGTATTCACAAAGACAGTTTGTTAAGGGGGGACATGGGTCTTATATCATTTTTTTTATTTAGAGACCAAATGCAATGAAACTGCACAGACTTATTCACTTTTTTCTGCTGATTTCAAATATGCAATTTGTTTATTTCTAGGCCAATTAGTTCCTTAGATATTATATATATCATGCCATTGTCTGCTGAAACAATAGAAAAGAAATGGGCCACCAGAAATTTAATTTTAATGTGTGGGTAGATACTACAATGTGGGAGGAATGCAACGCTGGAAGCAGTTTTCAGTTTTTTGTCCGTGTGGACAAATGGGCTTAATAGTTAGTTTCATGTGTGTGATGTTTTCTGGCATTGTATGTCTGGTCAACTCACTTGAAAACTAACTATTAAGCCCATTTGTCCACACGGACAAAAAACTGAAAACTGCTTCCAGCGTTGCATTCCTCACACATTGTAGTATCTACCCACACATTAAAATTAAATTTCTGGTGGCCCATTTCTTTTCTATTGTTTCAGCAGACAATGGCATGATATATATTAATATCTCAGGAACTAATTGGTCTAGAACTAAACAAATTGCATATTTGAAATCAGCAGAAAAAAACTAAATAAGTCTGTCCAGTTTCATTGCATTTGGTCTGTAAATAAAAAAAAATGCTCTAAGACCCATGTCCCCCCTTAACATAGTTAATTGTAAAGGTTGGCAAGAGTCTGCATGGCCTCACCAGCCATGTGGTGCAGAGGCAAAGGCCAGGGGTGGACTGCTGTTCCATTCGCACCATTCTATGCTGTATGAAGTTTCTTGTGCCGTAGTATGCAAATTGTACCAAAAATGACTACTGCCAGCCTGCACTACACGAAGTTATTACCATATTTCGATTTTGCTGCTTATTCATGAAGCTTTGGCTTGTCCACAATTCAGCTTTAGCCATTCATTTTCTAGGGCTTATGTGATGCTTAAACATGACATTGTGCAAAAAAATTTGTGCAGTAAAATGACAAGTTTATATATCATTCCTAAATAGTGTATAAGGTTACATGAAAATGTGTTCACATGACACTGCACAGTTTGTAACGTCATGTAATCGCTTTTGTTTTATCTGGCAAGAAACTCGCAGGTGGCTGTGAGCTGCTAGTTTCAGCCAAATGCCAGGGAAGCTGCCTCAAATTTGAGATATGTCGCTGGCCGGAATCACCATTGCCCAAACGTAGTACCCTTTTCGGTGGGCTCTGCCACACTCTAGGTATGCCCTTGCTTGCAGCATTAAAGGGACGCTGAGGACAACTCTATCAGTTTTTTCTTTTTGTTGCATTTTGTGGCTTTGGTGCCACTTGTCTGGTGGCGAAAGATGCACTTATTGCTTTGGATTCGAAGTTGAAAAACTTTTTCTCGCCGCTCTGATTCAAACTCTTGAATCTACGTTGACGAAATAGCCGAAAAGTAACGTAAACTGGCATAAATGGGGACTTCGTGATTGCTGGCAGTGAGCGATGCAGCCTAGCAGTAGCCAAAATGAAAGATATTCCGCTGGCTGGACGTTGAAGGCCTCTATCGGCCGTCATCTCTTTGGTTACGTTTGCACCTGCGTTACGATGGATCCTGTTCCGGATATTGCTACGAAGCGACCTCAACCCCACGCAGCGCGCGAGGCTTTTGAGGGCTGAGGCGGCGGGTCTGGCAGGATAGTCTGAGCACTGAGGAGTCGGCAGCTGTCACCGCCGAACCACCATCACAACTGATGAGTAGAGACTTGGTACAGCCGGCCAAATCTTTAGCTAGCGAGCGCGACAGCCGCTCTTTCTGCGTTCCTGCGCTTTACGACGAAGCCAACTTGTGGAAAGCTAAATATTAAGCACGGGCTTAGTGAGCCTGTGCTTAGATTTAATATTTTCGGTAGTTTGCTCCGTCATAAGCTGCAGGAGCATGGAAAACACAGCCGTCACGCGCGCCAGCTAAAGGTTTGGCCAGCTGTACGTTCGGACTCGTATAAATTCTGTAATAATAGTCCTCGTAGCGCTAGTTATGCAGCCCAGTGTCTTGGTACGTTGACAAAGCGAACATGCTGATCAGTGCATTTGCTAACGCGGAGGCTCGTGCCGCTGCATGAACTTCGTCCGAGGAGCACTTAGAGAGGCGCTTGGAGGTCCTCTGCACATGTAAATCGAGGCACGTCAAAAATGAAACCGCACGGGCATACAAAGCGCATAGCTAGCATACCTACGAAGCGTCAGAGCGTACCGAAACTCAGCTGGGCACCTGTTGCACCACCAAATATAAGTTTTCTTTAGCTTTCAACATTTAGCTTGTTTTTTTTCAGTCTTCCTCCTGTAATTAAAGTACACTAGCGGTTTCAAAACAAAACTTCACATGACCTTCATGCATGTTTGTCTGCCCGACATTCGTGCTGTTTCTGGACTATTTCGTCATCGCGCTTGTACTTGCGAGATTGGCGTGTGATGGCGATGCCTGTATTTTAGTTCATGCTCTTTTCTACCTTACAAGAGATTTGTTTTCGGGCCGCCGCGGTGGCTCAGTGGTTTACGGCACTCGGCTGCTGACCCGAAAGATGTGGGTTCAATCTCGGCCACGGCAGTCGAATTTCGATAGAGGCGAAATTCTAGAGGCCCATGTACAGTGCAGTGTAAGTGCACGTTCACCTGGTTCATCTTGAGGTTCATATGCATGAACCTGAAGCCCCGACGGTTACCACCAGCTTTCGAGATCGAGTGTAAAGGGCAGTTGTCCAAAGGGTACAATGGGGCAGTCCCTTGATGAGTACCTGTCTCGACTTCCTTGCTTTCGCACCCAACACAAAAGGGGAAAGAGCGAATATTTATTGAGGGTAAGCTAGACACCAGTGCTGGTAAGGGCATATACAGCCATGGCGCCCTAGAGTCTGTGAGAATTTCGGATTCGCTGGACAGTTTCTTGGCTGCTCTATTATGCCCTTTACGTAACTTCCCTATTGTTACTGGTTCGAGTTAGTTCGGGGCGTAGGTGCCCCGCATGCAAGGAACCTCCCAACACAGGGTGGAGACTACAGGTTTATTGCAGTAGAAGGGGAAGAGAGAGAGAGGGAGAGTGTAAAAGAAAGCACTTCCGCTGCTGTGGGAGTGCAGATGGTCACGGTATGGTGCCTAGTCAGAGGGAATGCGTCAGTCGGCGGGGCTGTAGGGATCAGGTGTTGTCGGGGGAGACGCCTGCTAGCTTTTGTGGAAGCGACCGGCCCGTGCTAGTTTCTTGGAGGCGGCTGGCTTGTATGCGCAGAGGAGACAAGGGCTGCTGGAGCAGCCTTGCGTCGCTTGGTCGACGAACACGGCACCTGTTGTACAGATAAAGGGGCATTTCCTATTTCTTTTTGAACTAGAATGTGAGAATGCCGCCATTGAACTAGGATTTTCGGGTGGAATCAGTACAGGGCTCTCGGTATTCTGCAAGGTGTCAACTCTTCAATGAAAAGATGGAAATTCTAACAAAGGCCAGCAAAGCTTTGGCTATCCTTCAATGATTATGGTGATAGTGAATTTTTATGGTGCAAGGGCATCTGCGGCCAAAGAGTGCCATGACACAATGTATTTCGTTTGTTCAAGGTGGGGTCAATGACCCATTTCCCAAGCATTGCACCCTGAATAAGCCAAGCACCAGGCCAGGGGAAGCTTGCACCCATTGTATCACCGGTGGGTACCCAGCGGCACTGGGGATCGAACCCCACACCTCCCGCATGCGAGGCGGATGCTCAACCACTGGGCCACTGCTGCGGTCACCTTCAATGATTAAGGAATGAAAAGTCAATGGCGGCACTGATTTTCCGGCGTTAAAGGGGCTCTGAAACACCTTCTGAGGAGAGTACATAAACTCGCTTAACATGCATTACATTTTCTCACCATCACCTGAGCCAAATAATACCCTTGTACACACAACAGAGAACCCACAATCGCGCAGGGAAGTTGGCGAGTCCTTTTTGGTGATTGTTCATGCTCGCACCCTCCTTCATTGCACCGGCCGGCGCTGCGTAATTCTATTCAGAGATGGCTGTCAGCTAGGATTCTTTCATGCGTTATGCAGCTATCATGTGGCCGTGGCCAGTCAGTAGCGTTACTCTGGCGGGCCGGGAAGCTCCACCTCTGCCAAAGGGGGCAACCCCCCACTTCCCTCCCCCTTACATGGCACGGCAGCCTCCCTTCAAGAGCAAAGGACAGCCCTTGGATCTGGTCTGTAGTAGCGGAGCTGGCCAAGAGTCTCCCCGCATGACTCTACCGTGGTTGGGGACGGAGGGTTGGGAAGGTAGGGCATGTCTCCCGGTTTCGCGCAGAGCTTAGAGAACGAGAGGAACTGGTCATGGTAAATTATTGAAGAAGAATAGGGTAGGGAGCAGCATGGATCTGGAGTTGGTGCCAGTGGGAGGCCTGGGTTAGGGAGGCAGCCGGCGGTGCGTAAACGCGCCGCGTATCTCGATAGTGGGTAAGGATATCTCTGAAGGCAAGCAGACGCTCCTGAGATAGCAGAGGGGGATCCAAATCCGGCCCGGAAAGTGAGACCTCGGACGAGGGAGTAGACCTCCTCGTTGCCCGGAAGGCCTGCGTGTACGGAAGTCCGGATAAGGGTTATGGGGCAGGTGGGGTGCCAGAAGCATAGAAGCCGAGCCATGGTGTGGGATACCAGGCCTTTGCCGAAATTGGATAGGGCGGATTTTGAGACTGAGAGAATTTTGGTGGCAGAGTTGGAGATGAGATCGAGCGCAATGGCCGCCTCATCTGCAATTTCGGACGAGTCTTTGGTGATGGAGCCTGACGCGGGTAATCAAGCCCGATTGTGAGCGACGGCGAGGACCATAAGGGGGCCTGACGACACGGTACCCGACAGGCGAGTCGGCTGTGCTGTTAGGGTGGCTTCTGCCCGCTCCTCAAACGTGTTGTGAGTGCCGAGGTTGATGAGCCGGGCAGTTGAGGTGCTGGGGGGGTAGGCGGAGGGTGACCTTCGTGCAGCTCCTGAGGAGCGCGTTGATGCTGTCCCGCTCCTTCTGCTTTAGGGTGAAGTAGGGGAATGAGTATGTCATGTGGCTCGTGATGTAGGCTTGAGTGAGGCGGAGAGTGTTCCGCTCTCGCAGACCCGCGCAACAAACCTAAAGCAGAAGGAACGGTACTGCATCAACACGCTCTTCAGGAGCTGCACGAAGGTCGCCCTCCTCCAGCACCTCTACTGGCTGGATGGGCAGGCGTAGTCTCCCAGGAACCCGCCAACCCCCTTTATGAAGAGCTGTTGTGTGTCCGCGCACAGCTCGCCTCCATCCAAACTACCACCCTCGCCTCTGGCCCCAGCTGCATGCCCACCAGCAGGCCCCTACCCCGGCCGCTCCTACCCCCACTCTCCCACTGCCAGCTCTCCGTATTCGCGAACCGCCGGCCAAGAAGCGAGCCGCAACTCCCACTACCTCCCTGACCATACCAGTCCCGGCCAAGGGAGCCCCAACCCTACGTCCCAGAGTCAAACGTTTAACTTTTTTGTCGTGGAGGAATTCTGAGCGCCGGTCCTGAATGTGGGCGGGGCTTCACTGCAGACAAGTTGTATCGGACTGTAGACCACTTAATTTTTTGTCATGTAAACTAAACAAGAAGCTAATCACGAGACGAAATTCTAAAATTTTGGTCACTTGAGCATGTTGATTGGCACCGGGCAGAGAGTCTCCCTGCAGTCCTCACAAATCAATTTTCCTTTTGCATATTTCTCGCATTGTGTATTTACATTGTGTACTTTGTGCAACTTATTTGTTAGGTATATTTTAATATTTTCAGGATGCAATAACTTCCTAGGGCCCAATGAGTCCAATTAGTTGATCCAGTTGGTCGGGTGGCTAAAAACACAACTGGAACAATCTGAATGTCCAATTCAGATTTCCAATGCTTTTTTTTTTCTACTGGGGTACGGAATGTCATAAGCAGGCAGAAGGGGATATGAAAGAAATTAGGACAGAATAGTGGGAATGGAGACCGCCGAAGTAGTGGCTAAAGGTGTTGTCACATGTCGCCTCTGCCCAAAGGAGAATTCACACGACGGACTATTGACCCCTGGACCAGGCGCCATGCGACATCCCACTTCTGCTCCATGAGTTTCATGTATGGTCAGCGATTTTGGGGAACGTAGCAAGGCGAAAGATTGTGTGCAATGTGCTTATTGCCACCTGCAAAGGCCGGAAGTGTGGCCATAAGTGGATTAGATTTGTCATCAGCTTTTCTCCGAATGTGGGCCTGGCACAGCCCTCGCAGAGCGGAAGTGGGACACCACGCGTCACCTGGTCCGTGTGAATCCACCTTAACCAAAGGGTGGTCAGCCACGGGTTAGCCACCGTGCGCATCCAACTCTGGAGTGACACACGCATCACTAGCGGCGGCGCGCGCATCCCGAGTGAGAAGGCAGCGCGCGTTCAGTGAGATGGCGATGCTTAATCGCCGGAGTGGCAGTGAGCAAAGCAAAATTTTGCGCTATGCCAGTGAGGTCTTTGCAGGCACCAATGAACTTTGTAAAGAGAACAAGAAATGCTGTTTCCTGCAACAGCACTTACCGGAATTCACCCGGGACCAAGTTTTACGCGCAGCTTCCCGACTGAGAATGGAAACAAACGTCTTTTTTATTGTAGACTGCGCCAACCTTTTACTTCCACTGTGAATCCGTATCGCACAGCTGACCCTGTGAAATATCTCCCGAAGATAACAGATCTTGCTCTGTCTTCTAAATTTTGAGGGCGATAGGAAAGTACCTTGTGCGCATGAAAAAATAATAGACATTGTCTACTGCACTCGGTAATGAATAATATACAAGCACATCTACTGAGCCCTACTGAGAATATGAGCCCCTTGCCGTGTGGCTGCTGAAAAGCAAATACTTTCTCCTGCGTTTTTTTTTCTAAACAGCGCATACTTTCGTGAATGTACTTTCCATTTTCGGCTTTCAGATAAAAGCGAAAGGGGGGCGCAAGATTTTGTAGTTGTCGCGCGACATATGCTACTGGCCATTATGCCACGTCGTACCACAGTATTCTTTGATTGTCTAAGTTTAAGACTGCCTACCTTAGTTCCCGTTATGCGCGGAAACCTTTCTTCTTTCCAATGATCTTTGTTCTTCCGGGTGGTTACAGGGAGCTCAGCCAGGTTCTCAGGAGCTACTATGACTTGTCTTTCATATATGTCTGCTTCTGCATCTGAGAGACCGAGACATATTCACCATATATATTTTCATGCTTCGAGTACTACTTCCTCCAATAAACTCTAAGCACACAAACCTTGTGGGACAATGCCGGTTTTTCAATATCAAAGTTGCACCGTTCGGCACTGTCTCATAACTGGGGCATTCGGGCCACGATCGCTTGTCTCATTCAAACAGTTCAGTCGCGCCTTCTTCATTGTTTTCGCTAGTAGGAAGGTCCTTGCACTCTCCCAATTCTTCACCTCACAAGAGGTCATTCAGGCCGCATTTAATGCCTCTAAAATAGTTGAGCACATATTCCACCTTTGCTGGCTTTGTAGTCCCCAAAAAGAACAATCATAAAACATATAGCGCCCGCAAAAATATCTTGGAACCATCAGTGTTTGTCTTAGCACGCAATGTAGGATACCATAAAACAAATTAAACTCATACTCATGAAATGTAAAATTAGCACTGTTCGCGAGAAAAGGATTTCACAAGGGTTTTTAGTACCTTCTACAGTTTGTCTGATTTGGCACCTTTAAAATTTTGGGTACACACTCTGCAGCTCGGCATTCCCCATACTTGATGGCGTCTAGTTTTCGACAGTGTGCCGCTCTGCTCCAAGAAGCTGCCATAGCAGCGGTATGTTTCCATTTCCTGCAAAACCTGCCTTGCAGCTGCAAGTTGCTTCTATCAGGTGCCTGCTCGGTGACAGCTGTGTAAGAAAGAGGAGCCGTTAAAACTTGCATAATCAAACAAACGAATATTAGATCCTTCGTGAGGTGTTGGCCCGGTGCACTGCGCTGTCTATGCGATGCACCGGGCCAGCACTTCACACCTGTCTTCCGTCAGAATTTCTTTTACATCGTGAACATGACAGGATTCAAAAAGCTTGATGCCTTTAGCCAAGTTCCCTCCTCGAAAAAAAAAAAACTTGTCAGCCCAAAGGCAGCTTGGGAGTGGCACGCACGTGTTGTCATATAGTCATGGAGAATTGTCTGCTACGGCGCAGAGCCATCTTACTCGGGACGCCATACTGGCCATTGGCGGCGCTGAACGCAGCGCCGCCGGTGGAAGCGCCTGGTGGTCGCACAGTGCCTTACGATCTGAGTGACGTTGCTCTTTGCATTAAAATAGAGGATGCGCTAGCTCCAAGTTACAACACCACGTCGGGCGCCATTGGCTATGAGAACTCGGCTCTCGCGACCTCTCTCCAGCAGCTGCACGGGTCAGTGCAAGTGCAAACGTGGGGCATAGCATCACTTCAGCTAATGGCAAAGGGCGGGAATTTCAAAAACCGTATAATATCGGTTGGGGAATTGCTATAGTATACTACCCCTATTTTCTCACCGGAGGTGAAACTACATAGCAGACGATGAGAAAACTGTTTATTTGTACACACACACACACACACCCAAAAATAACCGCGCACACATATGAACCATCGTGGAGCATTTCGCCATGAATTTTTATGAACCCCAGTCTCCTTCACTCCCGAAAATGTCAATGGTATTACTAAGAACGAGAGCTTACTTGAGAACTCTTCATACAAGAAAGTTGTCATCACTATACCTCAAGGTCATTAAAACATACAAAAAGCATTGTAAACCTTAAAAACATTCACAAAAAGTTTCGTATTGTGAATTTGAAAAGTTCTCGAAATAATAAATACACGCCAGTAATGAGCAACAGCAAAAAGCTACATGCCTCATCTTTAAAACAAAGTGACATTAAAATATCTCTGTACTTATTTGACTTGTCCTATAAATGGACTCTTACACACGCAGGAAAAACCTGCAAGCCAGCAAGTGACAAATTATAAAAACTTTACAGCCATAATAAAATAGCATGCGAGATGCTCCCGCAGATATTGGCATGATAGATAAAACAACTGTCCTCATACGTGAAAACAGCTAGCTTCTCCTCTCCATTAAATAAAAATGGCCATTGAAAAAGAACCCAATACCATACCATACATGAGCACATCAAATCCGATACGTTGCAACCACCACACACTAAGCTCTGACATCTATATGACACAATCATGCAGCACATGATGCAGATGGCACAAAATCCAATCCTGGCTGGGGCTGTTCCCTGGTGCACTGCAGAGCACAACTGCCTACAACTCAAAGCAGCCACGAGCCTAAAACTTCTTCAAGGCGCGAATATGCAGGGCAGCACGAGACTTGGAAGACGCTGCTTCTGTTTTGGCCATACTACGATACCGTCGTAGGTCAGTCTCATAGCCTTTGTGTCGCATGGGAATGTAGCCTTGAGGTGTACACAAGTCCTGCACACAGATTTTACAGAATGAATGACACTTTCATAACATGTCAAGGGCAGAGAACGCACGACAAAAGCACCACCAAGTCAAAACACACGAGAAAGAGATTATGCACCGAATGTGAGATGCAAAGCGACGTTTTTGAAAATCTGCTGCTTGCTCTTTAGTCACAGAAACTGGCCTAAAAACATTTTTTACTATGCAGGATATCACAAACTGAACAGTTACGAAGCTGGCATTTTGAATGGAAGCGTTTCACCTCACAAATTACTACAACCATTACTACCACTGTTAAATTTACTCTCACCTTATGCTACAATAAGGAGCAGAAAAAAAAAATTGTTGCAAGTTTCCCTAAAAAGAAAATGTGAGCACATAATATCAAGTCACACTCCCATGTCTGTGGCTAAGAAGCTGCATAACTAACCAGGGTGTTGAACTGCCATTTTTTCGGGTTCGGTTCAGACTCAGATTCACACTTTTCAGGTTCAGTCAGCTCCAGAGCGGCATTTCGTTCCGGTCTGAACCGGTTAAAAGGAGTTTGGGACCGAAAATATGTTTGAATGAGGATATATTTTCTAGAAGTACAGCAACGGCTTAGAGGTAGAGCATCTGCCTCGCACGCAAGAGGACTGAGGTTCAAATCCTGGTGCTGCCAATTATCAATCTGATACAAAAAAAAAAAAAGAAAGATGGCCGATTTGCATAGTTAGACCAAATACGAATTAGGTGCTAGCAGTTCAGTTTTCACTGCATGGATGGCATTTGTTCGGATGGCTATAATGGGTTAATGTCCATATATGCGGAACTGGCCATTCTCTACATTCACAGGTCCCTGCAAGTCTTCCTAGCACTCCTCGCAGAGTGAAGCAGCGTTCATGCGATGCGCCACTGCCCTTCTGTGGCAGGTGCTGCCATCAGGGGGACTTGGCATGCTTGGATTGGGTTGCGATCCAGGTTTCTCTTTGCGAGCAGCCTCTCACGATTAATTGAGCTGCCGCCAGACATGGTGGGCAGGCTGCTAACCTGCCATAAAACCGGCTTTAGACAAACAGACAAAAATTGCTAAATGCGGGGAATGTCCACTAAAAACTCCGTGTGTCGATGGAGTTACATAACCAAGCCTGGGATGTGGCCTCACCTCGGTGGCCAGGATCGACAACGCACTCTCTCACCAAATAGGATTTGGCCACCCTGGTGTAGTGCTTGGCCACAACCTACTATATGAATACACCAATTAACCCTGGCCCTCACACCGCAGTGGCTGTGGGGCAACTTGATGAAGGCTGCGGTCAGACCTCTGGTGCAGTAGAGGATGCTAAAAATCTCTGGCTCTGGAGAGGCCGCCATTGGAAACTGAACCTGGCAACATGTAATGTAACTTGTACTGTAACATGTAGTGTGTGCGTTGACCTATATTTAAAGTCTTTTTTTTTTTTTTGAACAGCAAGGGGCGTGAGTTGCGGGGTCAACATATGCAGCAATGCACCGTATACATTCCACATTAAGATCTTTGTAGAACTTTTTTAGGACGTATTCGCAAAATCTCCGTGTGAAATGTGCATCCCTTTTGGAAGCCTTAATTCCAGGAGAAGTATGCAAATTATGTAAGTAAATACAGTGTCATGATGCGAAGTGGTGTGGACGTGACAAAAGCATGACTGTGGGTAAGATTACTGCTTGCAAGCGGAACGCGGGGAGCGTTGAAGTTCGTGATTTTTATTTTTATTTATTTTTTTTCCCCAAAAGATTATTTTTTCGAAGTTCATAGATTTTTTGGACTTCTCAATTATTCAGACCATTTTCTGCGTCGCGCAGAGTACGAACAATCAGTCGATGACTGTAGTTTGTGTTGTAGACGCCACTATCCTTTCTCATAGGTTTAAGTCCATGGCAGAAGAGGGCAGGAAGACTGGATTATTGACAGCACAAAACAAAGTGAACAAGGGTTGAGGGGGAGCCTCAGTTTGCTAGCCAACGTTTCGACAAGAGGACTTGTCTTGCCTGGCTCAGACGAAGACAAATCCTCTTGTTGAAATGTTAGCAGGCAGACTGCTGATGCTCCTCTTGTTCACTTTGGTTTGTGCTCATAGGTAGGGTGCCATCCTTGCACTGCCCAGTGCAACTCTCAATGGCTAAACCTGTGCTGTAAGACTTCTTTTTTCTGGGGGGGGGGGGGGGGGGGGGGGGCTGAACCACAGCCACAGCCCACAACCGCAGCCCACCAAAAGTGGGGCTGAACTGAGTCCCAAACAGACTCTGAACGGTTTCTCTGAACCATTCCAATTCGGACCTTGTTCCAAGATATTTGGGTTTGGTTTGGTTCCGGGCAAAAATACAGGCTCAGTTCTGGTTTTGGATTCTGGTTTTGGATTCCGGTTCGACACCCAGTAACTAATGCACCCTCCAGATCTATCTTACCTAAATGGGTATTGATGTTTCTTCGTGTACATCGCACACTATGCAAAGAGATCACCTGAAGACTAGTGAAGCAACAAATTACTCACACAACAATGCAATTATGACATTTTCACTCAACTCTGGTCTGAGCAAGTAGTACATCCCAGTCTTAGCTAGCATGACGTGAAACTTGCATCTGATGATGTTAAAGAACAAAAAAGAAAGATACAAGTTGCCAACAACTACTGCAAGAGACCGAGCACAAGAACTTGCTAGTACACATCAGACCACGCTAGGCAAAACGTTGCCTTTATGTTTGATACTGGAAAAATTTAGTAGCAAAATCTTGCTTTGCTCATGTTTGCACAGAACATGACACAACAATCAAACAATAACAACAAACAGCAGGCTAAAAACGTATACTGTAAAAAAAAAACACTTGTTCCAACTCAAGCACTCATGAACCAAACACACAACCATGAAAAGCACTGCTGATGTTCAGAGTGGAAAGAAAGCTATGTGCATGACACAAGTTGGGAGACCAAGTATACAGTCACCAACCGATTTTTCACACTTCCTATGAAGTACGAATTGAGCATTTAGCTCTCAGTAGGAGAAACGTGGCTTCAACAGTGAGCTCATTCTGGCCGCGCACCCTACCAAACCACTGGCGTGAGCCCCGCCACGCGGCACTGGTGCACTCTCTGACCATACTTCCATGGCTGGTTTTCACATTTATGCATTCTGACCACCCTACCTGAGTGATGTAAGCTTTTTGCATGCCATAAAAGTTGATAAGAAGCAATGAAAGTGAACAAAGACAGACACCAATAACGCTGCGGGCGACACTTTTCAATTGGCTTCAAACTTCCATTAGCGCTGTTTTTCGAACCACACTGAGAAGGGAGGCAAAATAAATAAATAAATAAATAAATAAAAATAAAGAAGAAGAAGAAAAGCTGATTGACACACCTTGCCCCCCCCCACCCAGAAACGTGAAGAGAAAGATGGACAGGAGGAGAGGTGGTGGCGGCAAGGGGCAGTGTTAGCCTTCCGATCCTACCAACAAAAAACATCGAGAAGCTTACTTCGTTCAGTTAGTCACCCCGGCCCTGTATATAGTGCGTACGCGAAGGGACGACTCCGTCAAAATATGAGACTGTGGCCTGACACGGCAAGGCAACAATTTCATGCAAGCTTCTGCTGCGTGTGTGCAAGTTATGGGTGGTTGTCACTGGCAGCACCCAATCTCAGCACAGGGTAAGTGAAGCAAGTTTTCGTCTGAACTTTTTAGTTTGAATTTTTAAGTGGAATAACTTTCATTTACATGCTCCGATTTCAATAATTCTTTTTGCTATGGCCCCTGGAACACATAACGAATCCACGTAGCAATGCCTCAAAACACACAACTGCGCTAATTAATCAAACTGTACAACTGGCTCATAATGCCCCTAACTTCCAAATTTTGTTAATTTACTCCTATGAGTTTAACTCCAACTCAATCGCCAGCTAGATGTGGCGTGCATGTCAATAAAATTGACCTTTTTTGGTTAGAAGCAATTTCGAAAATTGATTTCGGCATACTTTTATCAGCGTTTCTGAAGTTTAAAGGAGTATGACACTTAATATTTGGTGTGCACGTTTTCTTGTTTGTAATGATGCCTAAGGCATTATTCAGGGTTCGTACAAGCTATACAGAAAAAAATTCAAGGACTTTCAAGGCCCTTCTAGGAGGTTTTCAAGGACTTGCTACGAAGCTGTATTTCGTAGTTTCGAAACACAAAAGTATTTTCAAAAAATAAATATCTTTATTGCACTCAATGTAAAATAACATATCTGTCAAGACACACCAAGGAAAGTTCAAGAGACCTCCTGAAGCTTTGCCTCAATCTCTTTGTTCAGGTTTAACAATTGCTCAGCCTTAGCCTTTGCTGCTTTTCTCATAGAATTTGATTTGATTATGTAAGTGAGGTCATTGGCTGCTTCCGCCTTTTCAGCATAGTCGTCTGCTGATGCAGTCAGATCGCTAATAGCTGCTTCCAGTATCTTCCTTTTTTTATTGAGGCTGTCAAGCTGGTCCTCAGCACAGCGCTTTTTTGACTGCTTGACACGTTCTTGTTCCAGCCTTTTCTGGGCTTCCAAGTAAGCACTATAATGATGCCTTGCAGCTGATACCGCCTTCCTCAAATCTTTTGTGATGACAATGTTAAAGATACCACCTGCTTTTTCCACTGCATCGCACACAATTCGTTGCGAGATGTATACGAGAGGCCTTTCAAGTTCTCTACAGAGATCTGTCGGTTTATGCTAAAGCCTCTCTCAACAGTTGCCTGACCATGGCTTAGCACAAGCAAAGATTTTACAACTTTCCACAGCTCTGCATAAGAAGCATTGAACTGCAGAAGTTCACTAAAAAAGGTGTCCAGACTGGTGGCTTTCTCGAAAAGTCGCAGTTGATGTTTTTCTTGCAACAGCTCCGTGTACTCTGCAAGTACAGAGTCTCGATGCTGATCTGTCAGCCTCCCTGCCGCAATGAGTGCTTCCAACACTTTCTTGAGGCCTGCCAGGCACTCATTAGGCCTGCAGCACATTTGTCGAGGGTCAAGCGAGGAAAGGCCTCTAACCACTGGGAACCTCAAGGGGCTCTTCTCAAGGACCTTCTTCGTCACTGCGACTAGGAACTGCTTACACTCCATCTTGAACTGAAATATATCCTTTGCACTTGTATTGCTCTTCTTCAAGATTTGTTCGACTGTGTGACCAACATCCACTTTTTCCAGTGGTGTATGATTCTTTGGGTCCTCTATATCAATTTGCAGCATGCCAGTGATCCCCGTTGCTGAAGACAATGTAGAACACTTGATAAATTTTGTCATTAACTTTCTGACTATCGTCTCCAAGTCTCTTGCCAGAAGAAATAACATCGGTTTGTCAGTTTGGAATTCCATTAGGAATGGCTTCAGTGTGGCAGCAACACTAAGAGCAAAATTCAGCTTTGCCACTACTAATGTGTCCTGAATGAATTCAACAATGTTCTGAAAAGACACACACTTTGGCAGACTCACTTGCTTCTTCTTTGCGGATTCCACAAACTTCTTCACATCACTCCAGAGTTCCAGAGCTCTTTCGATGACAGCCACATTCTCAACCCATCGATGGGCAACATATTTCAGAGGAAATACTGCCTTCCCAGTGAGTGCTGAAAAATCATGCCTCCTTGCAGGGGCATCCTCAAACAGTGTACTCACACTGGACAAAAGGGTGTCGAGTCCCCACTTGCTCGCTATGACGCCTGCCTTGTAAGCATTGTGCACAGTGTGGAGGCTGCAAGTACCCAAGTCAAGACACTCCTGCAGGTGAGATTGCAGCATCTTGAAAAACTTCAGGTTCACGTTGGGTCCGTCCATTGAGATTTGAAGAATCTTCGCCAGTGGCAACGGTTCTAGTGCACTCAAAAGTTGGTCTTTAATATCCTCAGCCGTTGCGTGCCCCATGAAAACAGATGTGTAGTACTTCGTTACCACCTTTCTGGACGCGTCCCAAAATCTTATGTGCACGTCCATTTGCTTCTCTTGAAGGCATTCGTTAGCAGACTCATCAAAAAGTACGACATAGTTCTCGCACCGCTCTATATCTCGTTGCAGCGATGACAGAAAAAAAAGGTCTGAGGCCGTGGCAGGTTATGTAAGCACATTTCTTCTCGCCACATGAGAAGCCTTTAGCGATCTCGCTATCAGGAAACATGCGTTTAAACAACTCGCCTACTTCCGACGACGATCTGTAGGAGCAGTGGGATGTGACTAACTTCAGCGTCCATAAAATTTCCGCATCTGTCACCAGCTCGTTTACCTTGCACGCGATATTGACGTCAGACGACTGCGATGGAGTATCTACGGGTCGCGCGCTCGCGCTAGTGGAAAAATACTCGCGCACCGAACCTGCCGCTGCTCTCTTCATACAGGGACGGATTCAGACAGACACTTTTCCGAACCCTTACCTGTATTCCCTCATGCACCCAGGGGACTACCATCCGTCCTGCAAATTATGCCAACACCCTAAGGCGGATGTTCATCACATACTTAGGGCTTGCCCTAATACTCCAACTCCCCCTTTTCTGAGACTCGACGACCAGGAGAGATGGGAGGCCGTGCTGCACAGCTCACAGCCGGAGGTTCAGCTCCGGATGGTGACCTGGGCCACAGAGGTCGCCAGGGCCCATGGGCTCCTGGCCACCTAGCGCGACCGCGAGGGCCCACCTGTTCCTGCAACCCCCTTATCCTTATCCCCACCCTCACTGGCTTCCTTTCAAGGGTTGCTTAATAAAAGTTTTTCCTCCTCCTCCTCCTCTTCATACAGGCGCTGTGCTTTGCACTCTTCATGTGGCTTTTCAGTGCAGACTCGCCCATAGTAACCAGGTCGAAGCACTTCCCGCAAGGCTTGCATTTTGCTCGATGTGGATTCGTAGCATCTGGTGCCACCCAATCCTTGTAGGCGCTGTTACTGAGCCACGCGCTCTGAAATTTGCACTTTCCGGGCATTTCTGCGGATCGCGGGATTGCTGCAGTCACACGCAGAGAACTGTCTGAACGCACGGCTGCACAGAGTAAACATCAGCGTACGCACGTGCAACGCAAAACTATAGTGAACTAGAATACTCTCTAGTGGCGCGAGCGGCGAGGCGCAGGCAAGCCTTTTTCCAACAGACGCCACCAGATGGCGCCACCGCAACTTTTCCTAGGCACGGGAATTCGCGTAGTGTTGAAAAGTTCGTCTGTTATCTTGCGTTTTTCAGCTCATTTACTAATTATAATCGCTCATTTATTTTTTCTTGCTGTTCTCCACCTGTTAGTTACAATGACTAGCCTTCTTAAGGATTAAAACGCGTGTCCGAAAACCACGTAATTAAGCGAGGATACAACGTTCCTACTGTCGCGTCGTTGACTAAACTCCAACTTCCAGAGTGATTTTCTGGCGCGAAACGCCATCGCAGAATGCCAAGCGGTCAGCATCACATGCGGAGCAGATTATTTGCGCGACCATTACTGTGGTTTGAAGATCAAAACCCGAAAGCAATGCCATTTAGAGTGTGTACCCACCGTCATTTATTCCTCACCCCCTTTAAACCATTTAAGCTAAATTTGATGCTGCATTTTGAGCTCATATATGGTTTAGAGAAGTCAAGGCGCTTGTAGATATGATCTATTTACCGCTATGATGTGAGTTTTGGTGGTATTGTTGATTTAGTAATAATTATTAAATTGATGTATGTACACATGAACACCATATGAAGCTTTTATTTGCAACTGACTTCAGTGCAGAAATGATAACAAAAAAATCTTGTTTGCGAAAATCCACAACTTCCCTGCCATTGACTTGTTCAGCACCTATTCAATTTAAGGTGCTTTGACGCGCGGCATGTGAGGTAGCGAAAAACGGGACAAGGTACCGAGAAAGACGCACACAACACAGGCGCTAAGTCAACGCGCCGCTTTGACACGGTATGTGAGTTAGCGCAAAACGGGACAAGGACGCACACAACATAGACGCCTGCTGTCGCTGGCTCCGTTAATGCTCTTCGTGAAGAAATGCAGACGAGTTGTGAGGTAAAATGCAGTTATTTCTGCAGCTATGGTTTGAGCGTGCTCAGGGCATCCAAGCAACGAACTTTCGCGCGACGTAACCAGCAATTTAAAAGGTTAGCCTGCTGTCGCTTGATGCCACAACAACGGAAGAATGGTCAGGAACAGCTTTTGTGAGCAGTGCGTCGGCTGCGTTCAAGTTTCCGGCATCGAGAAATATGTCAATCAGTTTCTCCCTCCCAGAGCAAGTGTCTTGCTCACCAGCATCTGCATTCAAGAGTGAACTTAGAACAGCGGGCTCGCAGTTTCCTCTTGACACAGAGTGCGCAAGGTTGCTGAAGCTGACACAGTTCACTGTAGCAATGAATTGCTGAAGTGTAGGATGAGTACTGCATCCTGATGACTGCCTGACAATGCCAAAAAGATGATACACGGGGTCATGGCTCACCCTGCTTGTCATTACTTGACTACTTCAACAGCGATAAGGTACTGCTTAGTGTTACACGCAGTGCAGTTACTGCGGACTGACTTAGAAAGCCTCGCTGCCCATTTGTGTGGCGTTCCCACTCTGACAGAAACGACAGAAAAGAATTCAACTTCTCGGCTGATGCAGAGGAGGCAATGCTTCAGCTGGAAAGCGTGATGTCATGACTTGAATAACACCACGAATGAATGGTCCTGCAAGAGCAATCTTACAATGAGATGCATGTACAGCTAAGAACCATTCAAAGTGTTACGTCAATACCAGATTTAGCTAAACAACAAATTGGCAGTGGTTTAATCATGATTCAACCGAGATAGATGAGCGATAGCTCGGTTTTGCGTAGTTTTCATTTGTTTTTGGATTCTACTCGTTGAGACCTTTTAAACGATATGAGTTGCTGCTGTATCGCGAATTTGTTTTAGTCATAATTATCTAACGGAACTTAATTAGGACCTGCAATTAGCGCACTTCAATCGTACTCGAAATAAGCTATCCATCGATATATGTCTTGAAACTGCAGCATGAAGTTCAATATGGAATCACAAGTAACTTTTTATTGGCAGCTAATTAAGACTTAAATTTACCCAATGCAATGATACTCAACCGAAGCTATCCGACATATATTGGTGCGGCAAACAACGATGCTTTTGGCGCCCGGATAGCCGGTGCGGCAACCTGGCGCAAAACAGTGGGAATCAGTTCTTCTTATCGCCATAGCTTCGTCAAATTCCCTGTCATTGGTGCAACAAAGTTCCTGCTCACTGCTATCACTACTTAGCAGCAAGATACGAACGCTGAAGTGAAATTATCTGCGTAACAGCGCGCGCGCAAAGCGAGCTAAACCACACACCGCATTGCCATGTCCTGCCAACGCGCGCGCCGGAGGCTAGGAAAAGGCGCAGCAGCGCCCCTGCCGGCCGTCAGTGTCAATTCGCTTCACCCGAGCTGGCCCCAGCAGCCAC
The DNA here is from genome assembly GCF_055824585.1 of Amblyomma mixtum. Lineage (NCBI taxonomy): Eukaryota > Metazoa > Arthropoda > Arachnida > Ixodida > Ixodidae > Amblyomma > Amblyomma mixtum. The sequence goes on from NC_143014.1 coordinate 26,225,748, forward strand.
CGGTCGCGCCACTAGAAAGTATTCTAGTTCACTATACGCAAAACCACGAGACGCCGAACCAACGGCCGGTGATGTCGATGGCGATACGGCCGTTCACTTTTGAACGGGCGATCACGCCACCTCAATGTGGCCAGCTGTCTAACGGGCTCCACCAAACTTGTTAAAATTTCAAGAAATTTCGTGTAACGGTCAGTAGAAAACTATGCGCTGAGAAAATAATCATTTTCCCACTTTATGCACGGGTTTCGCACCGATTTTTCTTTGTGTATATCGCGATTTCCATCTCGCACAGGAAATTTCAAGGACTTTCAAGGGTTAAAAAAAAATTAAGCACTTTCAAGGGCCTTGAAAACGCAATTTTCAAATTCAAGGGTTTTCAAGGGTTTCAAGGACCTGTGCGCACCCTGAAATTTATTATACATGGATTACCATCTGGTATGGTTTGGTTTATGGGGTTTAACGTCCCAAAGCGACTAAGGCTATGAGAGACGCCGTAGTGGAGGGCTCCGGAAATTTCGACCACCTGGGGTTCTTTAAAGGGTCCCTGAAAGGGGTGTCTGAGGTTGGCAAACAAATACTTGCATTATGTAGAGCGTAGGCCACTGAACGTTCATGCCGCGTACAATACATCAAAGGCGAGTAGATAATTTACAATACATTTTCAAAAACTACCTCTCCCGAGCCTCGCGGCGACCAGCGGCGGTGAACTTCCGCCCGAATCCGTACTCATTACGTCAGTTTGTACTCTTTACGTCACAAGTGCTGGGCTATGATTGGTTCGGGGTGCCAACGTGAAATCACGCATTTAACAAACTAGAAGCTCTAGATACTTCACACTCTTACTCTTTTCGGAAACATTTCGCATTTCAGCAAGCGGAGTTGTCGTTTATATGCATGTTTACGCAGTTATTGTGTGTTCGGTGTCAGAAATTAGTACTGCACTTCCGGTTTACAATGTTTTCGTCTGCTCGTGCAGCTTGTGTCACTCCGCCGGTGCCGCCGTCGAACCGAATCGAGAATCGAGGTGCGATTTGGAGTCGCCGCACTACTGATTTCTGTCGCGACCTCCGTCGCATGCGCAATCAAAATGGACCGGCCGTGCTGTGTCGTTGGTTGCAAAGCCAGGGTTCGGCAAGATGTTGCCCTTCGGCACTGTCTGCCGAAAGATGGAAGTGAGCGAGTCGTCGTCGTCGTCAGGATTCAGCGCTCGATTTCTGAACGGCGTGTCCTTAAAAGCTTGGCCGACGCGCTGCACCGATCGTCGCTTGCGAACTGCCGCCCCACTACAAGCAGGGAGACACGGAGCGGTGAACATCGCTGCGCCGCCCTACCCAAGCTCCGCTCACAACCGGTGTCGCACTTCGCCGCCGTGCAGCAATGCCTGAGCGCTGCTTGAGATGGTGTACAAATATCACAAGGCAAGATCGCCTTGTTATCAGAAATACTTCTCGAGCAGCGACAAAGCACGCCTGCTTATGTTGCGAGCTTTCGGCAACGGCACCGCTCGCGGGCGCTCAGGGCGACAAGCTCTGCTGCTGCCTGGCTGCCGTGGTCGTCGCTAGGCCTATTGCCTCTTTGGCATCGAAGCTGCAGCGGCCGGCGCTTCGGAAGTCGCCTGAGCTATAATACAAGGCTTACTCTACACATCGCTTTGCAGTCAACAGCATCATCTCACAATAAAATAATAGTATGGTCACTTTCCGCGACTCCTTCTGCAGCGAAGCGAGCGGGCGCCAGGCGAGTCGGACCCCACGTCGCGCCAGCGGCAGCTGCGAGACGGTTGTGGCAAGAAATTTGCTCGTATCACAGTCGTTACCTTTACCAGCAGCTAAGTATTGGTCAGCTATCCTCAAAAATGACACATTTTTCACATTTCTTATCCCAGGGTTTATTATTTACGTCAAGAACACACTTTAGCTCGTTTTTATGTCGCCGGCAGACGGGATCCAGGCTGGCCGGTGGCCGGCATGCTCGGCGTACATCACGTTCACACAAGAAAATGCAAAACAGCCATGATACCAGCGAGGATGCTTCCTAGATTCGAGCAACGAAAATATGTCTGTGCAAAAGTGGATCTTTCGGCAACGACACCGCCTGCGGCAACGCCGCGCGACGAACTGCGCGCTGGTCCCAGGCTGCCCTAGTCGTCGCTAGGCCTATCTGGTTTCGCATTGAAACCGCAGCTGACGGCGCTTCGGAAGTTGCCTGCGCTATAATAAAAGGCCTACTATTCACATCGCTTTACTGCGAACTCGTCCCATAATAAAAGATATGTTCGATTTCCACGATGCCTTCAGCAACGGAGCTAGCAGACGGTAGGTGAACCGCACCAAGTAGCAGCAGCACCAAATCGGCTGTTGGATGAAATTTGCTTGTATCGCAGTCATCACTTTTACCAGCAACTCGGTATTGGCCAACGATCGTCAGAAATTATGCATTTTTGACATGCATCTATCCAAGGGCTTGCTATGGACGAGAACAAACAATACTAGCGCGTTTTTCAGTCGCCGGTGGCCGGCATCAAGGCTGGCAGGCCGGTCCGGCGTGGCTCGGCCCCGAGCGCCCTGAGCAGCGCGCTGTACGGCATCATGACGCTGCCGCTCTCCGCACTCGTATTGGCTCCCGCTTCCCGTCGTTGCGTTTTCCGCGCGCGGCTTGTCGTAGACATCCAGCAGGTTGGACGCAGGCGACGAGCTGCGATCGGTTGTTACGACGTCGTTCACAACGGCGCGCCGCAGCGAATCGCACACACTTTTCGCACATGTGTCCCCGCCTTAAGGCTGAAATCCCATTTCGGCACTCATCCGCAAAAGTCGTTCCTTCAGCTCGGGGTCTATAGTACGAGAGAAGCCGCAGCGACGGTTGCGAGACACAGGTGAACATAGCAGACAGCGGGAAAGCGAGCGAGCGATCGAGCGAAAGAGCGCGTCAACCGGAAGTAAACAAACCGATCTCGTCGATGACGTATTTGTGGGCGGAGCATGGTCCCGGCCTGTAATCTTTATTTTTTTATGGTTCGCTCCGGTGTACGAGTTGAGAGGGAAAAGGCTGGTGGTCATTTTTAATAGCCATTATCTCTGGTTCCGCACAAGGTAGAACAAAAATTTTTGCGGTAGGATGATGGATCGTTCAATGTCTATCAATACTTCGACTTCTCTTTGCCTACATGGACACCGTTTCAGGGACCCTTTAACGTGCACTGACATCGCACAGTACACGGGCCTCGAATTTCTCCTCCAAAGAAATTCAGCCGCCGCGGCCGGGATCGAACCCGCGTCTTTCGGGCCAGCAGCCGAGCACCATAGCCACTGAGCCACCGCGGCGGCGATTACCATCTGGTATTCTCCTACGAACTCTAAATAATTCATAACTGAATTTCTTTCTCGTACTGTTTCGGTTTCAGTTTCAACAGCTGAATGTGAACTGTGACATCAAGGTGTGGTTATAGGTCGCGTGAGGCATGGAAAAACTGCAATATAATCGCTGCTTCTACATGCTTTGTTATTCCGGCTCTTGAGAAAGGCTGGCTTCAGCACTGCAGAGAATTAAAACAATGAAGTGGCAATTATATTGACGTTTTTCTATGCCTCATGTGATATAAAACCACACTCTGTCATCACAGCCATCGTTTGGCTACTGAAACCGAAACAGTATGACAGCAAAATTATTCAGTGGTCATAGGCGAATACCACATGGTTATTCAAGCATAGTAGTGTCTTCCACATCATTGTAGAGAAGAAAACGTGCCGCCAAAATTAGGTGTCTATACTCCTTTAAACTGAAACATGCAACCCCCAGTTTTAGCACCTTCGATAAATGACACTGGTGTGCATTGCTGTGCAATTTCATCCTTCATAAATTGCACCTCTGCACACAGGGATCCATTACCATGGGCCCTGGTTTTTGGGCAACTCCGATGCAGGCTTACTGAAGGTGCCATTAGAGTATGCAATCACGTGTGGCTTGTGTATAACAAAAGGCATTCTGCCAGTCATGAGAATGCCAGTTGTTGACAGTGTTGAGATAGAAAAATTCGGAGAGGTGCTATGCATTGTGCCATGCGTATACACTCCAGTTGAAAAGCACTGCCATTTGCTTCAGCTCGCTGTCTCCGTGAAATCGTACATTGTCCACGCGCTTCGTTGCTGCCTCTTCACGCATTTCAGAAAAAGGGACTTAGCACTGATGAGTTCCATGAAATGTGCCTCCTACTGATGTTTGCACAGCAGATGACATCAGAGAACAGTACGAACTCACACCCATGTATGTATGCGCATTGTGCCTACCAGCAAAGATTAAATTCCACTTTATTCGAACTAGTGTTCATCCCCCTTTAATACCCCTGCTACACGGGCGTTTCGAATGCCTTCCAACCGAACGTCATTCGACTCGAATGCCAAACGTGCGCTGCTACACGACGTTTTTGGACGGCATTCGGTTGGAATGACTTTCCAGTCGAAGGAGCTCCGCGGAGACATTCCAGATTTTGGAATGCCTTCGAAACGCGAACACAGCCCGAACCAACCAATAGCCGTCGCCGCCGCCGTCTCTTCGCCCCGCCCACCGCCGCGCGACTGCTTTCGGCTCTGTGGCTGTGTTCATTTCGATACCCGCTACTCGCTTTTTTCTGCTGTTTGTTTAGCAAATAGTTCGTGTTCCGTCTAGGTGAGTGCTTGCAGATAATAGTACACCAATGAACATTTACCGCGTGAGCATGAAATTTCCCCAGGAGTGCGCCGATGAGGACGACTGCAGTCATACTGCTGTTTACATTGGTTTACATCGCTTCGTATGAACAGCTTGTGCTCGTTTGCAAGACACAAAACGAAATATGCGCTTTAGTTCTATTAAATAATATCTTCTCTTCTGTACCGGTTGTACGCGTGCTTGTTTACGCAGTGCGACAATCTGTGGGAAGCGCCGACACGATCGCTCGCCTGAGAAACACTTGACAGCCGGGTTGTTGACATCGGATGATCGGCGCTTCTCGCTAATTTTCCCGGCTTCCTCCAACATGCCCAGTACTTTATTTTAAGCTACTTTATCCAGAAGTATGTTTGGTGACCGTTCGCGTTAACTGAAATGGCCTAACTTGTTAGTTACAAGCTAACGACGGCGACGACTGCTGCTGGCCGTAAAGCACTGCTCGGCAGCTCGTGTCACACCGCCGCTTCCCGTTCATCGTATGCGCGTCCTGCGATGTAAGCAATAGTTGATTTCATGTCCCTGTTGTCAAAACTACACTCGTTGACCATTTGCATTCGCTAAAACTTGTGAATTCATTCTTCACAACCACCGCAATCACCGATCCAACCCTGCGGATTCGCTAGGCCTAGTCGTCGCTGAAGGGAACGGAGTCGTCGTCGACTGAAATTAATTTGGCAAGTGGTTATCGCTATCGAGTGTCCAAGTGTGCACATGTGAAATATAGCCGTTCGTTTCGCTTATTTCCAATACGGATAATGTATAAGCGCGCATGTATTCGCACTGTCCCCTCATCAGCGTGTTTTCGCTCAGCCGCCGAACTCCCGAGGGCATATGAAGGCTGACCGTCCGCCGATCGGATTCGTCGGTGTCGTTTAGCCAAAAAACTTGTCCCACTACAATATTAAAGTGAACTGGATAGTTCACTATAATCACATGATGCTGTTCACCGTGATAGTGCCGTTGTCGGACTAGTGTGACCGTCGTCGTCGTTGTACACTGAAAACGAGCCGAGAATTTCGAATGCGTTTGGAAAGTGCCGTGTAGCACCGCGGGAGTCCGTCGAGTTCGAATGCCATTCCAAGTCTCGAATGCCATTCGACTCAGATGTCATTCGAAAGTACCCGTGTAGCACAGGTATAAGCCTATATTAATGAGGTTCCACTGTACACATTATGTGGCAGCTTGACTACAGGAGGCAGTGCTGTGGTGAGTACGAATGAGGTCTGAAAAATCGAGAAATCAGTGGTGACGTGTCTGCAATTTCAGTTGCTCTTATACATTCGATCCACTGGCATGGGGCAGTACCGCGAAAAAGTTCAAATAATCAAGCATGCCTGAAAAATCAAGGGGCCCGAATGTTTGGTTCAAGGAGAACCGCTTGTGGCAGTAAGAATTTTTCAATGAGGAGTATACGGGCACTTCAGCAACAGTGGCAGTAATTCTAGTCATAGACCACTAAAACACCCAAGCATCTGCGCTTTGTGTCTGCCTCTTTTCAGCAGGGACGCGCAAAGAATATTCAAATAAAGCGCATGCTCGGCAGGATGACAAAACCTCTCACACAACAGTCATTCAGCACAAGTACTTTGGTATAGCCCACCGGAAATTCTTCATAGAATGCCTTGTAGCCACCTTCAAGAACATAAATCTCGGGATGATTCAAATCAGGATACTTGTTAATCTGCCGGTCCTTTTCACGTAGCAGGCGTGAGCTGCATTGCAAGAAAACAAATTTAACCACTTTCAACCACTACTGTTTGTTGTAAGAATCATAAACAGTCAAACTCGGATATATCAAACTCGTGAAAAAAACACCTAACAGTTTGTTATAATATCTTATTTGATACAAAAATAGCAGTAAATTTAACATAAAAACACACTGAGCTGGAAAAAAATGCATTTCTGTGATAGCCAGTTACTGCGCGCAGATTATCTAGTGAAATAGTCACGAATTTTTATGTTTCTTCATCTTCATTGCCTCAAAGGGAACAAATTTTCAGTGTAATCGATGAACTCCGAACAGATGAGACATCAGCCTTCTAACAACGTGCAAAAGCGACGAACCATGTCGAGTGCACAGAGCACGTCGAAGCACATAGGTACAGCTTCTCTCAAGTCCTCGTCACAATTTGCGGCTCAAGATTTTTTTCACCTCGTTCAACTCGCTTGACAATTTACAGTTTCATGGAAAAGGGGAGTTCTGCCATTCCGTGGCTGTCAAGCGCACACAGAGACAATGAAAACTATGCGAAACGGCTGATGGCAGCACAACGCTCGGTACGTATGAACTGCATGACACTCCAGGGCACAACACGCTACAAATGCATACTCTGATTAGCTGACCTATGACCTATGTCATGGAGAATCCATGTCATCATTGGGCTACACGTGCTACATAGCACCACAGCACCGATAGGACTCGCAGGTCCATGTGGATACGCTAACCCCTGGAGATCTGTTGAGGGAAAGCCAGTTTCTTGAGGTGTTGCCCAAAGGTCGATCTACCAGATGTGACGGGTAAATTATTGTGCCATGTACAAATGCACAAAGCTGGAGGCACCACACGAAAACTAGCACAGAGTGCTGCCCACTGCAACAATGTCCTGCACCAAGCCAGTTGAACATTTTAAATCGCCATTGTGATGTTGAATGCTTTCACAGTGTACAAATGAAAGCAGGCAGATATAACAGCACAGATGTAAAAGTGCTGTGCACGATGCAGTGATTGTAAGAGAAAATATATACCCAACTTGGTGAGCAGTTTTTTGGTGTAAGCTATTGGTTGTTTTTAAAACAAAAGAAGAAAAAAGCTTTTTTTTTTGTCCCGCACCAAAACATGCATGAATGATAAATTATTTCTGCTGGAAAGAATAACCAGAAAAAGCCGGAATTATCAATTTTTTGTTGAATAACCCATTTCTACAAGAATTTAAACCAAAGAAATAGTGCCTGGTTTTTACCCCCTAAGAAAAAAAAAAAAATCTGAAAAACAAGAAGCCCTAAGTAAATGGTATCCTCAACTAACTGATCTGTGAGCATGACATTCACACGCATGGTTTCAGAACTTCACTTGCTGCAGTTCTCCAGCTCACTGCAAGTGAAAAGAATGCTGCTCGTGTACTTGCCATTACACAATGGAGCTACACATACATGACTGGAAAAGATCATGTTGATGGTTGACATGCTATTCATATAACACAAAAAACTTTCAGCAAGATCTCCGATGGAAATTTTGTAATGCATGGGAGAAACATAAAAAGAATCTCAAATTGCAGCTTTTATCAGGTGAAATGCATTCAGACGTTGTTCAACAAAGGCTTCTTTTTTTACTCAAAGCACATGCACGTAATGAAAAAAAGGCTGTTCTTGCACTCACAGCTTTGGACCACGTTCGGAGGAAAATTCACAATGGAAGACCAAAACGCGGCGAAAGTTTGGAGTTGGTGCAGCTTTCTCAAGGAACTCTAACCACAGGTCCTCGGAACTGAACACATTAATGGCACCCTGAAAGAATACAAATTCATAAGGACAACATCTGAATGGCAAGCATAAAAACAAAACCATTAACTTTTTCAGAAGCACATAATAAAGAAAAATCAGTTTGCCGGTGTGAATGCTTTTCTACGAAGATGCCACGTGAGGAAGCCGCCACCTGCGTTCTAGGCCTAGCTGCAGAAAACCATGACATGAAGTGGTTGTACTTCTACCGCTCCAGACTACTCAGCCGCTAATGTCAATCAGCTCTCGCTAAATTACCACCTCAGATGCAGCAGTGACATTCAAGACATTCGATGATGGCAGCCTGAACTGAATTAATAAGCTCCTTTAGCATACCGTGTTACCGTTACCGGCACCGGAGTGCCGGGAGCCCACGCGTATCCAATGCGCATGCGCAAATCGCCTTGACGGCGCCAGATGGCCCCACGTACCCGGCAGCTGCACGCGCACCTGCAGCATTGGGACCAATCAGCGCGTGCTCACCGGCGTTGGGCGGGCTCCCGGTACTCTGGTAAAGGTAACAGTAACACGGTATGCTACAGGTGTCTAATGTCCTGTTTCCAGCAAATAACAAAACAAAAAGAAAACCTCAAAAATTGCCACACAGGAGTAAAGAAATTGCACGCTTCATGTAAGTTAAGAAGATGAATGAATAAAACATGCCAGCATTCAATAGAACATCTAAGTTGACATCTTTGCTGCTGCCAAGTTAAAACCATGGAGGCTTGCAAGCATTAGGCATGTGGTGTTTGCCACCTGAATACAGCTTCCGAGTTGTTTCTGTTCGCGTATCCAGTATATATGATAGCCGCCGCGGTGGCTCAGTGGCTGCTGCCTGAAAGACACGGGTTCGAACCCAGCCGCGGCGGTCAAATTTCTTTGGAGGTGAAATTCTAGAGGCCCACGTACTGTGCGATGCCAGTGCACGTTACAGAACCCCAGGTGGTCGAAATTTTTGGAGCCCTTCACTACGGCGTCCCTCATAGCATGAGTCGCTTTGGGACGTTAAACCCCAATAAACCAAACCAACCAGTATATATGATATAGTGACTACAGAAAGACTGCCCAGGCATTTTAGAGCGGAGCTCTTAAGTGCCTGTTCGTGGGTTGAGCCACGTAGCCGCAGTCGATGTAACTGAGCCAAACCATAAATAAATGAATAAATAAATAAAAATAAACCCTGTTGCAACTGGGATTCGAACCCGCGGCGCCGCGAACAGATCAGCTTCGCTGGCAACTGCACGAAAGCACTAGGCTATCGCCGCCTCATGTTAAACTTCAACACAATCTTGCGCTGTGCACTGCACACTGTCGTCTTGTTCAACTAATATTGCTACCGGACTAATATACACATTCTCGTGCTGTGCATTGCACATCATCGTCTTCTTCAACTAATGCTACTATGAAACTAATATCGTCACCAGATGTGCTGACGACCAAGCAAAGCAAAACAATGAGCCTACAAAGACAGAGCACTAAGCTATCACTGCAGCCAATCAAGCCTCATGTTAAACTGCAACACACTCTCGCACTGTGCACTGTACATCGTCGTCGTCTTATACTAATACTGCTATCGAACTAATATACACATTCTTGCACGTTGTGGTTTGCACATCATCGTCTTCATCTACTAATATTACTACTTAACTAATATCGTCGTCACACGCGCCGACGACCCAGCAAAGCAAAACAATGAGCCTACAGTGCCTGAGAGACCTACAGAGCTGCGCTCAAATTTCGTAATAGGATGTATTGTAATCGTCCTTAGAATTTTTTTTCTTGCTTCATTTCATATCGAAAATAATAGTTTACACATCCTAAGCAAAATTCACCCAACAACCTATAGGGCCACCTGTCCACTCTGCGGGGAGGTCCATGGTATTGGGAACCTGCACTGGTCAGGGGGCACGCCTAAACCTGACACCCAGCGCCATCTGGTTTCAAAATGAGTAATCACATAGTAGGACGGAGCAGACAAGCCGCTACATCAAGACTGGAGTGGTCGTTGGCTTGTCAGGTTCCTGTTGCCTTTATAGACGTTCTGTATCAGCTTCGATGCTCCGAAGAACAAGAGCTTTTCCATATTAGTTTAGCAACACGACTTCATCGCTGCAGTTGCTTGCCAGCATCGATACCGGCCATGCTGTCACAGCACTGCGGAAAACATGCCACCGTTGATGCTGCACTACGGGTTTCAAAGTAAAACTCCTGTTTAGCACTTTTTTTTAAGCGCTGGTTTTCCTGAGAAGGGCGGCAGCATTTGCATGGCAAATTATATATATGCCGGTAAAGAAACGCTCTCAAACAAACAAGCTTTGTGTGCCAATGCACGTGTTTAACATCCAAGTGTACTTATTCCGTGCTATACATGCGCTACATACAGTTAACCTGTAACATTTTTTGTGCTTTCGAAAAACTATGCTGTAATCTTAACCAGGCAAAAATCTGTCCACTTTGGTTGTACTTCGTGCGTCGTAATTTATAACACATGCAGCTGTGTGAGAGAGTAATCCAATGGAACCATAAATGGGCATGAAGCAAATACCTGTCCTTGCGCCTCAATACATGTGTACTACAATATGATATGATTATGATCGTGTACGACTGCCATTACACGGGGTTCGTCGAGGTTCCCAGTGTTCATGCTTTCAAGATTAACAGCATGCATGGGTTACCCAGGTGCATCATATGTATCATGCACCTGCAAGGCCTGTTTTGAGGGCACTGCAAGCATGACGCTGTTAAGACACCGCTGCCATGATTCATGACAGTGGTAAGCCACCCCCAAAAGATACAGGCGTGGGGACGACACAGTGACCCTCTGTGGCAGACTAGTAGGCCCAAGTACTTTCTATTTTTAGGAGCCAAAAACTTTAGTTTAGAAAACTATCCAACATCGAAAGTTATTCCATCCAGTGTCATGCAATGCGCTATACGGAATTTGCGGCCTGTCATTAACGGCGCGAAGTCTGTGATTTCTTCAACATATGCTTCTCCTGAAAAAAAAAAAAAAAACGTCAATGCAGCCGTTAACGGCATACCTACCTCAACAATTAAGCTACGTCATTGTGAAGCACAGCCTCCAGCAGCACAATTAAATACAGAAAAAATGATTATATGTTCTATATAAAAGGAATAAAGCTATGTAATCGCTATGTAAACAGGGTGACAGATGGTGGCGTTAACAAGCTGGTTACAACAGGGAGATGATCACTTCCATAGGGGTTGTCTCAAACCCTCAATTTAAAACCGTTACAAACAGATGGAGAACTAAAAGACAAATCTAAACCGCTCATTTCTCTCAAGCTCGGAGAGCAGTAAGTAGGTTTATCGTTGTGCAGTAAACAAACATTATTACATAGTATAAAACCCTCGATAACTTTACCTCTGGTGTGTTTTTGCATGCCCCAAAAGCAGGAATGGCCGTTAAAATCTAACTACCAAATACGGCTGTGGTAGCTGGTCTGAAAGGTCTTCTAAGTAAAGACCAGTTACTATAAGATTTGGCTCTAGATATAGACAGCAAACTAATTCTTTTGTGCAAGCAAAGTGCCTGCTACAGCTTGGAATGTGTTTTTTTTAATACTAGTTCATGAGCCGCGATGGCATTTTTTACTATTATGGCAACTCCACCCGACTGCCAGCTTGCCTGCTCTCGGTTGTGGCAAAAGACTGTATATTTCTTGAGTATATGCGTGTCCTGGGGCCTAAATTTGTTTCTTGTATACACAAGGCTACAGGTGTGAGTGTGGATAAGATGTCTTTTATGCCGTCTAAGTTATGTAATAATCTCCTACAATTCCAGTGGATTAGGAATGCCATGATAATTTTTTGGAGATGTATATCGAAAACTTGGGTCTCTGTTTGTTTGGGGCCCGTTATTACGATATTTTCCTTTTTCCATTCAAGAGAACTCCGCCGCCGCTGCAGGAGAGGTGAGCTCGGTGTTGTGTTCATTGCCTCCCAGAGGCTCTGGAGGCCTGCAGAGAACCCGCGGGTGTATAGTTTGCAGACCTCTCCAGACTGCCTTTTGGGTGGCCAGCCCAGAGGCCGGCAGACCCTTTTTCGAAGGTGATGGGGCAGCCTTCGCTGCGTCTGCCTCAGGCTCACTGTGTGTGGCCTGAGAAGGTGCTGAAGCCTGTGGTGCCCCACCCCGTTGCACCACATGGGCAAAATTTGTTATCGCCGTGAACCAGAACGTTCCCTGTGCTTGTGCAAATCATTTTCGCGCTTCCTGAAATGTTATGTTTTCCTTAGTGTTAATAGTACTATTTCCTTCTCTTTCTTCCAGGATCGACACGACCTCTAGTACGCAAGGTGGTCCCCTTCACAATTCGCGCACAGTGGTGCAGCACTGCAGCTCTCAGATTCATGATCATTTGATGCACATTTTGCACAGGTTTTGCGACTGTGACAACTCTTGGAGCTACGGCCAAATCTTTGGCAGTTAAAGTAGCATCGAGGATTTGGGATGAAGGCTTGCATAGTTATCTCCACATATCCTACTTCTATAGATACTGGAAGTTGGCCAGAGGCAAATGTTGACTATGCACTCTGTGAGTAATTCTTTATCTTTACAAAGTTTTATTCGGTGGACTTCAGTGACGTTTTTGTCCTTAAGACCCTCTACATTTCTACTTTGGTGAAATCGTGTTCAGAAAATCGTGTTGAGAAAATAGTGTTCAGAAATCATACCTTTTACTGTGTTCAGGGATCGATGAGCAATAACAGAGACAGCGATGTTTCCAAAAGTCGTTAGATTTGGTAGTTCGGAATATTGTGCTATGTCACGGATCTGGAGGAATAGGTCACCGCTGGCCAGTTTTGTCACCTTGTAGCCAAGGCCCAAGGCATCAGTCAGAGACTTAGAAACTATGAATGGAGATATTTTCCTGGCTGGTTTTTCTGCTTCTTCACTGTGTACCACATGATACTTCAGGAACTCTTCTTATTTTCTAGTTAGGAACTGAGCGGTTACATCGGTCCGCACTCTTTTATGAGGGTGATCGTTTTGTGGGACAGGGGCAGCCACAGAATGTATGTGTTCTTCGGTCATGGTGACAGCCACCCACCAAGGAGCCCAACAAGGGGACGGAGCAGGAACTTGCAAGCAAGTCTGGCCCATGCCAGGTGTACACCCCAACTGTAACCTAATATGACCTAACACAGGGTAGTTTGCCACACAGTGTTAACCCTAGCTGCCTATAAAAAGTAAAAAAAAAAACCGAGAGGAGAAGACAGGAGAGTTATGAGAAAGAAAATAGGGAAGTTAAAGATGAAATAGAGGATTAGAAAAGGTGACTGCCCATTTCTCCCAGTGGGGTCAGCCTGGAGGTGCTGTCTACAAGAAGCTGGGGCCAAAGTGATGTGTGGTCTCCGCTGAGGGGCCTTAAAGGTCCAAATGCACGGCACTGAGTCAACCACCACGGACCTCTTTTTCCCGGACATGGCGCTGCCACACACGGCTAAACGTGGGTGCTCGGGTCCGTGGTGTGACGACACACCATCATCTGCATGTTGCAGATGCCCCGGTGGGGCAAAACTTAGAACAACAGCACATCTCTGTACTCCTGCACCTGTCGGATAAACTGCAGAGCACCCACTCAGGGATGGCACTTGGCAGTCTGATGTCAAGACATGCCTGTTTGATTGATCAGATGAAGCAGTGCTCCAAGGCAGTGAGGTGGTCGAGAGGACCACGTGCAATTTGACAGAGCAGGAGGCGTGCATCTCTAAAGTCAGAAACTGGGGCATTTGGAAAGTGAGCACCCTGAAAGCTGCCAAATGCTTAGTATTAGGTTACTAAATAGCAATAACAAGCATTTCTAATGGATGGAGCCTCAGACTGCTGACTGAGGGTGCAAAACCTTTTTGCACGGGTCCTTCTGCCCCTTAGGAACATCAGCAGAATGACTGGAAAGCATGGATTCCTCACCTAGGTCTGCTTTTTGTAGCAAGGCTCGTAACCGCTCTCACTAAATGGATGCACCCTCCTCAAGATACAGCTGTCTCACCAGAGCACCCATTTTCCTCCACTGTGCCCCAGTAGGATCATTTCAAGGCCAAAAATCTAACACACTGTAAATATTCTCACCTTTATGTGCCCTCCTTCATACTCAAACGGATAGCGGCAGTCAACGATCGTCACCTCATCCACAACAGAACGGTACTTTCCTTGCAAAACATCAGCCAACTGCACAACAACAGTGTTAAGAACAGTTAGAGCGAAGACCTTGAAAAGAGAATAGAAAGCAAAACCCTGTTTACTTACAGTGGATGGCAGTATCATCTTGAGGTCATGATGCTTCCCTTTCACCAGGGGCAGAGCATAAGGCTGAAATGTATTAGAAAGTGCTCATCAACTCTTGGCCTCTTAGGGGGAAAAAAAAATGAGGGGGAACAGATCTCACCTTTGTAAAGTCTCCAATGAGATCAGGATCTGCATCAGCTAGAAAATAAATACATCACCAAGAGCTTAAGAAAAATTCTCACTTGATACCAAACTTGGACCCTTACATTTCTGCAGTGCAAGCTTGATAGAAGCATCGGTGTCTGACAAGGACCTAGAGAAGTTGGCAACTCTTGAGGAACAGCTTGGCTGGAACAGGAAATGAAAACTCATATTAACGACACAACTTTATGCAGAAATAACCCTTCAGCATCCTGGTGGTATGTGGAGTTTCACGCCCATAATCTGCACACAGCCTATGACAGACGCCGCAGTGCAGGGCTCTGGATCAATTTTGATCACTGATGACAACGCACAGTATACGGGCGATTTTGTATTTCCCTTCATCGAAATGTGGCCGCTGCAGCGAGGACTAGATCCCGTGATCACAGGCTCAGCAGCTGCATATTGTAACCTTTCAACATGGCACTGATGACTGCAGAGCATTTTGAAACTGGCTTTGTTGCAGGCAAATGATACAGCATTCTTGTTGAGTTATTCCTGCCTGATGCTATCAGTGAGTCACATATCGAATGCAACATAGCAGTGGCGACGAGATAGCAGTGGCACTAGGCGAGTCGACCCACAGAAGCATGAGTGCTGGGCGGCCACTGGAATTCGCTGACACAGAAGGTGCATGGTCTACACATTGTGCTTGTCTGGAGGCTTACTTTGAAGCATGTAGCATCGTGGAACCAATGAAGAGGCAAGCGCTGCTCATAGCTTCGCTCACGGAAAGTGCGGTGCAAGTGGTACAGGGGCAGTGTCACCCAAAAAAGGTGAATGAGCTGAGCTACAAAGACGTCATTGGGCAAGCTATGCTTTCTTCATGCGCTCACAAAGAGACTGGAAAACTGCTGATGATTTCATTGTGGAAATTAGACTGCTAGCGGAGAAGTGTAACTCTGGAACATGACTGGAGCACATGTTAAGGGACAGAATTGTTTGCAGTGTGCAGAAGAAGATGTCCAGCGAAACTTACTGCTGCAACGAAAGCTTACACTAGAAGAAGTAGAAGACTTTGCTGTCTCGGCACAGACAGCTGCCGAGAATGCCAGGAGCATGCACTCTGCAGAGCCAGGAGAGGTACATTCTGCCCGACAAAAGAGCCATTCATCAAAGGCACGCCCAAAGCCGGAGAAGCATGACACATGTGGAAGGCGTGACGGTGAATCGCACACACAAGGCACAAGCAAACACCTTCGTGCAGTGTGCCACAGGCGCGGCAAATGAGGACATCTGCGCCAAATGTGCCAGTCCAGCTCAACTAATTTCCATTGGCAGGGATCCCACATTACGATTCTAGGGCTGGTATGCAATGGCAGCTGAGGTAGACATAAGCTCAGAGAATAACAAAGCAGTGTACACGATTTCAACGGTCCTCCACCAAGGAGCCCGCATCCGCAAGTTTAGACCAATTTACAAGAATGTTAGTTAGAATAATGTCATTCTTACTATGCTGGTGGACACAAAATCACCTTTAACTCTTTCCTTACCACGCCACTGTGCTTCGATCACCGGTGATCGAAAAATTCGAAGCGCTACGGCAGCGCGACCGCGGCCGCTACGGACTTGCTGAGTCATTCGGTTTGTTGTTCACACATTAAACTTCAACTTCCTGTTTAGTTTATATTTTTGCCAAAAAGCGGCAATTTTTGAGACGCGCTTGAAGTTGGGTGTGCGGCGTCGGGCGCTCCGAACAAGCCGTCATCATCGGGAATGGCGCTCGCTCGAAAAAACCCCGTTCCACTCAATTCCGCTGCGTTTGCACCACATATTTTTGATGTATCGATTAGCACGGACCCTGACGACGATGCTGTATCGTCAGGTATTGTTTCGAAGCCCAAACTGGGGCAACGAGAGCCCAGAACGCTCGCCTGTGCGTTCAGATTCCTCGTTCCGGTCTTTTTGTGCGAACCGAAGCTCCTCATTGTAGCCGTTACGGTGATGTGGCGCCATCTAAGTTGTTCTCCAGAGACTACAGTTTCGGTTTCTGAGTAGAGAGCAATTTTCCCACGACGCGCGAATTTTTGAAACGCCCTTGAAGCGGAGGGTACGGCGCGGACGCTCCGTGCATGGCGTCGGGCGCGCAGACGGCGCGCGCTCGGAAAAACCTTGCTGCGCGCAATTCTACTGCGTTGACTGCAATTATTATCTATGCTACGAGTAGTAGAGTCTCTGGTGACGATGTTGCATTGTCGGATTTTGGTTCAGACGCTGTAACTGCGCAAACCGATCCCGGAACGTTGGCCTGATAGTTTCGCTTTCTTTTTCCTGTCCGCTTGTGCGGGTGCATCTGGTTTGTTGTTCAGACGGTTAGTTCCATTTTCGGCCTAGTTCGTAATTTTCCCGCCAGTCGTGCATTTTTGAAGTGCCCTTGGAGCATAGGCTTATTGCGACATAATATGCGGTGAGGATGGCGTCGCGTCGAGGTCGGGCGCTTCGCGCGCTCGGAAGAGTCCCGCTGCACGTGATTCTCCAGCCTCTGCAGCTGATTTTCAAGATCCTCCGAGCAGCAGTGCCTCGGACGAAGATGTTGTAACGTCGGATTTCGATTCTGCAGCTACATCGCAGCTATACTTATCGCATACTTTATATCGCAATATCACACCTATACTTGTTGTGTTTTATATTTTTTTTTAATTTTTGACGTAAATTAAATAAGTTTTGATTTGTATTTTTTAAACCACGCTTACCAAGCTTTCGTTTGGCGCATAACATTACACTTCCAATTTTTTTTTGTTGGACTGTAAAAATCATATAAAGGGCACTCTCAAACGAGCCTTTTCAAGAGGCATGAAGAAAAAAAATTCTAGCTCGAAAACTATTCAAGTTATAATTTTCAAACTTTAATGCCATGTTTTAGAAAGAATTTGAATTGTTTTGTAGTTTCTAGAATTTTTTTAGTACAAGCGTTTGGAAAGTTATTCCATATAAACACAAAACTTTTCTTCTTTTTTACTTTTTGTTGTGTTTACTGATTTTTTTTCACAGCATTTCAAGCAGAATATGTGTTCAAATAAATTTCATTATAAAGCGCATTCTATCTGAATTATTGTTATGCATTTTATATAATTTTATCTATCACACCTTTTCTAAAAAAAAATTTTGTCTGAGACATGTGAAAAATGGTCGTTTTTCCCGTGGTAAGGAAAGAGTTAAGTGTCATCTCCGTAACAGTGTTCCGGAAGTACGAGGTGATGTGGCCGCCATTGCAGAAAATGCAGCTAAATCTCTCCTGCCTCTTGGGCGAACTTCCAGATGTCAGACAGCTCAGCATAGCTGCTACGTGTGAAGGGAAAGATATTGCGAGTGCTGTCATAATGGTTGACAGCTCCGGACCATTCTTGTGTGGCAGAGACACAATCAAGGCATTCATTGTGGTGGGTGTGGCAATGTTGTCAAGTGTGGTCGTTAGTGTACAACTGGTTGAGTTAAATGCTGCCAGCACGGAACTGCAAGAGCTGCTCAAAGAATAACGTGTTTGCTCCAGGGCTCGGCCTAGGCAAGGGACCATTGGTGATATTTCAGCGGAAAGAGAATGCGTGTCCATGGTTTTTTAAGGCTCATTGGTGCCCAACTCGTAATAAAAAAAACTGCTTTTTCCTTGAAGTGTTAGAAACAGCGCAAAGATGGCGTGAACAATGAGAAAGAATATTTACAAGATGGGCGCTGACTATGAACTGATTCATTTAGATTCAAAGGGCATATTTTATTGGTACAACCCTCGCCCATGCACATCTATCACATGATCAAGCGATAAACTTATATTTCTCTACGCAGTCACTGCTTACTAACAGCACACGCCACAGTTCCACACAGCAAAAACAAGAAAATCAATATAAAACCGGCTTATAACTTGGAAGAAACAAGAAATAACCCATGTTTATCAATGCAAGAATCTTATATCTCTTAGCCAGGCTGTGTCAAAAGAGAAAAAGAAAAAAAGGCAAAAACAAGGAACCAGTGTAGACAGTTAAAACCATTCGTAGCGAAGCAGTGTCAACAACGAAAAAACGCGATCCCATTCAAAGGGCAACCAAGACATTAAACAGCCCACACGTGTCCGTCCAGAAATCGCAGCTCTTTAACAAGGAGTGAAACTGAGTGTGTGCTGACACACTTCTTTCCCGCTTTAGAAATAAAAGAGAGCTTGGATAATCTCTCGCTCCAGTTTGTCTTAGGCATATGTAAGAAACTTTTCTGGGATGGTAATTGACCACTGTAATCGGCTACATTTCAGATGGAGTAATTGTAACTGTAATCAGTTATTATTTTCTGTAACGTGTATAGACTGGTGTAAATGCATAATATTATTGTCACTTGATGCCTCTATAAAACAAGGTGTTGGTGCATCCATACAGCCACATTTCTAGACAAGAGTGCACCTGTACCTCGGAATAGCTCGTGAATCTCTGCAGTGGATAGCCTCTGTAGCGCTTGTGTGATGGGCTGGGTGGCTTGTCACCTGGTGACACCGGGCGTTTGAAAGCCATGCACGGGTTTAACAACGCTGTGATGGGAGTACCCAGCAGCTCGGGCTTGCCGGACCGGATTGCATCAGCAGACTGCAAAAACGATAAATAACACAAAGGAAGGAGAACACATGTGCAAAGCATCAAGCTGGGCTAGCTCGCTGGTACTGAAAGCCAAATACAGTCAAGAGTCACAAACCTGTTTTTTGAAGCTAGAATTTCAGGCATGCATAGCTTTTCACAATTTTGCATGGCACAATCATATGCATACATCCAAAGTGGTCAATGTGTACCTCGACTAATCTCAGATGTGCCACAACTCACTACCCTGCCCCATTACTTGGACCTTACTCTCACTCACTGTGGCACACACCTCAATACCCCTACACTCAGGTTTCTCTCCTCTGCCCATTCACTCACGCTCACATCCACCGAACAGCGAAATCTGCCACATGTGCTGTCATGAGGACAGTGTCCCTTTAGTTTTCTTTTTTTCCTCTTATTTTGCCAATAGTGGAGGGGATGAGAAGTTTACTGCCACGACCAATGATATTTGTGGGTAAGGCAGCCTTTGTTCCGACTCATCTCCCCTAGGATAGCCTGGCATGTGTGCGGGCCCGACACAGATTTGCATATTGTCGCCGCTTGAAGGAGGCCGGCGTCTGTCACGTGTGTTTTGCAGCTTTAATCCATTTTATGCATGTGTGCTGCTCAGGTGATAAGTTGCTGGTGATGATGATAAAGAATTTAACAGTGCAAGGACAGCTTTGGCCAAAGAGCACCATGGCACAAGGTATTTCTCCTACTCAAGGTGGGGTCAAAGATCCATTTCGCTAGCATTTCAGCCCGGGTAAACCGAGCAGTAGGCCAGGGGAAAGCTTGTACCCAGTGTTTCACCGGCAGGTACCTGGCAACACTGGGAAGAAGCATTTTTGCGTACACCTGGCGAGTTATGGCCCTTTTGAACCTGTTCGCTGGACAGAATTACCAAGTGGAGTGCTGCACCGGCTTCCTTCACAACTCTTAGTTGGCAGCAAGCAACAGCTAAGCCAACGCGAGCGACTACGTTGGTTGACTAAATGAAGACAAGAAAGCGCAAGATATAGACAGAAACTTGAAAAGAAGTATTACAATTACAATGCAATCTCAAACTAAAAAAGAAAAAAACGCAGACGGCACACTGAAATATGGAGGAAGTGGATATGTCGACTATTTAAGAGCCAACGCTTAAAGGTGCACTGAAGAGGAATCTGAACTCGTCTTTCTGCCGCGAGAACTCGATCTACACGTTCTGAGCATTCTTAGAAACTTCGATTTATTGCCCTGTGTGGCTGATTTTCCTAATTAAATCGAATTAACGTCCGGCTTTTTTTTTTTAATTCTCCCTCGTACGGTGGGCGGAGTCGACCAACGCGTGGAGTGCCTTGCAGCCAGCTCCGTGGAGGCTTTGCTTCCGCTTTATTTTGTTTTTTAGGTTTCCGGGAATAAATAGTTTCATTCGCAGATAATATGGCCGCAAAATAAGCCCGCAGAAATAAAAATACGCGCGGACTATTTGCTACTACGGACTACTACGTATTACTCCGCCGATGGCAGAGCGGCAAGCCGCCACAGGACTGGCTGAAAGGCACTCCACGCGTTGGTCGACTCCGCCCACCGTACGAGGGTAAAAGAAAAAGGCGGGAGCCGGACGTTAATTCGATTTAATTAGGAAAATCAGCCACACAGGGCAATAAATCGAAGTTTTTAAGAATGCTCGGAACGTGCAGATTGAGTTCCCGGGGCAAAAAGACGAGTTCAGATTCCTCTTCACTGTACCTTTAAGAAGTACCTGCCCCAATCGAGCGAAGCAAGCCTCCAATACTTTAACCCATTCGCTTCTGCTGTTTTGTCCACGTACCCTGCAGCACCATTCCGTGACATCTTTTTAAGCGTGCTGAGAGACCCAGGTCGCGTCAAATAATCAACCATATCTGGTGCTACCAATGTGGTGGCACAAATGCTACAAATACAAAGGTCTAGAAGTTTTTTTTTTAGCATAGAAAATGCACTGCGTTCAGGCAAGTGAAGTACAATGTTGCATTTTCCTCATCCCTAATGGTTCGTTTCTTTTGCCCAGGACTTTCCAGGCAATGCATGTGTGCAATGGGTTCTCCTTCCAGGCGTTAGGGCCATAAAGAGGTCGGAAAAAAAAACTCACTATAATAATATTTTGCTTCCAAACATTCTAGTGCATTCTTAAGTGTTATCTGATGTCTTCTATGGAATTTTGCAGATTCTCTGTTGTAAATTCACAGAATTAAAATCCCCAACAACAACAACAATGCTCTGGGGATGTCACCCCATACCCACTGCGATTGAAGACAGACAGACGTGCTGACTATGACTGAAGGGGCCTCACGTGAGTAGCCTTAGTTAATCACCATGCACAAACAATGATTAACAGATGATATCTTTCCTGCAAGCCTGCCTCAAAACAGAAACAGAAGAAAAAAATTCTGGTGTGAAATGTTACGCCACCTCTTCTGCTGAGCCACAGGCAGGCGAGTTTTCACTGGGATTGAGAACACTTTCTTTAAATCCATTAACTAGGAGTGTTTGTGATGATGCTTGGTACAAGGGTGAGTGGAGAAGCTTTGCAATTGGGCCAGGCAGGTGAGACTCGTGTTCCTGAAAAAAAAAAAAAAAAGCAGTTTAGAACATACTGAGCAGTAATTGCATAGGTCAGCTTTTGTCATTATTTTGGGAACATTTAGAGGTTAACTCAATACTAGGCCTCTCACAGGGAAGATGGTTTATGGTTTATGAGGTTCAACGTCCCAAAGCGACTCTGGCTATAAGGGACGCCTAGTGGAGGGCTGCAGAAAATTTCAGCCACCTGGGGTTCTTTAACGTGCACCGACTCCGCACAGTACATGATTCTCTAGCATTTCACCTCCATCGAAATGTGACCGCCGCAGCTGGGACCAAGCCCGCATCTTTCGGGTCAGTAGCCGAGCAGCATAACCACTGAGCCACCACGGTGGTTTCACAGGAAAGAACAAACTAGGGTGCACCAGCTGGACAAACTAAAGAAGACCAAAGTTATTTCTGCAGTCATTTTTGTTCAGGGCAATTTCCTTATTACAAAAAAACATTTGGGACTATGACCGGCTGAGCATCGTATATTAAATATTAAACGCAGAAATGGCAGCCTATATTGCAACATTTCGCAACATATTGCAATGGATATTGTGAATGAAGATGAGATGAACAAAGTGTCCACCCTGGCACTGACTGCAACGCCAACCTGTTCTCGCTCACCTTGGCGATGAACAGCGACGGGATGCCGACTGGTTGGTGTTGGTGTGTTGGGTTTTATGGTACATAGGCAACTGAGGCCATCATGCGCCAAACACAAGGTACGGTAAAAGTTTTTTGTTGAATATTATAGAAATGTAAAAAATCATCCCTGGTGTCGAGGCCCCCAAAACGTTAATATTACCTTTTGAACACATACACAAATTTTAGAAATGGCTACTAGTAAAAGCTTTAAAGGGGGCTGGGAAACCTCAGTAGCTATCCTTGGTAGGACAAGGATATTGAGACTCCCAACCAACCAAAATTAAAACCTCAGCCTTCTTCTCAGGCGTGAGAAAGTGGCTGAGGTGTATTAAAATTAAAACAGACTAGTGGGTAAAAAATTTTAGAGACACTTAAGAAATCCCGATTCTTTAAGAAAGCTAAAAACACGTGATATATCAACAATTGCATTATCTCCTGAAAGCAGTGTAGGATGAAAAGGGATGTATTCAGTATAAAATTGAGTAAAGTACTTTTTCCTTAGTTTTTCCAATTTCATACAAGAGAATAAAATGTGGTTAATCGTAACTTCAACTCCGCATTCTTCGCAAATAGGTTTATCTTTTTTTGTCAGTAGGAAACTGTGTGTCAGGTGTGTGTGTGTCCTATACCGAGATGTGCTCCATTATTTGACTGCCTCAATTCCTCCCCATCTGACCCTGCTCTGCACCGGTGTGTGCTGCATAATAACACTTTATACTGCAGAAGCCTAAACCCCACCGGCCTCCACCTCCTGCTCTTTGTGCCCAAGCAAGTTCGCACTGATGTCCTCCACAACTGATGACCTCCCCACTGCTGGACATCTGGGTGTCTCGCGTACTTACGCCCGCGTGCGTCGTCGCTTCTTTTGGCCCCATCTCTGCCTGTTTGCATGCTGCTATGTTCATGCCTGCGAGCAGGGGCAGTGCCGGAAATGGCTTGCCACTTTCTCAGCGGGCATGCTCCAACCTATTATGTGCCCCCCCCCCCCCTGAACCTTCCTATTGTGTCGGCTTGGACCTTTTGTCCGGAAACAAATGGGCTGCAGTTGCTAAAGGCTATGCCACTCACTACGCAATCACGCCGGCCCTCCCCACCAGTACTACTACTGATGTTGCAGACTTCCTTCTGTGCGACCTCATCCTCCGTCATGGTGCATTCCGCCAACATCTCACCAACCGTGGCCGCTGCTTTCTGTCTAAAATTGTCGACGACATTCCCTGTTGCTGCTCGACTAAGCATAAGCTGACCACCACCAATCACCCCCCAAACAAACGACCTCACAGAGCACCTCAACCACACTCTCATCGATATGCTCACAATGTACGTTTCACCGGACCATCAGGGCTAGGATATCACCCTTCCACACACCACTTTCGCATACAACTCTTCCAGTCATGACACTGCCAGTTTCACCGTTCTACCTTTTGTACGGCTGCCAGCCCCAGTTACCTTTGGACACACTGCTTCCAACCCCTACTTCTCAGCCTTCTGAATACACACATGATGCAATTGCCCGGGCCGACCGCGCCCGCCAACTGGAGCAATCCCAACTACTAGCATCACAGGCCTCACAGAAGGACTACTACAACCGCCGCCATCGCATGGTCTCTTTCTCCCTTGAAGCCCTCGCCTTACTTTGGTCGCCATCTCGCCACGTCAGGCTTTCTGAAAAACATCTGTCCCGATATGTTGGCCCATACCATGTGCTCCGGAGGGTAACCGCTGCCACCTACAAGATTACTCCAGCCTTCCCGGAGACCACTTTCCGTGGAGCTCAGCGTGATATTGTCTCCGTCTGTCGCCTCAAGCCCTACTTCTCGCAGTCCCCTGCCACGCTCTAGTGTACATAAAGACGGTGTTTTTGTGACTGGGGACCGTGCAACAGATATTGTGAATGAAGACGAGGTAAACGAAGTGTGAGTGGTGCACGTGTTCTAGGCTTGGGTACCCTGTGCTCTGTGCTGGCTCTGTGCTTACGCAGTCTGTGCACTGTGCTCAGGTTGCTTTTGCGTCGTACCGCCTTGGGCCATGTAACAATATTTCACAGCTGAAAAAGATTTGTGTCATATATGTATACCCTCAATGAGGTCAGTCATATGCAGGGCATTAAAATATATGCCATCTATTTCCACTGCTCAGGTGGGTACAGAGACTAAACACAATGTCTCAAATCAACAGCTAAATATGAGCACAGATCTTAGATGTCTACGAAGCTGCTCCATCCCCCTGTTCAGCTAGACAACATAAAAAAAAAGCTGAGAAAGAACAGGTGACCAATGGCTGCAGTGAAGCACAATGATTTGCAAGGCTCTGCAATAAAGCATTTGTCTTTTACTTCAAATGCCCAGGTACTGTCAAATGCAAATCCTAAGTACCATGGGTGATATGCAACTGATAACGGTAAGTTTTGAAATAAATTTGCTGTCTGGTAAGTTTCAGAGGACACTGTACTGGACATTAGCAGTATACTGCATTTGTAAAAGGACTTCCCACGCTTTTCACCAAAGGGGATGGCAGTGGCAGCAACAGATGTACCACACCCCAGGAGTGCATACACATACATCCACTCATGTGGCAGACTTTCTTTTCAGTGCGCCAGCACTAAACCCCCAATATCAGGTTTTGCCAGTGCATGTCTGTCCGAAGCCCCTTGCAGGTAGTTGCAGGCAACCTGGCAGCAGGCTTTATGGCCAACTATGCAATACACTTTATGGGAAAACACTCCATGGTCGCGAGTGGCTTTCAAACCCATGGTGGCATGAACAGATCCCTTAACTGTAAATCTCTCATGCTGTGCTCTGGATGTCATCATCTTCATCAACGGATCCAGAACACACTGCTACCACACTGTCCTCTTAAACCGAGCCTCGAACCTAAACTGAAGTGCGAGCGCACCCCATTTGCATTTGGTCCATCCACACTGAATCGTCCGCTGTTTTTTTTTTGTATTTTATTCACATTCGTCAAAACGGCATCTTGTTCATAATTTTCGGCTGAAATGTGAAGGTCGGTTGGATGGTTGGTTTATGGGGTTTAACGTCCCAAAGCAACTCAGGCTATGAGAGATGCCGTAGTGAACGGCTCTAGAAATTTCGACCACCTGGGGTTCTTTAACATGCACCGACATCGCACAGTACACAGGCCTCTAGAATTCCGCCTCCATCGAAATTCGACCGCTGTGGCCAGAATCAAACCCGCGTCTTTCGGGTCAGCAGCCAAGCACCATAACCACTGAACCACCGCGGCGGTGCTGAAATGTGAAGGACATCAAGGTTTCAGTTTGTTTGTTATGTTTCAGTACTATACGGCCCCCGAGAATGAGTTCATGGCACCTGCGTGTTGGCCGGAATCGGGTTTTGTTTCCACTAATGTTCATTTTATCTGAGACTTGGTGACCTAGTATGCATCGCAACCATCATGTTGGCTTCATTCATACTAAGCAAGTGCTTGTTTTAAGTGGAGCCATTTAAGCGGGCTCGAGCATATATAAGTGAGCCCACCATTTATGTGAGCTGACTAAGTGCACTAAACTAAAAAAATAAAAAGGACCACACTCCAAGAGCTCACAGGAAGATAAGCATTCAAGCAAGGCCACCCACCTGGAACGAGTCATCAAGGCTGCATGAGAAACCATCCTCACTGCTACTAGTGCAGCTGGAGGCACCAGCACCACTGTGGTCATCCCAGGACTTGCTCTGCAAACAAAAATTACCACTCTTGCACCAGTCACAAAAGAGTGAAATATCAGCTGAACCATTTACGCTCAGAAAGCTCCCACAAATGAGCAAAGAGCAGTTAAAGCAAACATTCTTGATGAATGGCAATTATGGATAGTACACAGCACAACCTACCGTCTGTCACCGTCGTCCCTGCTCACATACTGCATATAATTAAGGCAATGGCAAAGCCTGCAGTACACTACCATAGTTGAATTTGCATGTGAAAATATTTTAAAAATTGGCCAAGAAGCATTCACTCCCAGCTAGAAGGTGGAACGAGGTGGGGGCAGCCTATTCTGTCTTCACAGTGAACTGGTTAAACACATGCAAGGCCTTAGCAGTATTGGAGGTGAAGGGCAACTGAAGAGGTTTTAGAATTGGGCGAACTTAAAGGGGCTGAAAACTTGCAGGTAAAGAATGCAAAGTCTTTTTGTGTTAGCATTTGAAATGGTGATGTAATCGCTGGATGAAGCCATGAAGGAGTTCAGGCTTCTCCAGAGCCCACAAAACCGGTTGAGCACCACAGGATGACGTCAATTATGGCAGTGGTACATTTCTAGCACAAAAAACAATGTCACCGAAGCTAAAGCCCATGAAGCATTGTTCGGTGGCACCCGACGACGCATGGCAAGGTGTGGGCGAAGGCAGCGGAAGTTTGAAATCTCCCCGTCCATGACGTCATCATCAAGCTTCTCTGCACTTCTTCAGAGCTGTGAGAAGAAATCTGAATATGACCATGGTTTTAATAAGCAATGAAGTCACCATTTCAAATGCTAGCACAAAAAAGACTTCGTAGCTTCATATATTAGAATCCTTGAATCTCAATGAATTTTCATAAAAAAAAAAGAAAAAGTACTGAGGACAATTCCATCAAGTTTTCTTTTTTAGTAAAAATCGATTCTTTCTGAATATTTCGATTCTTGTCTGGTGGCACACATTTATAGCAGAGAAAACTGCACTTGCTAATCTTTCTGCCACTTTGTTCAAACTGTCTCCACCAAAAAGGGACTCCATGATCACTATTTTGAAGTGAACTGCCTAACCTCTCTGATTCACGCTCAAGAAATTCTGTCGATGCATGCAGTTTACTTGCGAAATCAGAAGGGGATGGAGACAGTGGTGCTTCATTTTATGGGCTTTTTCAAGTTATAAAGCAACGTCTTTCTCTTTAGAATGCT
Source organism: Amblyomma mixtum (assembly GCF_055824585.1). NCBI lineage: Eukaryota > Metazoa > Arthropoda > Arachnida > Ixodida > Ixodidae > Amblyomma > Amblyomma mixtum. The sequence continues at coordinate 26,253,097 of NC_143014.1, forward strand.
GCACTCCCTCAAAATAGGCATAGCTTGCGACAAGCAGGTTTGCAGTCAATTAGGTTTGCAGTCAATTTAGCAAGTTAGTTACAAACTTATAACATCTAATGCTTTCAGCCCTCATTCTGAACAGCACTGAATGCCAGCGAAAAAGTAAACGAGACAATGACATTTATGAAAGTGAAACAAGTGAACTTGCTGACCCCCACCCAATATGAAGACGTATACTATAAGCTATTTAATTCTAAGGTGCAAACCTTTCTTGACCATCTATGCCATGCATAGATGTCACCACATACCACAACTTAGCATAAGCTTAACTACCCACAGTGTTAAAATGGAACAACTATTCCCAGGTACAAAGGCAAGTGCAGTCATTTAGTACCTGCATAAGACATCCCAGATCTTTTAGACACCAAAACCTCTCCGGTATTTTTCGTCCAAAACAAAGAAAGGCATCCACATTATGATATTTTGCGAAAAAGTGGAGTTTGGTTCTTCCATATGCATGACAAAAGCTGCCCCATGAGAGCATGTGCTTACCGGAGGCAGTACACAGAAAGGAAGACAGTTGCTTTCAGTTTTCTTGTGCACTGAAAGCAGCACCAGTTCATGTCACCTGCCATTTTGAAAGCCCAACACTGCAGTGGCAATGTTTGCTCTCCTTTAAAAAAATGTCTCTGCTTTCCCTTTCAAAGCTATGAAATATACTTCAGTGGGCGTGAACTGTATGGCAAAACAGACATTATTCTTGCAGTAAGGACCATTAAAAATAACTAATAAACTTAACGATTTTTGGTTTCGGGGCCCAAGACTTTACTGCGAAACAAAGGTGTCAGCATTAAAGGTGCTCTGAAACACCATCTGAAGAGAGCACATCAACTCTCTCAATCACTCCATTGTGTTGCCATGAACACCAGAGCCAAATAATACACTTCTACACGCAGCAGAGAACCCACAATCAAGCATGAAAGTTGGCAAGCCCTTCCTGACTGGCAAGCCCTTCCTGACTACTTTTTCATGCTCGCACCCTTCTCCATTGCTCGCACCTCAGTATAAAAGTTGAGATATGGCTACTGGTTAGACTCATTCAGACGTCAAGCAGCCACCATGGCTGCGGCCGATAAGCCGCGTAGCTCCGGCGGGTCAGGAAGCTGCTCCCCCGGAGGTGGAGCCGGGGGAGGAGCGCCGACCTTCCAGCGTGCAAACAGTGAAAAGGGAAAGGCGTGGAGATGCTGAAATTCAAATCTTGACTACAGGTAACTTAGCTTCTACAAAGCACATTAGAAAAATCCTTACAGGACAATATTCGTGCAGCGGGGTGCCTTAACATCCCAGGCATACTGCAACTTTATTAGAGTCCCTTTAAAGGTGAGCTCAGTTTTTACAGTATGAGAATCAGCATTGTTGTTTGAGTATAATATGTTAAAAAACATGCTTTTGAAAACCTGTTACATTGTCTTTCCCATGGTACGCATTGATCACATGGCACTGCTCTAACTACAGCAAAAGATAGTTTACAGTTCATGTGTTTGATGATGTAGATGTTGATGCTTCCATGACGCCACCACATGCAGCGATAACACTTGATGAATTTGCAGCATGGGAAAGTCACCTTAGAGTGTTTGACAACATTTTTTTTTATCACATTTTACACCATAAACAACACTGCCGATTCCGAAAGTTTAAAAAAGTTGGCTTATTTGCGATGCTGACTTTCAATTTCAAAACAACCTTTTGCCCTAGAAAAGACTAAAAAGTTGATTAATTTTAGTTCGCTGTCTTTTGACTCAACTCTGTCATGCAAAAAAATGATGACCTTTCCGAAAAATCCACATGCATAGACCGCACCGACTTATCTTCTATGGCCTTTAGAGAAAAATCTACACTGAATAAGTTGAAGCACCCAGCATGCTGAACTGCTATGAAAAATTTCTCAACTGAAAAAACAGCTTTTGCAGTACACACACACACACTATATATACACTTACATTCACACCACACACACACACTACACACTACACACACACACTCTCTCTCACACTCCAATACTTAGATACTTCATACTCCAGTAAAAAAACATTTACAAACTAAGCTTTCTCTTATTATAAAATTATCAAAATCCTTATGCACCACAGCTTTACAACTATTAAAAATATTGTTCTAGCTGTCATAACACCTAAGATACTGCAAGTCTTATTCTGGCAGACTTATGATCGCAAACAGTGTGTTGAAACAACTGAGCCATGCAACATACTTCTAGAAGGAAATAGCTGTGTGCCTACAAAGCTTCTTATGGCTAGTGAGGCTTGCAATGGCCTTGTTGCATTGCTCTGTAAAATGCTAAGAAAAAAAAAATGCTCACTTGCCTGTCTATGTGTGAACTCTGACCAGCACAATAAAAACAATACCAAACCTTCTGGGCTACAAAATCAAATCCTTGCAACATCTTCCATGATAAAAAGACAACATTTCTGACACTTCTCCAAATAAATTAAAAATGTTTCCAGCCAAATCAATGACGGACACAACTTAAAAACATGGTTTACAAGATGCAAGATAAAATTACTACACACCGTGTCAGCTGAAGAAGACTTTTTGCATGAGTCAGAACCATTGCGGGATGAATTTTCCTGGGAGCCAGCACTGCTGAAAAGGCTGCCACCTGACTGAAAGCCTTCGTCGTTGTCATGGTACCCCTAGGAAGCATATCAGCATAAGCAAATTAAGAGACATGCAAGCATGCATGGCACTTACACATAGAAACATTAGCAAAACATGCAGTGTCCTGCTGAAACAAAACGAGGAGGCTATCTTTCCCATGACTCATTGTGAAAAAGACAACCCATAAAAACCTCCCCCTGGCTTGATGAGCGAAAAAAAATCAGTTTTCACTATTTCTGTCATCGACAACGCTTTTTTTTTTTTTCGGGCTTCTGTTAGTCCTTGGTTCAAGTGCTAATTTTCAACTAGAGTAATGAACCTAATGAACCCACAAAACAGGGTGCGCAGACATTCAGGTCAGCGGGCCCACTGACCTGAATGTACGCGCAGCCTGTTTTGTGGCTGGTGGCACAGCGCTAGCTGCTGCCACTACGGGCAGGGTTGGCCCTGCTCCAGGCTCACTGTGTGTGACCTGCGCAGGTGCCGAAGGCCGCTGTGATGCTGTGCCCTGCTGCACCACAGCGGAGTAGCTTGGAGTTTGCAACGAAAATCGTTTCCGCGCTTCCCTGAAAGATATGTTTGTCTTTTACTTTTAGTGTTATGTCTTTTTCCTTTTCCAGGCAGGACATGACTGTGAGTAAGCCGGATGGCTGTACTCACATTTTATGCAAAGGTGGGGTTCAACATCACAGTTTTCAGCGGGATGGTCGTGTGAAGCACATTTGGCACAGGTCTGTTGGCCCTGGCAGCTCTGCGAACTGTGGCCGTACCTCTGGCATTTGTACCAGCAACGTGGATTGGGTATATATGGTCACAGTTTGAGCTTTGTGTACCCTACCTCCACAGAATCGGGTAGTATACTAGTGGCAAAGGTGAGAACAATGTGCTTCATTGGTGTTTCGGTGTTGTCCTGTCTTATTTTGGTCCAGTATACATTTGTTACGTTTTGGTCTTTGTGTCCATCTAGGAGTTCTTCTTCGGTTAGGTACTTGAGGTCATCGTCAGAAATTACTCCGCAGACAGCATTCAATGAATAATGCTGGCTGATTGCCACTGGTATTTCACCAAAACCTGTCACTCCTGGCAACTTCTCATACTGATGATGCTAGACACCCTGACCTAGCTTCAGAATAGGGCACTGCTTCCTGAGTTATCATAGAACGATTCCTTCCTGATCTGCCTTTTCCAGTGCCGATATAGTTCTACACTGTGCTTCTTTTCCATTGAATTAATCCAGCTTTTACCTTCCACGTTTTTCACCTGTCATTTAATGCGCTTTCTTTCTCCGTCCTCCTGTCTGGCATACTTACTGGTTAGCTTCGTAGTTCTTTTTCGCCATTGTGAGCCAGCGCTCTTTCTGTATAAGTATTTAAACACCGTAGCTGCCCATATGTTATCGTCCAATTTCCACTCTGATCTTCATATAATATTTTACTCTGAGCTTCTCGTGCTTCAAACGATGCCCAGCCCATGTTTCCTTGTACAGCCTTGTTTGTGGTTTTGCCACGGGTACCTAGCACTAATCTTACAACAGCTCTCCTATCTATTTCTAATCTCGACTGAATTTCTGCCCTTAAGCACAGAACTGCACTCCCGAAAGTAAGCCCCAGGACCATTTTAATGTGAAAGCATTTCTAGGCTACGTCAGCAGGGTCGAGTCATCAAAACATGTTCACAAAATGTGTCCGCACAATGTGTCCGCAGCAGTTCTGACGTTCTCGCAAGAGGTAGCATCAAACGAACAGTTGTGATTGATAGAGGATGGTGTGAGGATGCTGCGCAAAAAAAAATTACACCGATAGGATGATTAGTTAATTAATTACAGCCAAAAAATGTCAGAAAACGTCGAAATAGAGGACAGCGATATAGTGAGTGGACGGGATAGCCGTGGGTGGCAAAACAGTGCAAAAGTAAGCAAAGGAGTGAAAATAAAGTTTGAAATGAATTGAAGTGTATTTGATGAGTGCTAATTAATTGAACAAACTGTTTAATTGACATTAGTTGTTAATTAGTCATTAATTATCAGCAAAAGCCATTGGACGGCTGAATTAGTGATATAGTAAGTGGACGGGAAAGCAACCACGGTGCCAAATTTGAAAAACCAAAATGGTTGATTGAGATAAGAGAAACTATGACCATAGTAAATAAATTGATATTTAATTAAAGCATAAGATAATTACACTAATTCAGTAGTTAAATTCATTAATAAACAAAAAGAAAATGACAAAGAGAGACGATCAGTGCCGAGGTGGTGTCAATGCTTTCGCGTTCTCCCAATGCGGGTCGCTGCAGTGATCTCTAATTTTTTCCTTACCAAATACCTCTCAGTACTTTGTATTTGGTGTACCCGTAATGCCCTGTTTGATTATTGCGACATCTCTTCGCCTGACAGACTGTTCGTGCTTTTGCGTGTATACATCTGACCTTCGTTTACCTGTACCCCCGAGTTATTTGTATTCAGCCACTCTGGGTATTTCATGGCCTTGTACTGGAAGCACCTGATCAGAAAATCATCACATCTGACTTAGTCGCGCTAAAACTGAAATCTAGCTAGGGTGTCTCCTTCGCCTCCACAATAATTAACCAGAGTTTGAAAATCTTCCTGGCTATCTGCTAACAGTACGAATTCGTCCGTATACATGGAACCTGGGAGCGGCCGAAGTGTGCGGTGCGACGTTAGTGCAAACTAAAAATCCCCAGGTGGTCGAAATTATTCCAGAGCCTTCCACTACGGCACCTCTGCCCCCTTCTTTCACTCCCACCTTCTTCTCCCCCTTCACGGCGCGGCTGAGGTGTCCACCTACAAGCGAGGCAAACCAATTTTTTTCCAGCAGCAGCACAGCGTGCTTTCAGAAACACAAGTTGTTTGTTCTTACACTACAGCTAACGTTCAAACATTCGCTTTAGACGCTCGTAACCATCCTGTGATTTTTTTTTGTTGTTGTTTCCTCAGCAAGGCCGTCTATGGCGGTCGGACACTGACTACAGTAGCCTCACCGATCATCCCCTCTGTTCACCAGGTTGTTCAATTCCACAAACACGCAGATGCCCTCCCCTCCTCTACCGGCGAACCACGCCTGCACCGCGATTCGAACCACATGCTTTTGGCGGATGCTCATTGTGGCGTCCTCACGTTATGAAGCGAATAAAAAAAGAGACGCAGAGTAGACAGTTGTATCGCGGGTCAAGCAAATTTTAAAAATTCAGGCGGCACTTTGACTGTCTAAAGTGTGCAGAGGCGAAAGCATTTTCTGCACCACTTTGCCTATGTGACACTGGTGACGTCACCATTGGATGACGTCACACATAATTGATGACGAAGTAATGACAAATTACTAATTAATGACTAATTACTGATTAATCACTCAGCACTAAATGACTGCTAATTAATGGCGCTCAAGCTTCACCTTTAGGAGTGGAACGCGACAGCGTGTTGTAGCGCTGCCAGGGAGTCCACGGAACGCCACCACCCGTTCGGCGCGATGATTTGCCCTTTGAACGCAACGCTTCTTGAGGAAAGGAGATGGCGCTGTAATTCTCAGTCATCTCGGTGAACACCTTAACCGCACCGTACAGGAAGGGAGGAAGTGGCAGTGAAAGAAGAGGGGCCGTAATGAAGAAACTGAAAATTGTATTTGAGGAAAGGAAATTACGCAGTAACTGTCTCACATATCTCAGTGGACACCCGTCAAAACGCGGACACATCTGTCGACACGGCTGCCGACACGGCTGCCGACACGGACGCGCAGACACGGCTGCCGACACGGATTGCTAACGACAGCACGAGGCATTAAAGGCTTTCGCCTTAAAATTCTGTACACGCCGGAAGTAGGCGAACCCAATACTGTTTCGGAAGACGTCGCCGGCCTCACGGGCTTGTTGCGCAAGTCGGTCACACGCTGACACGCTTACCACAGCCCGCCGGGCGACCTTCAAGGCTGCCCCTTTCGCAATGGGCGCTGGCCGGCCAACGACTCCACCGGCAACCGGCCCCGCCTCAGGTCAGCGCAGGAAATGGAAGTCGAAAGTGGTCGCCGAAACCAGTTTGTCGCCGCCGCTTCCTGGCCGGCGGAAGCCTCTCGGCAGAGCCCATCTCGCCCGAAAGTCCGCCAGTGGTCTGTCGAAACGCGGCACTTCCTCATACACGAGGGCTGGATATTTTCGGGCACCGTTTTCCCTTTCACCCGTCGCCAGATCCCTCGGAAGCTAAAACAAAGCAGAGGATGGCCGCTTCCGCCAAGCACGGAAGCGACGCCGGCCAACTCAAGCGTGCCGCCGCGCGAGTACGGACGCCCGAGGACATCGCGACGCGACGCTCCCGCCGACGGCTCCTCGAACAAAATCCCTCTGCTGTTTCCCCTCGACGCAGAGGCTTGCGGGAGCCACAGGTATGCATGCGCGGGCCCCTTTCGTCAGACTGCACGACGCTGTGACCTCGGACCGAACCCGGAACCGCCGCCAATTAGCGCAGCCAGGAGGCCAGCACGTGCCTTGTGTCCGTTCGCTCAGCGCGGCTCGACTGCCCTTGACAGTGAAGGGTTGACGCAAGCTCAGCGACCAGCTCTCGCGAGGGCGCTTGTGTCCAACAGCCGGCTTTTCAAACACAAACTGTGGATTCAGACGGTGTCGCGGAGCAAGTCGGAGCTGCCCAGTGTGGCGACGAGTGAGGTCAGGAAAACAAGTGGAACACGGGGGACCGCGGCCGATTGCTCAATTTCGTCGAGTGGCGCGTGACCCGCTTCCGTTTCCTCCTGACACGGTCTCTGCGTCTGGAGCAGCGAACTCCCCGAAGGTGAACGCGCCGGCCGAAAGGGAAAAGCAGCTCGGCTGTTTCCGACCGCTATCTGCCAGTGGCCGTCGATAAGCGGCCTTTCCTTTGGCGTACTTCCCTGGCCTGCTCTGCGCCACTGAGGACGACCACCTTGGAGCCGGACATTAATGTGTTCTGGAGGATGTTCGCCCTAATTACTGTCCCGCGCGGGCCGCCACCTCCGTCACTGCACTGAACAGACAAGGGCTCGTTTATTCTGTGCAATGCAGCACACTCTGCTCACTTTATTATCTGGTAATGTTTGCTGGGCAAATAATCGAACCTTTCGAAATGAATGGCGCTGTTCAGCTACTACAAACAATGAGCTAGTATTCTGACGTTTGAGGCCGTGCAGCGAACCGCTTTGAACAAAAAGAGAGAAATCATTTCATCCTCTCCGCCTACCCGAAGCATCAAAATCGGCAGCTTCTGCAAGCTAGCTCACCCACACCAGAACTTCAGTCAGCCGGCTCTGATCAGCCCTGCGCGCCGAACAGTGAAGTGGGAAAGAGAGCAGACACGGCAGTCGGCTGTCATCATAAATTAGCAGCAGTCGTGGCATCGGCGAAGGCAGCGTGCTGTCTGTTCGGTTTCTCTGCCCGTTTAGCCTGCGGGTTCTTTTGTATGTTTTGTTTTAATTTGCTTTGCCAAACCTACACACCGAGCGAAGGCCCCAACGAAGAGCATGTGTTTCAGAGCTTTTATTTACAGCTAGAATGTCTTTTGCAATATGTCAAGGTACATAAAATTACAGCAGTCTACCGTCACGGAAGCGTTTCCAGTCGGATACAAGCCCAAAACGCAAGATAGATGCATTTGTAAATGCCCTTCAAAGGAGGCCCTTCAGCCAATGGCATCGACTGACTGTCATGTGACCCGGGGTGTCGAACCGGAATTTTTTCGGGTTTGGTTCGGGTTCAGTTTCAGGTTCGGCTCCGGAGCGACATTCCGTTCTGGTTCGGAGCTCACCGAACCGGCTCAAACGGGTTCAGACCAAAAAATTTTTGAACGTGGATGCGTTTTAATCGACCTTATTAAGCTCTTTAGTTTTCTGTGTGAAGTGATATTCTCACACGGATGGGTTTCTTTACAAGATGGGCGAGAACAGGGAACGGCCAGCGTCAGGCTAACCACAGCTTCAACCTTGCCTCGATGTAGCGCACCGCAGTCGGTAGACATGCAGGCTCCCTACTTCTACCTTGCGTGCAGCGCCGCGGTCTAATCGGCTCAACAATGTATTAAATAAAAAAGCTAAATTTGCTCAGTGCAAGCTAGATGTTTTCACTTCACCCACTTTAACTTACTGTCCGCACCAAAAAGATAGGAATTCATGGTAAGAGCCGCGAAATCAAATGAACACAAAATTACACGAGTAAATTGGCTATGCATAATTTAGAATTCGTCTGATGAGATACATAAGGAGAAAAACTGGTGGATTTTGTATCTACAAAACCCTTGAGCTTGGGTAGCTTCTGAGACACCGTCGATCGAGTTCTCCCCTGCGCAGATCACTCACACGGGCACCCGAGCTCTACGTTACCGCACACTGTTGAAAAGACACCTTTCCGTCACCACAAAACCGACTTGACAGTCACCTCCTTCGCCGGCACACCTCCACCATGCATCTCGAGAGCTTACCAAACATATTTTATTTAAATAACAGGCTGTGACTTCGGGTCTGCGTTTCGCCCTCCCCTCGGAAGGGCCAGAGGAAAAGGGATTCGGCAAGCAAGAAAAAACACACAACGTGGCTCATTTGTAGTCGACTAGCCGACTCCGCTGCCCCGACGTTCGATGGAGACGCCGCATGCTAAACGTATGGTAAAGCATGAACACCGTCACATATCTTCTAAGGCCCCACAGAAATCACGAAATGTCAAAACTGGCAGAGCAAGAGAGAGGACATAGTAGACGGAAGGCACACACGAGCGCTGTCCTGTCTGTTGTGCTGCTAATTTAATGCTATCGACAAGGTCCTACACTCCCCCCAAAAATTAGACAACAAAACGCTGTCATTGCGTCTCTGCTGGTGGGTGGAGGCTCGCATAGTCATGGGAAGCCGTCTGAGGCTTCCAGAGCCCATCGATAGAACACTTTGTACCGGCTCTGGAGGCGTGGCAAAGTCGAGCGAGTCAGCGCTTCGGAAGTTCTCAACCCCGCCACCCATAAATGCGACCGGCTGCGGTGAATACTATAGTGCCTCTGGCGTTTGGCTACCGAGCCCAAATGAATCGAATCCCATCCCACTACAAATGGCGCATGATGCTTAAGTATAGATACACCACAGAACAAAGGGACCCAAACCCGGTCCCCCATTTACACTACGTACAGCGGCCGCACAGAAAACAAGCAGGCCGTTTGGTTAGCCGTTAGCAGCACCATTTCGGCTCAAGTTTTTTTTTTCTTTTCACGTTTTCACACAGCACATGTGCCATCTTCATTAAATTTCTTTTTTGTAGCTGCGCGAGACACCCTGACCTGGCTTCAAGGAGTAGGGAACTGCCTCTTAAATTTTCATAGAATGATTCCTTCCTGATCTGCTTTTTCCAGTATCGATATAGTAGTTCTACACTATGTTTCTTTTCCATTGAATTAATCCAATTTTTAACTTCCGCGTTTTTAATCTGTCGTTTAATGCTCTTTCTTTCTCCGTCCTCGTGTCCGGCATGCTTACTCATTAGTTTCCTACTTCTTTTCCGCCACAGTGAGTCGAACGCTCGTTCTAAATTTTAACGAAATCGACGCCATGCTGCGGCGCCACGATCCCGTCTACGGAAAACTAGCCCGACCGATACGCTGGTTGGACTTCCGTGATCTTTGATGAACCAGCGCAAAAAGACAACGGACAAATAGACATGGACGGAAGCGCTTCCACCCTAGTCGTCCTGCTACTTGTCCGCCGTCTTTTAGTGCAAACGGTGCGAAAGCACTGCTTCAACCCAACCAAGAATCATCCCTGACCTAGAGGGCGCCACTTGGCCTCGAACCGACGGCATCAGCTTCGCTGGCCACTGCACGAGGGCACTGTAGGCTATCGCCGCAGCCGATCACACTTGTGCTTTGCACATCTCAGTGTTCATCAACTTCCATCTGCGGCGCGAACAGACCATGATCACAGCTTAACTAATATCATCGCCGATGACCCAGCAAAGCAAAACCATGAGCCAAACAGGCTAACACATGCGTTCCCACGTCTACGCAGTTTGACTACGTTAAACGCCTGCCACGCTCTGCGCTAGTTCATCAAAGTGCTGCCGGTGCTGCGTCGCAAGCACCCTCGGATGTTGTCCCCGGAACGTCACGGCAAAAAGAAAGCTTGGCAGCACTGCTGCGCGCCTTTTGTGTCTTAAAGACGTGAGACATCGTTCTATTGCTTAAATACTGCTATAGCAAGATACAACAGCAGTTCAACAGAATGGAAAGCTGGGCTAGTTGTAGGTTGTTCATGATGAAAATTTCTCGGCGCGAAAGGCGCTCGTCCTGTGGTTTCTTCGCTGTCCTTTGTTTGTTCGCGCCCAGAAATTTTCATCATGAACAACAGCAGTTGCCAACACTGGGCCACGGCGTCCTCTATTACTCCGCCAGCCAATCACAACAGTAAACGAAATCAGCTTTTTAATGTTCGGCTTTACTAAACAAGCCAGGCATCAAAATTCTAGAGCTTATAATTTTTTTCTCCTTTCTTTCATGTAAGGGCTCGGTGCCATACAGCTTCTATGGCTTTAATTGAACTACTATAGTCGGATACAACTTAAGCCTGCAGAGAAGCTCCGCCCACATGCAGGACCTCCGCACAGAGTTCCTCGACAAAAAAGCAGTTCGTTGTTAAAACTTTTTCTTGTTACGCAAACAAGAAACGAATCACAAGAAAAAGAATTATAAGCTCTAGAATTTTGATGCCCGGCTTGTTTAGTAACGCCGAACATTAAAAAGCTGATTTCGTTTACTGTTGTGATTGGCTAGCGGAGTATAATAGAGGACGCCGGGGACCGTGGATCAGTGTTAACTGCTATTTTCTTTAAGTTTCACCCTACTATAAGGCGATAAGTTTCATCCTACTACAGGGCGATAACCGTGGATGGTCGTTGTAATTATTCTACTCTCTTAGAAAAAAAAAGTAGAAAAAAGGAAGTGCAGCAGTTAAACTCTGACTTCGTTTTACTACTCTTTAACTATTTACTACCCTCTTCAAGGTACAGCTGTAAAAGTAAAACTATGGTCTCTAGTTAGTACCCGTTCCTTTAACTGACACGGACTACTGTGTGAATAAATTGGTTCTGTATTTAGACATTTCTGCAGGGGCGTCCGGTTAGGTAGACTTACCTGCTTCTACAATCGCAGCTTCATAATTAGGGCTGGTATCTTAGCTCAACGGGTAAGAGCCACTCTCCCGTAATTTTACGGAGTACACACGACGGAGAAAGATATACCTGTGCACGCGCAGTAAGCGTGTCACGCGTGTGCGACCCTTTCTGGTTTGTGCTTTTTCTTGCATTCGGGACCTTTGTGCGCCCAGCAAGGTTGTTTTTGTAATTTGTACATGTAATGCGCAATATGCCTAAGCCTAAGTGAGCGGTTTACGTCCAGTAGGTTCTGGTAGCTCTGATGGCAGTCGGGAATTAGTCAAATTGAACACGTAGCTTTTTAGTTTTTCACTGTGCACAAAATTAACAAGCCACGCCAGCACACCGTAGGAAAAGCTTAGCAACATATGTCAAAAGTTTCTGCCCATTTTCGTATAGCTTTTTGTTTGCGACAGTAGTGGTCGTCACTACCTTCCTGGGGTAGTATAGTTCTACTTGTACTACCTCCAGTTACTAAGAAGGCAGTGATCTGTGTGACAAGTAACTGGTTAGTAGTTACTTAGTGAATTATCTTTCCTTAAGAGTACTATAGGGTGATAATCGTGGCTGGTCGTTGTAACTGCTGCCGCCATGCAACCGTAATACTCGCAAAATCGTACCTCGTCGTAATCCAAGCTGCAGTTGAAGCACGCACGCTTTACTTCTTGCTCTCTGCATTTTGTATTTTCGCACTGGTGCTTGTTCATTCCGAACACTCGTGTTGCACGGTCCGCAAAATAAGAGCGAAGGGACCCGCGCCTCGACTCAACGGTACCGAGTTGATGCCGCAACGTAAGTACAGACGTGAGCAGGCTTGTATCGGAGCGTTCCAGCGGTCCCCTGCAGAGCAAACACAGAAATTGTACAGCAGGCAGAGGCGTCCCGGAGGAGACGACGACCATCGCGTGCGGTTCAGCTTGCACGGCGGACGTTTGTAGGCACAGGTCGACGATCAACGGTTTGTCATCGGTTCTACGTCTTATACCGACGAAAAGCGTGACTCAACCGTGCAATCAAGGAAACTTCTTAATGCACCTAGAACGACCCCTTTTTACGGTCGCCATCTTTGCTCGACTGCGGCGCCGCCTATAGTTTGTGAAAATCGCCAATAAGAAGCTTCGCGACAGAGGATGCGCACATGACGCTGACTCCAGAGTGAAAAGAAGCGGCGCTTTCAAGCATGACACGCTGCAATCATAAAATCAAGCAGGTGCGGGGATACACCCCCATGCTGCAGCCATCTTATTCGTGGATCCGGTCACTTGGCACATACAGTGCGTTTCACCCAAGACTACACAATTTTTAAAAAATAGGGTTCTTTGAGTTAGGAGCGCGCTTTTTGCGGCATAGCATTATCAGAGCTGTAGTAAATGAGAATACAGCTAAGATGTGCAACAGCAGGCTGGTTAACTATTATAGAACAGTGAGCTTTTTAACTATTACTGCCAGGCTCCTTAATTATTAAGAGGTGTGTAGCCCATGGTAAGTAATATCCATGACAGATTTTAGAATTTCGAAAATGCGCTTACCCTCAGCGCTGTGGCCCAACAAATTTTGGTTATTTCGACGAATTGGAGAGGTTGCTTTGCCTGCAAGCTTCTCAGAAACGCATGTATATTGTGTGCTCTGCACCCAGAATTGGTTCGGCCAAAGCGCCGAGGGTAACAGTGTTTTCGAAACTCTAAAAACTGACATAGATGTAACTTATGATGGGCTACACGTCTCCCAGTAATTAAGGAGCCAACTATAATAGTTAAAAACTTAACTCTTCAATATTTTTATTCAATATTGGTTGGCCTTTTTTCTGCAAATGTCTGCCAAGTCTCGAAGGTCTCTCGCGCCGTCTGCTAGAAGAATGATGTCATCGGTATATATCAATCCTGGTATGCGACTTGTCACCAGTTTGACCCTTCGCCGCCACGACACAGTAAACCCTAATCCGCTCTTTTCTACCTTCCCTTCAAACTCCCTGACGTAGAGCATAAACAGGATTGACGACAAAGGACATCCCAGCCTAAGTCCCTTCTTAACGGCAACTCTTTCTGCACCTTCTATTTCATGCCAAGTCACAGGTCTTTAACAGCCCACACCCACTTGTTCGAAAATCTGCCTTAAACGGGTTTGGTTTACATTGTCATAAGCCATTTTGATGTCTAAAAACGCCGCCTACAGTGGTTCTTCGCCCGCAGAAATTTCGATGCATTGGATGATTGCGAACGAATTGTCTAATCTACGTTCTTGTCTGAATCCATTCTGATTTTCTCCCAAAACCTCCGCCTCTTCAGTCCAACCTTGCAGTTAATCCTTGATGGCTTGCAATGCTAAGCGATACAATACCGATGTCACCGTTACAGGCCTACAGGACTTAATGCGATCTGTTCCATATTTGCCTTTGTATATCAGGCAAATATATCATGCTCATTCTACTCTCTCATCGGCTTGCTGGGATTTCCTTAGTTCTCAATACGTCACTTAGGCAGCACCCAAAGTAAGATGAGGACGACTCAGCGCTGCCGCTCTTCGTCGCCATCGCTGGCGGCTAGAGCGCGAGTCTCGGGCTGAAGCTGACGGCTGGCTGGCTTGTCCTGCTGCGACCCGACTGCTGCTTGCATTAATCGCCGGGAGTCAAGGCTTGTTTTTTTTACCAAGCAATGGTATTAGCCTCACTGGCACTTTGTCCCAACCTCTTTCTGAGTGCTAAGGGACCCTTTTCTCCGTTTTTTCCTAATCTAGCTGGTCTACGTCAGAAACCTCCGCCTTGTAGCAGCCTGCATCAAGCTGTGTACCGCTGGCGCCGTCACACGCTTTAAAAGCCTCTTCTAACTGTTATAAAAAAAATTGGCTGTGGTTCAGCTGTGGTGAAACCTGGAGGATTGCGAAAGCAACATCTGCGCGTAGCCATATACTGTTGCGTGAGCTACGTTGCCCACAGTCGCGCCGTTTAGCATGCTCTTGCACGACCATACTGCGCATGCGCGAGGAGCAAGTGACGTCACTACGCACAGCTGGCGTGCCTCGCCGCGCCAGCTCGCCTTCCTTTTCTTAAAATGATCGGAGAGTAAAACGTTGACAACGCCAACGCCAATGAACACAATAAACGCCGATGCCCTATGGCTTCAGCGCAGCGTTTCTCACATCTCTCTCTCATCACCCCACGTACCTATAAGCATGACTCAGGCGTCCACTGACCCAGGGAGCCATTATGCGCACTTCCTTTCCTTAAAATGATCGGAGTGTAAAACGTGGTCAACGCCAACGCCAATGAACACAACAAACGCCGATGGCCTATGGCTTCAGCGCCGCGTTACTGGCACAACGTTGTCAATGCCAACGCATGCAGCGCACATCTGTCACTACCGCCACCTAGCTTAAAGCATGGTTGAGGTGCCCACTTCTCCAAGAGGGCAGTTATGCGCCTTCCCTCTGGTTCAGGTGTTTACCGAGATGTGGACACCTCGCCCTCACCCCACGCTACGTATATCCTGGCATAGCAGAGCTAAGCCACTGCCAATTTTATATACAGCACAAACCACGCAGATGGCGATGCGCAATCGCTACAGCGCATCAGAGAGGGAGAGAGAGAGAGGGAGACTGTCGGGGAGGCGATGGAGAGCGCGCGGCGGCGGCGCGCCAGCTGTGCGCCGTGTGACGTCACCCGCTCTCCGCGCATGCGCAGCTTGGCCTGTCCAGAGCTCCGCGAAATGGCTCGGCGACTAGCGTAGTGTTGCTTTCGCAACAATAAATTGCATAGTCGCTTCATTTTTCAATAAGTTCACGTCGTCATCCGGCATATAGCGACAAGTTTCCTTGCAAATGGTACCAAACGCCTTCCCGTGGTTCCACAACTTTCCAGCCTGTTTATCTCTTCTCCGTATATCTGCTGTTGTATCGTGGTTACGGTTTCGAGACCTCAGTGGGCGCTGTATTAGCGGCGCTCAGTCTGGCGTGGCGTTCCTGGAGGCCACGCCGACACATCTGCCATCCACTTATCGGTTGCAGCGTTACTCTATTCCTGGACCGTATTTTGGGCATGGTTTTGTTTTCTGTACTCGTCCCATTTTTGCTGAATTTCGGGAAAGGGTACATTTTCTTGTTTTGCTTTCCGGTGTGCCATGGAAGCTGCTTGGAGGCTGGATATTGCACATTTAATTAATATCCACGTCCCACCAACACTTGGGACTCTTTTTGGCCCTCCACCGGTTTTGCTAAGTACCAAATCTGTCTCTTTCTGAACTGCCTTTAAAACTTCACTATACGTCCATGGTCTATTGGAGACCTTTCGAATACACTTTTCTACAGCTTGTGATATGGTCATCAAATGACGGTCATTCATATACCCAATTCCGTGCTGCATGTAATGTTATTGCGGACCAGCTTCATCCTTTTCTCCACACCCAGTCATTACGACTAACCTCTTATCGTCGCTCCCACCAGTATTTATTCCTTCCTCGTATATTTTCATTACATTCAGCATTTCATATAAAGTAAGCAGTAGTCAATGCTGGAGCGTCCGATTCCCCAGTGATTACGCCGTCACATTTCACTTGCCTATTTATGGTAATAAGGTCATTGTGCTCACACATAGTCAACATCATTTTTCCGGCACAGTCTAGGCATTCGTCTAGTTGTATGTGAGCGTTCACGTCCCCCAGTATCTAGCCATTGCCTCGCATTAGTGTGATATCTTCCGACAGCCACTTGTTCAAAGCTTCGTTACTCGCCTTGCTCTTGCTTCCCGTCCAGATCTGCGCTCCTAATAGTACTTCTTTGCCGGCAATGTTACATTTAACCCATGCATGCTCCTAGCCCACGCCTAAGCAACATTCCTACTCCACCGCCTTTTCGTTCTCCGGCCTGCCTATTGCAATCTTCACAGCTTCAGCCTGGAACAATCGGAGTTTCCTCGAGGTCCCTAGGTGCCTTTCCGTGAGCCCATCAAGTGCTACATTCTACCTGTTGGCTGTTGCTTAATTTCAAGCCACTCTGCTAGCGCTCTTCCTCTCTGCATATGTATGTACGCTATATCACTGACATTTTCCCTGCGCTTGCGAGAGCGCGTTGCTTTGAAGTCCGTCACGTGGTATCCAGAGCGCCTCCACTGGCACCGGCGGCACGCTTGACAGCTGCGTGTGTCGTCTGCTTATACGGCGTTTCGGGGTCGTTGGTGACGGCTTCTTTTTGCTACGTTGATTCTGTGACGCTTGTTAGTTGCGGCGCCATGGACACCGAGGCGGTCGCTGCACTGATCTTTGGTGAGGCGCCCTGCCCGGGCATTTCGAGCATTTGAGACTGGTTTTGCCACAGATGTGGGGGGAAAAAAGGTTCGTCAGCATTCACTTTTAAATGCGACATCAGCACTTGGCTGATTGTGCGAGAACTCCGTCGTCATCAGGAACCCGTGGCCGAAACGCAGCACGCAAATGACGTCACCACCGCTCCTGGAACAACAGGCCGCCGGCGTCACCCCCGCCACAGTACCTCAAAGCGCGACCGAGGTGTCCGCTGACCCAGGGAGCCAGTTGTGCGCCTCTCCTCTCCTAATACACAACAGAGTCTAAACTTTCCGCTGGTTCTGAGAAAAGGAAAGATGCGCAACTGCTTCAATTTGTATGTTAACTGATTTCTATTGGCGTCGCAAATATTAGCACGGACAGTGAAGACCATTGAGTGATAATGGTTTGCTTTCACGCTTTTACATAAATGCTAAACAAGATTTTTTTTTTTTGCAATTATCCATGACTGCAAGGTACATCGTGCGTGCATCAAATTGCGTGCACTCGCTGTGCATGGAATGATCCTTTTGAGTTGCGTGAACAGCATGCATGCAATGATCGCACATGTATTGCGTGAATGATGCACGAAGTGATGCTCTGAAAATGTCAGCTACGCCGTTTGAGATAAACTTAACACCTCTGGTTCGTCGACACGCATCAGAGACTTTTAATATGGCGTATGAGCGCTCACGTACTACGCTACACGCAAGCATTCAGCGGGAGCTTACAGTGGAAATCGCATGAGCACTTTTAGTTTATCGTACGCCAACCAGAACACAACGATAGGGCAGGCCGCAGTGGTGCCATTTGGTGTTGAAATGCGGAAATATTTGGTGCCATATTTTTCGCACTTGGTCAAGGTTATCAAGTCCTAGCGCGTAGATAACCAGTTCCATGGTCAGTTCAGTTGGACCAGGGCCAAATTTTTTGGGGGTAATTCAACCGAGAAAGATTTTTCACAACGTCATGGTGCGTACTAGCGTTGTTTCGGACCTCTACTGCCTACCGCCGAAACGGCGACTTTTGGTAAGGCCACAGTCCTTCAATGACTATGGTAAGGCTATGACTACCTTTCCGTATGAATCCAAATCAAGGCAATCCACACTCGGAGGTGTCTTGTTAGGGTTAGGAGCGCCGGAATTGTCCCACAGAATCGAAAACAGAATCCAAAACAAGTTTATCCCCCATTTGATCTGTTGTCGGCGAGAGGGGCAAAGCAAATATCAGCCGTACCATTAAAGGCAATGAATATGCCTAAAAAACCAATAACATTGACGAATTCTCTCCGAAGCGGGTGACTTGGGCGCCACCATGTTGACGACGCTACTTCTCCTAGCGTAAAAGCACGCACGCTAAATTTAAAAATAAACAGCGTACGTATGCGAACGTACGTGAAGGCTCGATTTGAAATAGCGTTTGGGGATTTAAGTATGTCTGCGTGCGCTCTACTAAAAGTCTATCATCTGTATTGTACGGAATGCTGCAACATCGACATATACTGTATTTTCAGAAATATCTCGGACTGAAAGTAACGATAAGGATATATGTGCCACTCTTTCTAATTGTTTTGTAACTGTACAGTTATTGCGGCCTCATCATTCTTTCTTGTTCTTGGCGTGACCGGCCACTTCGCTGTCCTGATGCAGTATGCCGGAGACGAGGCCTCGTCAGGCGTGCATTGAACGCCTTTTGCCTCGTCGACCTTGGTAGTGCTTTATACCCATGTGTGATATTCGGTCCTGTATTGTACACCCAGTTCCGTAAATATAAAATGAACAAACAAAACAAGCAATAAAACCACGGAAAATATGTTCGCCGTACATTGGCCCAGCTATGCGGTGACCTCTGTCGACCAGCAGCGCAACCAACTTTAACATGCCACGACAGAAAATAAAGGGTGTACAACAACCCAAGTTTCGATGGAGGCGAAATTCTAGAGGCCCGTGTGCTGTGCGATGCCAGTGCACGTTGAAGAACCCCAGGTGGTCGAAATTTCCGGAGCCCTTCACTGCGGCGTCTCTCATAGCCTGAGTCGCTTTGGGACGTTAGACCCAAGAAACAACAACCCAAGTACAGCGCGGCGCGCGGCCGCGCGCAGAGCAGGGCGGGCAACGATACATCCGCCCACCTCCCCTAGCGGGCCCGATTTCGGACCAGTCCGCGCCGCATGAAGCAGATGCCTTGCTAGCACCCCCCGGGCCCGCGTGTTTCGCTCGGGGCCGTTGTCGTAGAGATTAATACGCCGATATTCTGCCACCAACCGCTACGAGCAGCGTATGATCCTTTCAATGCTAACCTTATCACTATGCTCGAATCTGTCCACAACCGTGCTGTCAGATTCATTTGTTCTGACTACTCTTATCACACTAGCGTTTCTGCATTAAAATCCCAGCTCAGTCTTCCCACGCTAGCCTGCCGTCGCAAAATCGCCCGTTTTTCCTTGTATCAGATTTTTTCACACCTTTAACCACGATGCCCCCCGTATCACACGCGCTCATCGGATATCTCGTAACTCCCACCTTTACACCGTCTACCTAACCCGAGAAACCTCGTACTGTAACATATCAGCAGTCTTTCTTCCTTGGAACAGCCAACGGCTGAAATGGCCTTCCATCCGAGGTGGCGACCATCACCAATCCAGTTCATTTCAAATCCGCCATCGAAGATCATCTGTGTCCAAAATAATAGAATTTTGTCAGCCCACCCCTCATGTAATGTCCATGTGAACCTTTGAGGAATAATAAATAAATAAACTGAAGGAGGAATTGGCGCTAGCGTCTGTAATTCGTGGCCGCTAGGGAGCACAGGTAGGGTGCCTCAATGGCCAGCGCCGCGCGCACATACCCTAGGCACACGTACCCAAGGTACAGGAAGTTTCGCCTCCCCCCTGGTGGACTGCAGGGCAGAATGAAAGCAAAGACGGCGACAGCGAGGAGGAAAGCGGCGGCGGAGGGTACGACGGTAGCGTGAAGCACGGCCAGGGGTAGGAAACTCGATACTTTCGGCTTCAACTACGATTGACTGAAGGAGACTTCGTGCTTGAAAAATGAACAAATCCTGGTCATGTACACAGCGCGACAGACTGCGACAGCGGCCGAATTGTCGAGGAACTGGCGCTGGTGTGTGGATCGGCTAGTCAGCACTAAGTTGCCACGGCCGGTCTCGAGGAGAGCACGCGCGCGCACTACCCTCGAGACCAGCCGAGCGAGAAGGAAGGTTGCTTCATTTTTGAAACAGCGCAACGAAGACGGGACGTGGAAACTGAGGGGTAAAGACAAACAGGCGCTGACTAACAACTGGGTTTATTGAAAAAAAAACACAAATATATAGACAGAGTTAGGAAAGATTAATCGCCACCATAACTTAGTCAGCGCCTGTTTGTCTTTACCCCTCAGTTTCCGTCAACTATGGTGGCGATTAATCTTTCCTAACTCTGTCTATATATTTGTGGGTTTTTTTTTTTCAATAAACCCAGTTGTTAGTCAGCGCCTGTTTGTCTTTACCCCTCAGTTTCCACGTCCCGTCTTTGTTGCGCTGTTTCAAAAATGAATACGTACCAACTTGCCCAAATTTCTGCTTTACTCAAGGAAGGTTGCGCGGCGGCGACCCGCGGCACCCGAGCGTAGTCGTCAGTAAGGTAAGAACAAGCCGCAGGCAGAACAAGCTATACCACCATGATGTGCGAGTCGAAGTGGCTATGCTTCACTCTAATCTGTTGATAAAGGCCACTGTCATCACAAAAGGGCAACGTGCTCGCCTGGTCCTGTAGAAAGTATAGCGCAGACGCATTCAGGGGTTCTCTCGGACCGGCGGCATGAGCAAATGCTGTTATTTAATACTGTACAATAAAGATACCATCTAAATAGGCGAGATTAGCCAGGCATTTTTGTCTTATAAGAACTTTTAGCCATTCTATTTTTTGTTGTTTTCCTTCTAGATTTTACCGCAGACTGTTCAACTTCAAGCGTCTGTTAGACGCAGTGCGAGGGAGGGGGGGGGGGGGGGGGGATTTAAAGATCGCTTAAGCACCCTTCCCTGTTGACAAAGTGATGTCATTACATCTATCTCGATATTATTCACACCAATGATGCCTGAGGGTTCTCCTTCAAACCTCCGTGTGATTTGTTGGTTTCTCGTCAAACGGCGGCTTTCTTTTTTTGCTGCCACTGACCCCGCGTTCGAACTTGGGCTTGGCACGTGCAAGCGCCCGCGTGCTCTTGCTTCGGGACAGACTTGCGTACGGATGGACGTTGATGAAGACGACGACATCCAAAGCACTGCGCGAGAGGCTGGTAGTTTATCAGCGACTGTTAGGCTGCGGCGATGGCGTATTTTTTTTTATTGCCAACAAAATCGTATAATATATAATAACCACCAGCCAACCTGTGACTGTTGAATGGTTAAATTGCTCCCATCGGAGCCAGTCAGGTGCAGGATCCTCAAGCTTGATTTTTCAGTACATTTTGCAATGGCTTCTTTAAAATAGTCTGACTGTGCGTAAATATCTGCGTGACGCACCGCCATATTGCTCCTCCATATACTATATGCAATCCCAAAGCCATGACAAGATTGTAAGGCGCACGCCATCCTCGTTTTCAATCGGGGGTTACATAATGCCGTGAGGGTCGAAGCAGACCAAAAAAAAAATGCTCAACCGTTTCCTTCTTTCAACAGAGAACGCAGTGGACGCCTCACGGTTCAGATAATCCCTTCTCCTTCAACCACGTTTTCGTTTGAAAAGCGCAGCTGTGCAAACGAAAAGGAAAGCCTTGGGCTGCAGTAGAATTCATTTTCTTAACTCTTTTTAAAACATCTTGCCCTGGAACCGCACCCTACATGTTCCTGTGCAATGGTGGAGGGAAGACCTGGGCGAAAAAAAAAAAAAAACACTGGGTCCAATTGGAACTTCCCGACTGGAGCTTTCAATTGGTTGAAGACTGAAAATTGGTTTTTGGCAATTTCCCCAAAAACCAATGGCGCAGTAATTCTTTCACATCTCGGACACCCGAACCGCGCCGCAAAGGAGAAAGCAAAGCGAGAGTGAAAGAAGAGGTGCCGTAGTGGGGGTCTCCGGATTAATTTCGACCACCTGGGGATCTTTAATGTGCACTGACATCGCACAGCACACGGGCGCCTTTTTTTGTTTGTTTGTTGTCGCCTCCGTCGAAACGCGGCCGGGTTCGGACCTGGGTACTCCGGCTCATTAGCCGAGCGCTCTAACCACGGAGCCATCGCGGCGGATATTTCAGTAGGTTCCCAATATTGGAACCAAATGGGCATGCCAACAGGTTCCGACTGGAATGTCCCAAAAGATACACAATTGGAACCAATGGGATCCAACTGGAAACCCCAATTGAACCCTACGGTTTCTTTCGCCTTGGGAGTGACTCAGAGGAATCTTTGCCACGGTTTTTTTTTTTCGAGTCACTCTACAGAGACAATCAGGAGAACAGCATGTGTGCAGGAAATGGTAAGATTGCCCAACTTCATTTAAATATACACGAATAGCTCCTTGAATACAGTGTGAAGTGATGACAAATTCAAGCAAACAAATAAAGTAAACAAAGGCCTCCTCCGCGAACCCACCCCAAAAGGCCGGTTCGGCTAGTACGCTCGCAAGGAAACTCCCACAAACACTGCAAACACTGTAGAGCTTTTGAACATTCAGACGGGAACAGTGTAGGGCCTGCATTACGTACCACAGTTTGCTGATCAAGATAAGATGGTAAACTGCCCGTCCAAACACTGACAGGTAACATCCATCAAGTTCAGTTTTCTCATTTAATTCACCAGCCTTTCTTCGCCAATACGACCTACTGTCAGCACAATATTCAAGGACACCTAAGTACTTGGGTAGGGTTGTGGTCCACAATGTGTTGGCGAAAACACTCGGGACCACATGCAAAAAAAAAGCGGAGATGGCGTAGTGGGCTAATGCAGCTTCCAGGTGCGCCGCCGCGGGTTCAAATGCCGCTGCGTGGCACTTTTCTATGTTTTCTACGTCTCGTGACGTCACACATCCCGTCGACCACTCAGGGAATTTCGTGACAGAGGCAGGACGCCACCGGGTTTTTCTGCTGTTGAGGACTCCTGCGCTATCGCATTAACAGCACCGGCTCTCCCAGAGATTGCACATTTGAGCGCGGAGAAAACGCCAGCAGCAAACAGGAATAAGCATCGCAAAAAGTTCACTCGTAAACGTACCGAAGCGCTCACAGACCGGTTCGCATGAAAAACACTCCCTGGAAAAAAAAAAAAAAAAGAAGAGACTTTTAGGCCTATGCAAGTGATCGCTTCAACGTCAACATGGCTTGAGTCCAATGTTAAAGTTCTACAGAAAAAAGCGGCGCGACAGTGACACTAACGAAGTCCGTGCGGAAGGATTCGCTAAAACCCTTTCCAAAAACAGTGCGCTAAATCGATTACACTAAAAATTACACACAGAGAAACTTCTTAACTTGAAAAATCATATCACCAGCTGGAGATTTCAGTGGTGTATCTACGATACGGCATCCGCTATCCGTATCGGAAATAGAATTTCTGAGGGTATCGCTTGCCTCTGCGCCTGTGCTGTGGGGCGGCACTTTGCGCTGCACTGGCCAAGTGCTGTTACGAGTTGAATCACTGCACATAATTATTGTCCCGCAGTTCGTCGCGTCGTTGGTCGCATCAGCGCTGTTTGTGGAAAAGCACGTGCATCGAACTTGTCCGCCATTTCGCGATAATGGCAGGCGAAGAAGCTTGGCGCGCGCGCAGGGTGCTGCCAAAAAGAAAATAAAAAAGACTTCTTGCATATTGATTCGCATTTTTTTTTTTACTCGGAAGATCAACATTTGCGCCTTGAACGGCAGACACTCCCGAGGCCCGCTAAGGGTCTTAGTAAATCAGAAGAGTGTCACCTTCGCAGGCTACAAACTATGTCTTTCAATAATCCAGCTATGCTTCACGCCATTGAGCCCGAGTCCTTTTCGGCACAGTGCAAATTTTGTGGCCAGAAGGCAAACTTGTACCATATGGTATGGGCTTGTCGGAAAAGTGACAGCATTGACATCACAAATCAGCCAACGCGGGAGGGCTGGGAGGCGGCCCTGTCCAGCTCGGACCTCGAGGAACAACGAGTCCTCGTCGCCAGAGCACGGGCAGCGGCTCTTGCCAACGGCGTCCCGGACTAGGGACCCGATCAGCCTTCCCTTCAACTAAGGCATTGTGGCTTTCAATAAATGTTTTCATCATCATCATCATCGGAAGATCGAGCCTGCACCGACGAAAACTACGCTCGGTGTCTTCATCATTTCGCAGTCGGTTACAACTTAACTCCGCAGTAAAACCCCGACCACATTCAGGACCGGCACACAGAATTCCCCCACGACAAAAATGCAGTCCGTTGTTAAAGCTTTTATTTTACGTAAAAAAAAAAGCTACCTATACGACGAAATAACCAGCTCAAGAATTTTGATGCCTCTGACTTGTTTAATACAGTCCAACATTAAGACGCCGGTATTGAAAACATAGCCAGTTGGTGCATGATCAGAGAAAAGACCAGCAGAAAAGGACGCGTTCACAAGTGGATAGGACGACGGCGGAGACAAATGAATTTTACTCGGTGAAAGTTGTCACAACACAGCCGGGTACACATGCGCGTAAGCAACAACGCCTACGATATGTACATAACAAAAACCAACAACAAAAAGACATTTGACAGTGCAGGTTGGTGTCAGGCTGGAGGAGGCCAGCTTGCGACGGGGATTAGAACCGACGACATACGCACCTTCAATTCTTCCCAGACTCGTTACCTCTTCCTTTAAGAAGCGGTTGAGGATAATACTGAGATGTGCGACAGTTACTGCGCCATTTCCTTTCCCCAAAAACCAACTTTCGCATAAAAATTGTGACGCAAATGTTCGTCGTAAACCGTTGGGGGTGGTGTCGTACGATTGCTCGTTAGTCAGGCTGGAGGCTAGCTCGCGACAGGCGTTCGAAGCGAGTATTTCACTCGGACGTTTGTAGAATCAGCGTTCGGAGGCGCGCCTTCGTTTCATTTCTCAATTGAGCAACCTGTGTCGAGGTCGAACGCTCACCATGACACACTAATGTTTTCGCCTTCGCAGCACGTAGTATGAAGTGGCCTCTGGATTTTTTTTTTTTTTTAGCGTTTGTTCAAGGCCGCATCGACTATTTGCTTATTGCCTCGAGGACGCCGCCTGTACAAAAAATAAAGCGTGCGAGAAGGGAACGGCAAGGCGCTCGCGGCGAAGCGCCTATCGCAACAAAATAAGCGCGCGTACGACGTTGAACTTGCACGCTCTGTAGCCCTCATCGATCGTACGGTGAGATGTCTACTGCGAGGATCGAAGTATCAATTCCGTCGTGTTGTTGCCACCTTTGCAGCATATACAGAGTTTCCTCGTTAATCACATCATGCTTGACGTCTGAGTTTTCCACTCGCAGCTCTCAACGCCGCGAAGGCCAGAGGCTAGCAGGTGCGACTGCCTTGATGACTGCAATCACTGCTTGGAAGTAGCGTGCTTCGCTAGCATGGGGAAGCCAGCGGGTAAGCAAGCGCTCAACGGTAAAGCGTTAATCAAAGAGCGCCTTGTGAAATGGGTTCTAACAAAGTTGTGCTATGCCTGGGATGTTAAAGGACGCCGCTTCGCGAAAATCCTCCAGCAAAAAAAAGAAAAAAAAGACATTTAATGCGGTTTATTTGTAGTGAAAATTGGAACCTCAGCGCACTCGCGCCTCTCCCTTTTCTCTCGCCACTTCCTGAGCGTCGAAGGGTTGGCGCCCCTCCGCCGGCCCCGCCGTCGGCATGCGCGGGAGTTCCCCGGGGGCCAGAGCTTCCCGACCCGCTGGAGCGACGCGGCTTACTACTGGCCGCGGCGTCTGAAAGAATCTAACCAATATCTAACCAATCTAACCAACCAAACTGGCATATGAAAAAGCGTGCTACGGAGGAGGGTGCGAGCATGAAAAAGTCAGCCAAAAAGGGCTCACTAACTTTCGCGCGTGATTGTGGGTTCCCTGCTGCGTGCAGAATGTATTACTCGGCTCAGGTGTTCATGACATTCAGTCGGTTGGGGGCGACCTAAAAGAATGAAAACTAATGGCCCCTGCCTGCAACACGTACAGCCCCGTCAAAAGTATACAGCCCAAGGGGTTTGCTTCTAAGCTGTTTAGCGTGGCTCCCTAGCACATCAAGTAGTCCAAACCTTGGGAGGATTGAGGACGCAAAGCCACTTCTCTTTCAAAAGATTACGGTCGCCGACGATGCATAACGAGGCATGCTGCAGGCCCCACAAGCAAACCCCTTGGGCTGTATACTTTTGACGGGAAGGGGGGGGGGGGGGGGTGTACTTACAACAGGCTTAAACCAACTGTAAAATACATAAGATAACACAATGCAGTGAATGGGCGAGTTCTCTCATCGGGTGTTTGAGACCCCTTTAACGATCCAACGCTGGTATTTTCTTCCTGCATCACATTGCCCGTTTGTCATGCTTATGTCCGGCTTATCAAATCTAAGTAGTCTCTAACCACACCTGACTTTTACTGCTCCCAGTGTACGTGCCTGTGAAACCATGCATAAAATTATCGGGAATTCGTGACAAGCACTTCTAGTTCCCTGGGCTGCCGCCATGTGGCTCATAGCTTACAACATTCAAAAACAGTGCGGTGAGATAATTGTGACGTAAGAAAGAGAATGGCCGAGCGGCTGTAGAACAGAACGTGATAGGCCGCTAGTCTGCCGGCACCTGCTGGGCGCTGGGTTTTATGGAGTTTAACGTCCCAAAGCGACACAGGCTACGAGGGACGCCGTAGTGAAGGGCTCCGGAAATTTCGACCACCTGGGGTTCTTTAACGTGCACTGACATCGCACAGCACACGGGCCTCTAGAATAATTTCGCCTCCATCGAAATTCCGCCGCCGCATCCGGAATCGAAACCGCATCTTTCGGGTCAGCAGCCAAGAGAACGCCACATACCATACCACGCCAAATTATGTATTATTGTCTAATGCCTAGACATGTCCTTCCTGGCTTCAGAAAACAACAATACCTTTCGTCCACGGATGAAAAGCAGACGAATTTTCGCCCTGTGACATGATGTAGGGATATTGAGACTCCCTTCACAGCTGTGTTCGAACAAGGGAAGGAGTAAGAAGTTGCCCACCAGGAAAGCGACGCATAGCCGCAAACCCCATCTGTCGCCAGCAAGTTCGTTGCCATGACCGCGCACCCATCGAACTCCATGACTGGTTACTGCACTACAGTATGTGACGACCCAACACACTTCCCGGGTCCACACGAGACGGAGAGGCAAAGAGACACCGCCACACTCAGTTGGAACAAAACAGATGTATTCAAGAATTACATAATATCGAGTACATGATGCAGAGGCTGAGGTGCCCAAGCTTACATGCCGCTGCGTTGGCGCCGGATTCTTCGTCGGAAGGAACGGGGGGACTGCGGAGTTGGCCTTTTTCGTTCGCAGAGGCTCATCTTCTCCCCGACGGCTGGGGCGCTTCTGGCCCCGGAGGACTGGCCGCCAGCGGTGTCGTCGCGGGACTTGCTCGCCACCCCACTGACTGCCTGTTTCTCCTTTCTTTTCCCCGTCCATTCGTTCGATCCTTCTTCCCAGGCTGGAGAGTCTCCCTCCTGTCAGCGCTGGCGGCATTCCCCGTCTTCCCCCGCATTTTGCCACCAACTCGGGCCTTTTATCCTCCGGCCGGCGCGGCTGTCACTCTGGCTGGGTGTGCTTGATCAGGTGAATGCTTGTCGGTGTGCGACTACAGCTGATGGCCAGGCTGTCGGCCTTCGGACCCCTAATGAGCCTTGGCCCCCGACACCCGACGATTAAACGTCTCCGGGGTCCCACAAAAGGAAGACGTCGCCAGAGATGGCGGCCCTCCGGAAGCTCAGCAGACATTCAGGACAACTGCACAAAATTTCTCGTAGATAAAAAGGTAGCCCGTTGCTAAAACTTTTTAAACTTTTCTTGTTACCTAAACAAAAAGTTAACCACCACAAAAATTATAAGCTCTAGAATGTTGATGCCTCTGTCTCAACACACTCAAACATTAAAAATCTGATCCGTCTACTCTTGTGATTGGTCAGCGGAGTAATAAAGGACGCCGGGAACCATGACCATTGTCACTAACTACGATTCTTTTCAACTTTCTGTAGTCTATCGCCGCACTTTCAGCAAAACGCATTCTCTAGCTAGCGTGCTAATGTGAGCGCAGCTAGCAGCACAAGCGCAACACAGATCCACACCCCTGCATCGACACTCCGATTAGCCGTTGCTGAAAGTCACAGCCGCCCTAGGGTAAACGTCCGGTGAAGGTTTCCCGCGGTTTCGACGGGAAGCGGCCTTTTGTCGCCCGAGTTTCCTTCGCGTGATGCTGTGGCAGTCGTATTTTGCTTTGGATTCATGACCAGTCCAATTCGGCGCAAATTCCCACTTTCTAAGCAAAACAGAGGCAGCGTCTTGACCGTTTCAACGCTTATACTCGTTGCCATAGCGGCAGACTGCACTGCATGTTGCCCATGTCCGGTGAACGCATACCTTTGTTCATATGTATACAAACGCCCCCTCCGCAGTCGGGTGAATATAACCTTCTTTATCCGACACACTGCGGTTCATTTATCTGTAGTAAATTAAAATGTCTAGCAATATAGGCGCTCGTCCTCGAACACTCTTGCACATAATTCGTCAAACTATACGCAATAACTTGTCAACCTACCCGGGTGGCTGTACTCGCGACGCAGCATTTCACTCGGGTGCCACAGCCGGCAGCTAAGAAATGGAACGCGACCACAACCTTAGTCGAACTACGCTACGTGTGCACCGTGGATGACTCAACCCATGCCGATGGGAGAACAATGCGGTTGAGAGCGGCGGCGCCGCTGCTGCGATCGGATGTCGGCACGCGCAGGCGGCCGACGGGAGTCCGCAGAACGAACGCGGGATCGCTATAGCTACTGCTGCTCACGTTTCCGACAGCTACTTGCGAGCACAAAGCACCTGTCGGGCACAGTTGTGCAAATTCCCCGCTCCTATCTGCAGGGTACGGGTGCCTGGGCCAAGACGACGCCAGTTCCAATCAGAACAGAAGTACTTGCCCTCGAGGGTAAAGGGCGAAAGACTGGGTATATTTGTACTCTATACAGAGCAAAGAGCGAATGGGAGAGTCCGTTGGCCACACTCGCTGCCCAGTTTCATAGGGCTCTCACACCATAAAATCCCTAGATGGAGGACAGCCCTGGCTAGGAGAAAGTGTCCGTCAAGTTCACCTTGCCACACGAAACATATGGACACGCCCCGTCACGTGTTGAGCTTGAGGGCGAGGAGTGCCGCGGTTATGCCTAACCGCGGTTACCGAACATAACTGCGGTTATCTCAAATCACGGTTCGCCTTTGTCACACGGCTCGTCACCGTTCTGGATTATGGTGCTACGAACGAAGTGAAGCGGTGATCCGGAACGAAGCGACATTTGCAAATATCTTGAACGGCGCCGTCCGTTGGCAGCACTGCCTCCGCCGCCGTATACATCACCGCGCCTCCTGCAAGCCGCCTGTGCCAAGGCAGCATCTCTATGGCGGATCCCTGGCGCCAGCGTCAGAAAACCGTGCTAAACTCTTGTATTCGTAAAT